>NC_138727.1:53067061-53087061 GCF_965113295.1 Leuciscus leuciscus | reverse complement strand
ATTTTGGAGATATGACACATTTTACAACTTCAGAGGCCTATAAAGACCTCATTTCTAATAAGTAGAAAAAACTAATGGTCAGTCCTTATAGGGGACGTCCCATACAGTACACACACCTCATATCAAACCATTTTACTGTAGCATTTTGGAGATATGACACATTTTACAACTTCAGAGGCCTATAAAGACCTCATTTCTAATAAGTAGAAAAAACTAATGGTCAGTCCTTATAGGGGACGTCCCATACAGTCTACACACCTCATATCTAACCATTTTACTGTAGCATTTTGGAGATATGACACATTATTCGACTTCAGAGACCTATAAAGACCTCATTTCTAATAAGTAGAAAAAAAACAATGGTCAGGTTTAACACAGGACATCCCATACAGTCTACACACCTCATATCTAACCATTTTACTGTAGCATTTTGGAGATATGACACATTATTCGACTTCAGAGGCCTATAAAGACCTCATTTCTAATAAGTAGAAAAAAAACAATGGTCAGGTTTAACACAGGACATCCCATACAGTCTACACACCTCATATCTAACCATTTTACTGTAGCATTTTGGAGATATGACACATTATTCGACTTCAGAGGCCTATAAAGACCTCATTTCTAATAAGTAGAAAAAACTGATGGTCAGGTTTAACACAGGACATCCCATACAGTCTACACACCTCATATCAAATTTTACTGTAGCATTTTGGAGATATGACACATTATTCGACTTCAGAGGCCTATAAAGACCTCATTTCTAATAAGTAGAAAAAACTAATGGTCAGTCCTTATAGGGGACGTCCCATACAGTATACACACCTCATATCTAACCATTTTACTGTAGCATTTTGGAGATATGACACATTATTCGACTTCAGAGGCCTATAAAGACCTCATTTCTAATAAGTAGAAAAAACTGATGGTCAGGTTTAACACAGGACATCCCATACAGTCTACACACCTCATATCTAACCATTTTACTGTAGCATTTTGGAGATATGACACATTTTTCGACTTAAGAGGCCTATAAAGACCTCATTTCTAATAAGTAGAAAAAACTAATGGTCAGTCCTTATAGGGGACGTCCCATACAGTATACACACCTCATATCAAACTGTAGCATTTTGGAGATATGACACATTATTCGACTTCAGAGGCCTATAAAAACCTCATTTCTAATAAGTAGAAAAAACTAATGGTCAGTCCTTATAGGGGACGTCCCATACAGTCTACACACCTCATATCAAACCATTTTACTGTAGCATTTTGGAGATATGACACATTATTCGACTTCATAGGCCTATAAAGACCTCATTTCTAATAAGTAGAAAAAACTAATGGTCAGTCCTTATAGGGGACGTCCCATACAGTCTACACACCTCATATCAAACCATTTTACTGTAGCATTTTGGAGATATGACACATTTTACAACTTCAGAGGCCTATAAAGACCTCATTTCTAATAAGTAGAAAAAACTAATGGTCAGGTTTAACACAGGACATCCCATACAGTCTACACACCTCATATCAAACCATTTTACTGTAGCATTTTGGAGATATGACACATTATTCGACTTCAGAGGCCTATAAAGACCTCATTTCTAATAAGTAGAAAAAAACAATGGTCAGGTTTAATACAGGACGTCCCATACAGTACACACACCTCATATCAAACCATTTTACTGTAGCATTTTGGAGATATGACACATTTTACAACTTCAGAGGCCTATAAAGACCTCATTTCTAATAAGTAGAAAAAACTAATGGTCAGGTTTAACACAGGACATCCCATACAGTCTACACACCTCATATCAAACCATTTTACTGTAGCATTTTGGAGATATGACACATTATTCGACTTCATAGGCCTATAAAGACCTCATTTCTAATAAGTAGAAAAAACTAATGGTCAGTCCTTATAGGGGACGTCCCATACAGTATACACACCTCATATCTAACCATTTTACTGTAGCATTTTGGAGATATGACACATTATTCGACTTCATAGGCCTATAAAGACCTAATTTCTAATAAGTAGAAAAAACTAATGGTCAGGTTTCACACAGGACATCCCATACAGTATACACACCTCATATCAAACCATTTTACTGTAGCATTTTGGAGATATGACACATTATTCGACTTCAGAGGCCTATAAAGACCTCATTTCTAATAAGTAGAAAAAACTAATGGTCAGTCCTTATAGGGGACGTCCCATACAGTATACACACCTCATATCTAACCATTTTACTGTAGCATTTTGGAGATATGACACATTATTCGACTTCAGAGGCCTATAAAGACCTCATTTCTAATAAGTAGAAAAAACTGATGGTCAGGTTTAACACAGGACATCCCATACAGTATACACACCTCATATCTAACCATTTTACTGTAGCATTTTGGAGATATGACACATTATTCGACTTCAGAGGCCTATAAAGACCTCATTTCTAATAAGTAGAAAAAACTGATGGTCAGGTTTAACACAGGACATCCCATACAGTCTACACACCTCATATCTAACCATTTTACTGTAGCATTTTGGAGATATGACACATTATTCGACTTCAGAGGCCAATAAAGACCTCATTTCTAATAAGTAGAAAAAAAACAATGGTCAGATTTAACACAGGACATCCCATACAGTATACACACCTCATATCAAATCATTTTACTGCAGCATTTTGGAGATATGACACATTATTCGACTTCAGAGGCCTATAAAGACCTAATTTCTAATAAGTAGAAAAAAACAATGGTCAGTTTAATACAGGACGTCCCACACAGTCTACACACCTCATATCAAACCATTTTACTGTAGCATTTTGGAGATATGACACATTATTCGACTTCAGAGGCCTATAAAGACCTCATTTCTAATAAGTAGAAAAAAACAATGGTCAGGTTTAATACAGGACGTCCCATACAGTACACACACCTCATATCAAACCATTTTACTGTAGCATTTTGGAGATATGACACATTATTCGACTTCAGAGGCCAATAAAGACCTCATTTCTAATAAGTAGAAAAAAAACAATGGTCAGATTTAACACAGGACATCCCATACAGTATACACACCTCATATCAAACCATTTTACTGCAGCATTTTGGAGATATGACACATTATTCGACTTCAGAGGCCTATAAAGACCTAATTTCTAATAAGTAGAAAAAAACAATGGTCAGTTTAATACAGGACGTCCCACACAGTCTACACACCTCATATCAAACCATTTTACTGTAGCATTTTGGAAAAATGTCATATTAAGTGACTTCAGAGGCCTATAAAGACCTCATTTCTAATAAGTAGAAAAAAAACAATGGTCAGGTTTAACACAGGACGTCCCATACAGTATACACACCTCATATCAAACCATTTTACTGTAGCATTTTGGAGATATGACACTTTAATTGACTTCAGAGGCCTATAAAGAGCTCATTTCTAATAAGTAGAAAAAACGAATGGTCAGTCCTTATAGGGGACGTCCCATACAGTAGACACACCTCATATCAAACCATTTTACTGTAACATTTTGGAGATATGACACTTTAATTGACTTCAGAGGCCTATAAAGAGCTCATTTCTAATAAGTAGAAAAAACTAATGGTCAGTCCTTACAGGGGACGTCCCATACAGTATACACACCTCATATCAAACCATTTTACTGTAACATTTTGGAGATATGTCACATTATTCGACTTCAGAGGCCAATAAAGACCTCATTTCTAATAAGTAGAAAAAACTAATGGTCAGGTTTAACACAGGAAATCCCATACAGTCTACACACCTCATATCTAACCATTTTACTGTAGCATTTTGGAGATATGACACATTATTCGACTTCAGAGGCCTATAAAGACCTAATTTCTAATAAGTAGAAAAAAACAATGGTCAGGTTTAATACAGGACGTCCCATACAGTCTACACACCTCATATCAAACCATTTTACTGTAGCATTTTGGAGATATGCCACATTATTCGACTTCAGAGGCCTATAAAGACCTAATTTCTAATAAGTAGAAAAAAACAATGGTCAGGTTTAATACAGGACGTCCCATACAGTACACACACCTCATATCAAACCATTTTACTGTAGCATTTTGGAGATATGTCATATTAAGTGACTTCAGAGGCCTATAAAGACCTCATTTCTAATAAGTAGAAAAAAACAATGGTCAGGTGTAATACAGGACGTCCCATACAGTACACACACCTCATATCAAACCATTTTACTGTAGCATTTTGGAGATATGCCACATTATTCGACATCAGAGGCCAATAAAGACCTCATTTCTAATAAGTAGAAAAAAACAATGGTCAGGTTTAATACAGGACGTCCCATACAGTACACACACCTCATATCAAACCATTTTACTGTAGCATTTTGGAGATTTGCCACATTATTCGACTTCAGAGGCCAATAAAGACCTAATTTCTAATAAGTAGAAAAAAACAATGGTCAGTTTAATACAGGACGTCCCACACAGTATGCACACCTCATATCAAACCATTTTACTGTAGCATTTTGGAGATATGTCATATTAAGTGACTTCAGAGGCCTATAAAGAGCTCATTTCTAATTAGTAGAAAAAAACAATGGTCAGGTTTAACACAGGACATCCCACACAGTATACACACCTCATATCAAACCATTTTACTATAGCATTTTGGAGATATGACACATTAAGTGACTTCAGAGGTGTATAAAAACCCTGTGTGTGTGTGTGTGTGTGTGTGTGTGTGTGTGTGTGTGTGTGTGTGTGTGTGTGTGTGTGTGTGTGTGTGTGTGTGTGTGTGTCTTTCATTACATCTCTATACAAAGTTTGGTAAAAATCCTAAAACATAAAAATTGATTGGTGGATTAATTTTTTTTATTTAATTTTACTGAATACTGGTGTCTATTATACGTTCTCTAGACAATGTAATGACATGACAAATGAATAAATTCAAAAATATTTTTTTCTGGTTATAAGGAGGATATTTTTTAATAATTATATATTTGAGTTTACATGCTAACAGTGTTGTCACTAGCATTTTCACTTCGTTTTCATTTAGGTATTCTTTTCTGAGTACTTGTGTTAATTTTGTTTTTTATAGTTTAAAACACAAATCTTGAAAGTATTGTAAAGTAATAGGGGAAAACATTTATACAGTTATTTTGCGTTGCACTCAAATAGAAAAACAAGTTTAGAAAGTTTTATGACATGCAGCATCATCTGACATCTGCATTCTCTTTGGCTCTTCTGATGCATGATCAACGCATGATCGCACCTGCAAGGCGGGGCCGTTCAGTCTATCCTCTACTTGCGCACTGTGTCCTGATTGGCCGAATCACTGCATGATCAGCGCATGAAAACGGAACGGGTGCTTTTACAAAACAGTTGTAATAATAATAATAGTAACGATAACATTTATTAGTATTACTTACTTTAAAGTTCCAGATTTTTTTTAAACGTCAATTTAAAACGTTTAATAGCTTTTTTTTTGAAAAACATGTAGGTGAATTTAGGTGAGGGTGGGTGCATTGCATTAGATTCCTATCTTTTAGTCTTTAAAACAGCATCATGAGGCGACAGAAAGAGCAGTAAGTTGGTAACCTTTTTATATAATTAATTGATGCTTTAGCTGCAGCTACTTTGATAGATATTTCTTCATTAACTATTGTTTTAATGTTGGCATGTTGTTTACAAAAAATATTTCATTGTACATTTCAGAAGATACTGTTTTAAACAGTTTGGGAAGGTACGTAACATTTTCATTATAGGCTATTCGGGAGTTATATTACTATTTGACATTTGAATTGGCAATAAATCACTTTTTAATTATTAAAAAACTAAGGAATTAAAACATTTTTTGTTTACTTTTCTCTACATAGAGTCGTAAAATTACGCTCACTTTGCAAGACATACAGAACGTTATACACGGCTGTGCTACGGAAGAAAGTGCGTATCATTCTGATGGCACCTGGGCAACAATTTGCACGTCTTTGCAGGTTCCAAATTCATTATCAAACAGGATACGACTAAGGAACATTTTTTTTGCACACTTGAAGGTAATATTGTTACCAAAATATAAATGATAGTGTAATTTATTAACAATAACAAAATTGTTGTAAATAAAAATTGTTATAAATAAAAAATAAAATAATTGTTTGTCTCTGGTTGAACTTGTCACGATTGCCATTGTATAAGGAGCCTCCTGAAGGCAGTGCAGAGAAGAGAGATGTGTTGGAGGCAGAGTCTCCGACCCCCAAGGTTGTTGTTGTTGTAATGCAGTGTGATATTATATTATATTATATTATATTATATTATATTATATTATATTATATTATATTATATTATACTACTTAAATTCTACTTAAAAGTTTTCTGTGCATGTCGGGTGTTGTGCCCTAATAACTTTTGTTGTTTTTTGTGTTTCCTCTGTATATCTAAGCCTTCTACCCTGGGCAGTCCTTTCATAACTCTGGAAAGCAAAAGAGAGTCTGAGAGCAGAGATGTGTTGGAGGCAGAGTCTCTGTCGCCCAAGGTTTTTGCTTTGTTAAATGCACCTAAAATTGTAGATTCAGTCCATTTTCAGCAAATAATTGTCCCTATGTTGTTCCTTATTGTTTCTTTTTTGGTTTGAATATTTGTATAAATTTAGGTTTATTTTTTTCAGACATCAAAATTTTAGCAATTTGATGTCTGAGACTGAAGAACACAATATGACATTGCAATTCCTTTAACACTGTTCGTTCGCACACTGTTGTGGTCCAACAACAATGTTTACTTATTTCTTTCCACTGTGCATCTAAGTGTTCTCCTCTGGGAAGTCCTGATGCTGCACTTGACACTAACACTGAGTATGAGGCCAAGGATCGTGTGGAGGTTGAGTCTTCTTCATCCAAGGTAAAGCCTTTGTTCAATGTAGCAATTTGATGTCTGAGACTGAAGAACACAATATGACATTGCAATTCCTTTAACACTGTTCGATCGCACTCTGTTGTGGTCCAGCAACAATGTTTACTCATTTCTTTCCACTGTGCATCTAAGTGTTCTCCTCTGGGAAGTCCTGATGCTGCACTTGACACTAACATTGAGTATGAGGCCAAGGATTTTGTGGAGGTTGAGTCTTCTTCATCCAAGGTAAAGCCTTTGTTCAATGTAGCAATTTGATGTCTGAGACTGAAGAACACAATATGACATTGCAATTCCTTTAACACTGTTCGATCGCACACTGTTGTGGTCCAGCAACAATGTGTACTCATTTCTTTCCACTGTGCATCTAAGTGTTCTCCCCTGGGAAGTCCTGATGCTGCACTTGACACTAACACTGAGTATGAGGCCAAGGATCTTGTGGAGGTTGAGTCTTCTTCATCCAAGGTAAAGCCTTTGTTCAATGTAGCAATTTGATGTCTGAGACTGAAGAACACAATATGACATTGCAATTCCTTTAACACTGTTCGATCGCACTCTGTTGTGGTCCAGCAACAATGTTTACTCATTTCTTTCCACTGTGCATCTAAGTGTTCTCCTCTGGGAAGTCCTGATGCTGCACTTGACACTAACATTGAGTATGAGGCCAAGGATTTTGTGGAGGTTGAGTCTTCTTCATCCAAGGTAAAGCCTTTGTTCAATGTAGCAATTTGATGTCTGAGACTGAAGAACACAATATGACATTGCAATTCCTTTAACACTGTTCGATCGCACACTGTTGTGGTCCAGCAACAATTTTTACTCATTTCTTTCCACTGTGCATCTAAGTGTTCTCCTCTGGGAAGTCCTGATGCTGCACTTGACACTAACATTGAGTATGAGGCCAAGGATCTTGTGGAGGTTGAGTCTTCTTCATCCAAGGTAAAGCCTTTTTTAAGCAACTCATAAACTCTGATATGCAGGGAGCGTTCACCTGGTGTATAAGAATGTTGTCATTTGTGTGATCATTTAAAACTTAACCTTTTAACCATCCAGAAGTATACTTTGGTCAGCCAAGTACCATCTAAAAGCAACACAAATAGTAAAATCATAGAACTTGTTAGAAGCTACACATCACAGAATAAGCTTTGTAACAATGGCCAATTTAATTTCCTGTGATGATGCTTTTCCACAGTTATGAACATCAGAAATCTTATAAAATAAAGTTTTTTATATTTTCATTTTTTAAATCTGTAATACACATTTAAAACACTAAACTTTGTGTTATATTACGTTGGCTATAAATCAGTGGTTCCCAACCTCTTTTTGTCTGAGACCCCCTTTTTCCCAAGAAAATATTTTAGGGCCCCCCTTCACATTTAATGATATTATCGCTCTTGTAAGCTTGCAGCAAGGATGACAGAATATGTTGTTTTCAAGCAAATGGTATGTTTACTATAACCAGATATGTTTATGCACAAATAATAGCCTATAATATTGAAAATACAATAACAAAAACATTAGTAGGCCCTTTGTAATTTAAAAACGTAAGCCTAGGAGTAGCCTATAAATTGGCCCTATTTTAAAAATGCAATAACAAAAATATTCACACTGGTGTGTAGATAAAAAAAAAAAAAAAAGAATATAGGCTATTACTAAATGACTGCTGTCTGGGACCTCAATACTTGCATGTTATTTGTGAGGCTTTATCAATGTGAGGCTTTATTTTTGACGCTTTTGGCGCTATAGCGAGCGATAGTAAACTTGCTTTTATTAACAGAATAATGCGTCTTTCGGAAGAACATTGTAGCCGGAACTACTTCTCTCTGTGTAAGTCTATGACGAGTCACGCAGGTACTGGGCTACTCCGCAGCGGCAGCGATCCGAACCAGTGTGAAATAGTCCCAATGTAAACACTTATTATAGGTGTACCATAGTGATTCAGGATAAGACAAAAACACGGATTGGAAAATGGATTCATGATGAACTCGCTCATTATATAAATTTTGTAAATTTTGAACAGAAAAAAGTTAAGGACTTTTATTTAATGCTCATTGCTCAAAACTATTCAAAATACGACGCGACCCCCCACAGAGCTCGCTGAGGCCCCCTTGTGGGCCGCGACCCCCCTGTTGGGAACCAATGCTATAAATTACCTGAAAAAGATAAGAAATGAATGTCAAGTCAAGTCAAGTTTATTTGTATAGCGCTTTTCACAATACAGATTGTATCAAAGCAGCTTCACAGTATTAAATTAAAATAATACAACAAAGTTTGTTTCAAGAGGAATTTATTGATTGATAAAATAAAATAAAATATCCCCCAAATATCCCCCAAATATCCCCAACTGAGCAAGCCAAGGGCAACAGTGGCAAGGAACCGAAAAACTCCATCAAGTGACCTAATGGTGTCCTAAAACTCCATCAGGTGACCTAATGGAGAAAAAAAACCTTGGGAGAACCCAGGTTCAGTCGGGGGCCAGTTCTCCTCTGGCATTTATGAGCTAGAGGCCGGATTGTAGTTTGAACTGTAGGATTATAAGAATGCCTGGCTGAAGAGATGCGACTTTAATCTAGTTTTAAACTGGGAGAGCGAGTCTGAGCGACGAACAGTATCAGGAAGACTATTCCAGAGTTTTGGAGCCAAATGTGAAAATGCTCTCCCTCCTTTGGTGGTTCTGGATATCCTAGGTATGACCAAAAGCCTTGAATTTAGTGATCTTAAAGAGCGCGATGGATTATAGGGCGATAGAAGATCCGTTAAATAGACTGGAGCTAAGCCGTTTAGGGCACCCTTACTAATGCTTCAGTAAGGGTGTTTGTAATATAGGGCTTAAGGGTGTGATGGCAAATTTTACATCTTTCTTTCTTCTGACCAAGGTAATCAATCTCTCTTTGTATTTTTTCCTCCGTTGGAAAGTATTGGAAATGCTGTCGGATATTATAATTTTTTTTTGCTATTATAGCAAATGCAAAAACATTAATTATATTTGCTATGTTTTTGGCAAGCTGTAGAATTCAAGTCTGAACTTGTCCTGATAACGAAAACAGTTCTGAAAGAAACAAACACAGAATCAGTTGTTCTTTAAACAACATAAAACACTATAAAAAAAAGTGTTTTATCTCTCATACAGACACTTAATTCAATGTAATAACTGTAAAACCACAAAACAAAAAGCATTACTAAATATATTTATTGAAAGCATGAAGTGTTTTTTTGTAATTTGAAAACACCCAAAATTGTGGTTCATGTGCTAACATACAACTCAATCAACATGATTTAATGATGTTTACCAACAAAAGTTACAATATTTAACAACTTTTTTCTTTCATTTAGCTCACTGAGACACAGGATTCCAGTCAAGCATCACAATCATCTTCTGAAAATAGTGGTCCAGATAGCCTATTTTTCCGCCATAAGCTGCCGACAGGCCCATGTTTTTTTTTTATGGACACTAAGGAGTGGAGCGACCTGAGAAAACGACAGGTTGGACACCAGTTCAAAGATCTGCAGTGGACAAATATAATCTCAGAAGGAGTACAATCTGTCCATCCATACTGCAGCATTGCTTTTAAAAGGCACACTGTGAAAACTAAAATGTCCAAAAGAAAAGGTCCTTTATTTAATTGCCTGGGATATTGCACATTTTCAGATTGCCCAGTTTGTGTAGAGGTCACTGTGAAGGATGAGAGTACCCTCAAGGCCTGGGTGACCTTTCAGGGAGAGGAGGTCTGTCACAGTATGGAGGAATTAAAAAGAAGATACGTACGGGCTGATAACAAAGACATTTTTGGAAAACAACTAGAATCAGTGCTTCCAAGGGCCTTACATTTGCAGTGTCTGGACAAAATCCAACCTGAAGTTTTTGAATCAGGATGCAGAGACCAGGCACCTACAGCTGCAGTCCTTAAAAACATAGCCTACATGTCACGAAAGAAATGCAGAAGGCATGACAATGAAATACTAAGTCTTCTCAAAATGGTGGAGGACAAAACGGATGAAGACAATGAAGTTCTCCAAAAGGTGCTCTTGCACCCCAAAGGAGTCATGTTGTGGTCCAAAAACACAATCAGACTGTTCCATCAACGTTGCAGGGATGATATTGTGTATATTGACGCCACAGGGAGCATTGTACAAAAAGCACGAGGGAAATCAGCACCTTTTTATGTGTATGAGTTGGTGGTGAGGCATCCTATTAAAGGATCCTCCCCCATCCCTGTTGCAACGTATGTCACCTGCCAACACACCACTGCATCAGTGTTATTTTTTATGGAGTCATTTCAAACAGATTACTACAAGTTGTTTGGAAGGAAATCTGTGAGGAGACCTGTGATGATTATGTGTGATGGGTCCCTTGTTCTGATGCAAGCTGTTGCCTACACTTTTTGTAAACTTTCTTTGGAGAGCTTGCTCAGTGTGTACTATGACATTGTCACTGGACAGTTGAAAGAGGTCATGAATATGCCAATTCTTCATCGCTGCCTAAGCCACATCATGAAGAATGCAAAAGTGTTCTGCAGGAAACAGTAAGTTGATTATATATATATTGTGTTGTCATACATGGTTAGTCACATTGACACATAACTTTGGAATAAACAATTGAACGGACACGGTCATGGTTTACAGTGGAGATATTCTTTAAAAGGTGAACCATAGAACCACAAACTCACAAAAGTAGTTACTTCTTAAAGTAGAGTCTTTAAGAATTAGGTTACACTTTATTTTAAGGTGTCTTTCTTACACTGTAATTATACATTTGAGTACTGAATCATGTTAAGTAATTATGTACTTACTATAGGGTTAGGCTTTGGTTTGGTTTAGTGTTAATTGCATGCTATTAAAGTATAATTCATAGGTATTACTATATTAACTGTAACAATGACACTGTAAAATAAAAGTGTTATCAAAAATGATGAATGTTACAACATAGCTACAATTACTACTGCCTGTGTATTGAAGGTCTGTAATGTTACTTTACGTTACAAAGAGAACCAAAAACTCTAAGACAATTTTAACATGTTAAATGTACGCATGACAATGATCAACTTTTGATTTCTTCTGAGAGGTATTTATGGTTTTTGTCTGTAATACATGTTAAACTTACATTTATCGTGTTTGTCAGTTCCCCCAAACACTACAGACTGTCCATGCATCTTTTCGGCCTCCTGACAAGTGCTGCCACACTGATGGAAATGGATGACATCATTACAAGCATGGCAGTCCTGTTCTCAAGTCCTCAGTGTGGTGACAACGTGGAAAAACACTTCCAAAACCTTCAGAACAGGTTGCAAACAATTGGCTTTTATGAAAGCAGTGACCATGCAGAAAATGCAGAAAATGACTTTGAGGTTTGTCTGATTTGTGCAGTGTACAGCTGTATGTTTCTGGTTAACTTTAATGTAGTTATAACATACTTATATCATGGTGTATGATGGTAGCTTGACGCTGCAATTAGGTTAGGGCACTGTTCCTAATTTGAGTGACACAGCATGAAGTGTCATGTAGCATTGGCTTTATGTGATGACATATGGGCCTCAAAAATCATCACTCATGATTTCATATCGCATCAAGTACTGATACAGTATATCTTTCCCTCCTTTTATGGAACCACACTTAATAATCCAGATGTTTGTTTATTTAAATACAGACTGAAAGTATCTGTTCATTTGTAGATCACCATGGGAACCACAACATTTCAAAGTCATTTTGCAGAAATAGTGGCAAACGCACCTGTAGATGAAAAAGGGGAGCCAAATGAGTATCATTCACCTACATTCATGCCTAACCTTGTCAAATATTTCCTACCTCAGGCAGTTTTGTGGTCTGGTCTCATGCTGGGTAAGTGACAACTTATTTTGGAGGATTGCTTGGGGTGAGGTTGTGGGATTTTAACAATGGTAAATATTTTACATTGTCACAGCCATAACGTTAAACTAAAAATAAATGTCATCTTACATCGACATATAATTACCTCATTGTAGTGAAATAAAATATGATATGGCATATTTGATCCATACATTTTTTTTCACTGCAGTAAATAATATGTTGTGGGTATTCATCATAATACAATTTAAGGTCTAAATTAGTTACTTTAATATAGGTGATCTTGGCCGCCATGGAAAAGGACCAGCCTACAAACATTTGTCCAAGATTTTTATGCGTTGCAGTCAGTCAGGCACACAGGTACATGTTTGATAATATCTTACACAGTGAATACATAACTTGTCCAAAATGACATGCATAATATGTGCACTCTCAGTAATTATTTTATCCAATAATGTAGAACTACACTGAGGACAACAAGACACAGGGTATAATGGAGAAAAGCCAATGGGATCTGAAAAAAATTAGATTCCAGAGACGTCGTCTCACAAGGCTTGATGACTTTGTGCAGATTTATCAACAGACTCATAATGCTCTCTTAATGGAGTTCTCTGACTCAACACGCAAGAGAAAAGTAAGTTTATTGAAATTTGTACCTTCAGTATAAGTACTTACCTGCACTTATTTCTTAAGTAATCCTTCCAATGAATCTGCTTTATTGAAGACATACAGGATAAATGTTGAACGCTGGAGAGAAAGGAAGCCTTCCAAGAAAGGCATCTATGTGTCACCAATAAAGAAGGGTTTTCCATTCAAGACAACCAAAGTGGTATTGCAGTATCATATTATCACACTTCATTGTTCCTTACGATTTTAAATAAAAACATGGCTACTGTTTATATTATACTTTATAACATTTAAAAGAGTTTTTCCAGTGTATCCAGTGAGCTAAATCTTCCTGTATGTGATGTGAATGCTTAAGGCTCCAGTCAAAGGACGCAAAACGGGTTTGGAGGGACCGAAGACAGTGTCAGACATCAGCTCGACTGGACCCAAGTCAGATAAGGTATGACTTCAATGTCATAGTGAAAGTCATGGTGTAAAGAGTTTTTCCAGTGTATCCAATGAGCTAAATCTTCATGTATGTGATGTTAATGCTTAAGGCTCCAGTCAAAGGACGCAAAACGGGTTTGGAGGGACCGAAGACAGTGTCAGACACCAACTCGACTGGACCCAAGTCAGATAAGGTATGACTTCAATGTCATAGTGAAAGTCATGGTGTAAAGAGTTTTTCCAGTGTATCCAGTGAGCTAAATCTTCCTGTATGTGATGTGAATGCTTTAGGCTCCAGTCAAAGGACGCAAAACGGGTTTGGAGGGACCGAAGACAGTGACAGACACCAGCTCGACTGGACCCAAGTCAGATAAGGTATGACTTCAATGTCATAGTGAAAGTCATGGTGTAAAGAGTTTTTCCAGTGTATCCAGTGAGCTAAATCTTCCTGTATGTGATGTGAATGCTTTAGGCTCCAGTCAAAGGACGCAAAACGGGTTTGGAGGGACCGAAGACAGTGTCAGACATCAGCTCGACTGGACCCAAGTCAGATAAGGTATGACTTCAATGTCATAGTGAAAGTCATGGTGTAAAGAGTTTTTCCAGTGTATCCAGTGAGCCAAATCTTCCTGTATGTGATGTGAATGCTTAAGGCTCCAGTCAAAGGACGCAAAACGGGTTTGGAGGGACCAAAGACAGTGTCAGACATCAGCTCGACTGGACCCAAGTCAGATAAGGTATGACTTCAATGTCATAGTGAAAGTCATGGTGTAAAGAGTTTTTCCAGTGTATCCAGTGAGCTAAATCTTCCTGTATGTGATGTGAATGCTTTAGGCTCCAGTCAAAGGACGCAAAACGGGTTTGGAGGGACCGAAGACAGTGACAGACACCAGCTCGACTGGACCCAAGTCAGATAAGGTATGACTTCAATGTCATAGTGAAAGTCATGGTGTAAAGAGTTTTTCCAGTGTATCCAGTGAGATAAATCTTCCT
This sequence comes from Leuciscus leuciscus, assembly GCF_965113295.1. Taxonomy (NCBI): domain Eukaryota; kingdom Metazoa; phylum Chordata; class Actinopteri; order Cypriniformes; family Leuciscidae; genus Leuciscus; species Leuciscus leuciscus. The sequence goes on along the minus strand of NC_138727.1, from coordinate 53,072,283 downwards.
GTATGTGATGTGAATTCTTTAGGCTCCAGTCAAAGGACGCAAAACGGGTTTGGAGGGACCGAAGACAGTGTCAGACATCAGCTCGACTGGACCCAAGTCAGATAAGGTATGACTTCAATGTCATAGTGAAAGTCATGGTGTAAAGAGTGTTTCCAGTGTATCCAGTGAGCTAAATCTTCCTGTATGTGATGTGAATGCTTAAGGCTCCAGTCAAAGGACGCAAAACGGGTTTGGAGGGACCGAAGACAGTGTCAGACATCAGCTCGACTGGACCCAAGTCAGATAAGGTATGACTTCAATGTCATAGTGAAAGTCATGGTGTAAAGAGTTTTTCCAGTGTATCCAATGAGCTAAATCTTCCTGTATGTGATGTGAATGCTTTAGGCTCCAGTCAAAGGACGCAAAACGGGTTTGGAGGGACTGAAGACAGTGACAGACACCAGCTCGACTGGACCCAAGTCAAATAAGGTATGACTTCAATGTCATAGTGAAAGTCATGGTGTAAAGAGTTTTTCCAGTGTATCCAATTAGCTAAATCTTCCTGTATGTGATGTGAATGCTTAAGGCTCCAGTCAAAGGACGCAAAACGGGTTTGGAGGGACCGAAGACAGTGACAGACACCAGCTCGACTGGACCCAAGTCAGATAAGGTATGACTTCAATGTCATAGTGAAAGTCATGGTGTAAAGAGTTTTTCCAGTGTATCCAATGAGCTAAATCTTCCTGTATGTGATGTGAATGCTTTAGGCTCCAGTCAAAGGACGCAAAACGGGTTTGGAGGGACCGAAGACAGTGACAGACACCAGCTCGACTGGACCCAAGTCAAATAAGGTATGACTTCAATGTCATAGTGAAAGTCATGGTGTAAAGAGTTTTTCCAGTGTATCCAATTAGCTAAATCTTCCTGTATGTGATGTGAATGCTTAAGGCTCCAGTCAAAGGACGCAAAACGGGTTTGGAGGGACCGAAGACAGTGACAGACACCAGCTCGACTGGACCCAAGTCAGATAAGGTATGACTTCAATGTCATAGTGAAAGTCATGGTGTAAATAGTTTTTCCAGTGTTTCCAATGAGCTAAATCTTCCTGTATGTGATGTGAATGCTTAAGGCTCCAGTCAAAGGACGCAAAACGGGTTTGGAGGGACCGAAGACAGTGACAGACACCAGCTCGACTGGACCCAAGTCAGATAAGGTTTGACTTCAATGTCATAGTGAAAGTCATGGTGTAAAGAGTTTTTCCAGTGTATCCAGTGAGCTAAATCTTCCTGTATGTGATGTGAATGCTTAAGGCTCCAGTCAAAGGACGCAAAACGGGTTTGGAGGGACCGAAGACAGTGTCAGACATCAGCTCGACTGGACCCAAGTCAGATAAGGTATGACTTCAATGTCATAGTGAAAGTCATGGTGTAAAGAGTTTATGCAGTGTATCCAATGAGCTAAATCTTCCTGTATATGATGTGAATGGTTTAGGCTCCAGTCAAAGGACGCAAAACGGGTTTGGAGGGACCGAAGACAGTGTCAGACATCAGCTCGACTGGACCCAAGTCAGATAAGGTATGACTTCAATGTCATAGTGAAAGTCATGGTGTAAAGAGTTTTTCCAGTGTATCCAGTGAGCCAAATCTTCCTGTATGTGATGTGAATGCTTAAGGCTCCAGTCAAAGGACGCAAAACGGGTTTGGAGGGACCAAAGACAGTGTCAGACATCAGCTCGACTGGACCCAAGTCAGATAAGGTATGACTTCAATGTCATAGTGAAAGTCATGGTGTAAAGAGTTTTTCCAGTGTATCCAGTGAGCTAAATCTTCCTGTATGTGATGTGAATGCTTAAGGCTCCAGTCAAAGGACGCAAAACGGGTTTGGAGGGACCGAAGACAGTGTCAGACATCAGCTCGACTGGACCCAAGTCAGATAAGGTATGACTTCAATAAGAATTAACACTTTTTTAAGGTGAATAATTGATGAGTTAATTTCTATCTATCTATCTATCTATCTATCTATCTATCTATCTATCTATCTATCTATCTATCTATCTATCTATCTATCTATCTATCTATCTATCTATCTATCTATCTATCTATCTATCTATCTATCTATCTATCTATCTGTCTGTCTATCTATCTATCTTTTTTATTTTCTTTCTTTTTTCTATCTATCTATCTATCTATCTATCTATCTATCTATCTATCTATCTATCTATCTATCTATCTATCTATCTATCTATCTATCTATCTATCTATCTATCTATCTGTCTATCTATCTATCTATCTATCTGTCTATCTATCTATCTATCTTTTTTATTTTCTTTCTTTTTTCTATCTATCTATCTATCTATCTATCTATCTATCTATCTATCTATCTATCTATCTATCTATCTATCTATCTATCTATCTATCTATCTATCTTTTTTATTTTCTTTCTTTTTCTATCTATCTATCTATCTATCTATCTATCTATCTATCTATCTATCTATCTATCTATCTATCTATCTATCTATCTAAAAAAAACACATATCTTTTCCACAGGAACCTTTAAGGGGCACTGGCATCCCAAAAAAACCTGGGAGTACAACAACGTCTGTCAATAAGAACTATGGACCATGCTGGCATGGAGCAGACCCCTCACAAAAAAAATCAGCAGCAAGACTACAAAGGCCTCCACAGGTCCCAAAACGTAGCAAAATGACTGCTGTTCTTCATCCGTACCACTGGCTTAGCTGTGATGAGATAGATTTCGCATCATACTTGCTTGCAAGCGAGTACCCTCACATTCATGGCTTTCAGTCAAGTCTTGTATTTAGTGTTTTACATAATGGAGGGATTGTGGGTACTCCAAGCAGCCCATTTGTACAAATTTTACACACTGGGGACAACCACTGGCTAACTGCTAGCAACCTCTTTTGCCGGAAAAATGAGGTTTGCATTTATGATAGTCTTTCGACTGTGCTGAACAACAAAGACAAACAAATTGTGTCATGGTTACTTAGGCCAAAGGAAGACCAATTTACGGTTATTTATCCGGCTGTCCAACATCAGTCGAATAGTAGTAACTGTGGATTGTTTGCGATTGCTTTTGCATTTGCATTGTGCTGCAACCTGAGGCCAGAAAACTGCAAGTTCCGCGAGGGCCGGTTGAGGACAGAACTTCTAACTTCCTTCAGGAAAGGCCAAATCCATTTTAAAACAGAGCCAAGAGTTGGTGCTCCAAATTCAGGACAAACACATGTGAATGTGTACTGCATATGCAGGACTGCACACTGCAGTGAAGTAATGGTTGAATGTTCTTTGTGCAAGGGGTGGTATCATCCAAACTGTGTGAAGATACCGGAAAATGCCATTACTGGGGATGATGACTGGAAATGCCACAATTGTACTGGCTAAATCAAAAAGAAGAAATTACTTTTTCTTGAATTCAATTTAGGAAGTTAAATTACTCTATGGAAAGTATGTTTAATTTTTCTTTATAGGACACATGCTACAAATGTGTGAAATATCTTGTGGTCTCAGTTTAATTTTTCATTGCTTTGATTATTACATTTTTTATTGTTTCACTACCATTTATAATTGTCTATTTAAAGTAGCCATGCAAAGTGAAGATTTTATTGTATATATTTTTTTATTAGCAGGGTCTAAGGAATACATGGTTTTTTTATTTATGTTTGTGCATGTGTGTGGTCTTTTGTGACAAGTTTATAAAAGTTGATGTTGTTCATAAAACAAATGGCTCGAATAAACAAATTGCGTGTGTTTTTTTAAAATCCTATAGTATTTCAGTTAATAAATGGAAATTATAAAGAAAGTATAAAACTTTCAAGCATCAATGTGAGATAAATCACGTAGTCTTAATAATTTCTTGTCAGTAAAGTATGTACTGTACGATTTCATGTGTGAGAAGCTGAGGGTCTTTATAAGCCTCTGAAGTCACTTAATGTGTCATATCTCCAAAATGCTGCAGTAAAATGGTTTGATATGAGGTGTGTATACTGTATGGGACGTCCTGTGTTAAACCTGACCATTGTTTATTTCTACTTATTAGAAATGAGGTCTTTATAGGCCTATGAAGTCGAATAATGTGTCATATCTCCAAAATGCTACAGTAAAATGGTTAGATATGAGGTGTGTATACTGTATGGGATGTCCTGTGTTAAACCTGACCATTAGTTTTTTCTACTTATTAGAAATGAGGTCTGTATAGGCCTCTGAAGTCGAATAATGTGTCATATCTCCAAAATGCTACAGTAAAATGGTTAGATATGAGGTGTGTATACTGTATGGGACGTCCCCTATAAGGACTGACCATTAGTTTTTTCTACTTATTAGAAATGAGGTCTTTATAGGCCTCTGAAGTCGAATAATGTGTCATATCTCCAAAATGCTACAGTAAAATGGTTTGATATGAGGTGTGTATACTGTATGGGATGTCCTGTGTTAAACCTGACCATTAGTTTTTTTCTACTTATTAGAAATGAGGTCTTTATAGGCCTCTGAAGTCGAATAATGTGTCATATCTCCAAAATGCTACAGTAAAATGGTTTGATATGAGGTGTGTATACTGTATGGGACGTCCCCTATAAGGACTGACCATTAGTTTTTTCTACTTATTAGAAATGAGGTCTTTATAGGCCTCTGAAGTCGAATAATGTGTCATATCTCCAAAATGCTACAGTAAAATGGTTTGATATGAGGTGTGTATACTGTATGGGATGTCCTGTGTTAAACCTGACCATTAGTTTTTTTCTACTTATTAGAAATGAGGTCTTTATAGGCCTATGAAGTCGAATAATGTGTCATATCTCCAAAATGCTACAGTAAAATGGTTAGATATGAAGTGTGTATACTGTATGGGACGTCCCCTATAAGGACTGACCATTAGTTTTTTCTACTTATTAGAAATTAGGTCTTTATAGGCCTATGAAGTCGAATAATGTGTCATATCTCCAAAATGCTACAGTAAAATGGTTTGATATGAGGTGTGTATACTGTATGGGATGTCCTGTGTTAAACCTGACCATCAGTTTTTTCTACTTATTAGAAATGAGGTCTTTATAGGCCTCTGAAGTCGAATAATGTGTCATATCTCCAAAATGCTACAGTAAAATGGTTAGATATGAGGTGTGTATACTGTATGGGACGTCCCCTATAAGGACTGACCATTAGTTTTTTCTACTTATTAGAAATGAGGTCTTTATAGGCCTCTGAAGTCGAATAATGTGTCATATCTCC
>NC_138727.1:52642061-53062061 GCF_965113295.1 Leuciscus leuciscus | reverse complement strand
ACTGTCATCAACACCAAACACCTGCGTCCTCCTGACAAACAGAGACAAAACACACACATATCAGTGTATACCCTTCATATTATTCCAAAAAAGGGTTAAAATCAACCTTTTAATAATTTTGTCTTTAGATAATATGTTTTTATATTATTTTACAAGACAAACATTGCTTGTTTCTAAATATCTAAAGATGAGCATATTGAAAAAGCACTGTGTATAAGTGTTAATACATTCAATATAAAAGCAGAAACATTGACATATTGTTCTTAGAAACAAAATTTGAACTTGCTTGTGACATTTCCTCAAACATTAGTGATACCTTTAACAACAGCATCTGTGACATCATCTCTGGTGTTTTTATAACTTTATATTTATTAAAACCATTTATTTTTTTATTTTTTGCTTGACAAAATTGCGCTCAAACCAATCAATTAATCTTAACTTGGGTTTCCTGAATTACCGAGGCATTATAGTACAGATTAGGCTACAAAATGTTTACAATTAAGTTAAGATATTTAGTAAAGTTAACTTAAACGTGTTAGTTAGAACAACTATTGGATTTTACAGCATAAAAAAAGAATGATTGAGATTTTATGTAACAGGTTTCAGTTCCTCAAACATTATTGCTCCATTACCAACTCCATCTCTACGTCAGAATAAAATTTCTACTTACTGCACATTGGAGCTTTTTCTTCATCCTGCCAGAGACTCTCTGTTTGAGGTCCAGTTGTGCCTTCAGTAACTCTGTTTACAATATACCTGCCTGATTTCATTATTTGCTCTAACTCACAGTCTTACAATACAGTAGCCTATGTGTTCACAGATGAAGTGTGCTCAAGATTGAAAACTGACAAGAATTTTGTTCTCCTTTTTGGGTGGTGTCTCTTCAACTATTATCAATGGCTCCTTTCCCCAAAACCAGAAAAAAACTATTCTTTGGAAATCTGTAACCAGGAAACCCCCACAGTACTGTGATGTTTCTTCACAGCAAAATCCACAATGTTAAACAACATCATGCACAATTCAATAATAAAAAATAAAAAACATTTTACTATGGGGCGCCGTTTGTAAAGCGGCTCACGCTGAAAATAACAGCAACATTTTGTCACATTTAGCTTCAAACAATGTTTAAAAAACTGGTATGAATTTTTGATGGTCACTTTTTACCACATTTACAACAATATTTGTCAACTTAGAGATATTTTAAATAGTTAAATCTAAATATTAAATGTTACACCTAAATGCTAAATCTAAATCTAAATGTTAAATCTAAATCTAAATCTAAATGTTAAATATAAATATAAATATAAATGTTAAATCTAAATGTTAAATCTAAATGTTACATCTAAATCTAAATGTTAAATCTAAACGTTAAATCTAAATGTTAAATATAAATATTAAATCTAAATCTAAATGTTAAATCTAAATCTAAATCTAAATGTTAAATCTAAATGTTAAATCTAAATCTAAATGTTAAATCTAAATCTAAATCTAAATGTTGAATCTAAATGTTTCGGGTGAAACTAAATATTTAACTAATATGCAAATTCAAAATGCCGGTAACCGGAAGTGCCAAAATAAAAGCTCGAGTGTGTGTTTATAGCATGGTAGTGTCAAATAACGAATAAAAACCATCTCATAATAATAACTATAATATAACGATAATAACTACCTAAAATAATAAACACGTTTGGAGAAACTGTAGAGTTTCGTGATGAGAGTGATGACATGACATTCAGTCAAAGTGAGCCCCCTCGTGGCTGGCTATTATGGCTGCAGGTCATAAGTCCCACACTTTTCATAAAAGTGACGCTAGCCTACTCTTCAAATACAGTTTCTCCAAATGTGTTTATTATTTTAGGTAGTTATTATCACGATAATCCATGTCCAAGAGTCCATTTCCTCGGATGAGATTGTTTTTATTCGTTATTTGACACTATAAACCATGCTATAAACACACACTGACCTCCTCGAGCTTTTATTTTGGCACTTCCGGTTACCGGCATTTTGATTTTGCATATTAGTTAAATATTTAGTTTCACCCTAAACATTTAGATTCAATATTTAGATTTAGATTTAACATTTAGATTTAGATTCAACATTTAGATTTAGATTTAACATTTAGATTTAACATTTAGATTTAGATTTAATATTTAGATTTAACATTTAGATTTAGATTTAGATTTAACATTTAGATTTAACATTTAGATTTAGATTTAGATTTAACATTTAGATTTAGATTTAGCATTTAGATTTAACATTTAACATTTAGGTGTAACATTTAATATTTAGATTTAACTATTTAAAATATCTCTAAGTTGACTATTGTTGTAAATGTGGTAAAAAGTGACCGTCAAAAATTCATACCAGTTAAATACAACATTGTTTGAAGCTAAATGTGACAAAATGTTGCTGTTATTTTCAGCATGAGACACTTTACAAACGGCGCCCCATATTTTACGTGTTCAGTCTATAGTGTTTCGTCTCCATCTAGTGGCCTGGCAGCATAATTCAGCGTTTTTAGTCTTTTTTTGCGGATAAGTGGAGTAATGGGTGAGGACAAATCCGTGTAAATGGGGATCGTTTTGACAATGATGTCGTCTGTACGCGGAAAACTCAAAGGAAAAACTTCTCTGTTTTAAGCATATTGTTGTCGTGTAAACGTATCCTAAATCTGTGAAGATCTCAGCAGAGGAGGATTAAACAACTCCACAAACAGCATTACCAGCTTCACTTATTACCAGAGGTGGGAGTAAGTCACTAAATTCAAGTCTCAAGTTAAGTCCAAGTCTTAACATTGCAAGTCAAAGTCAAGCCAAGTCATTCTGTTGTAAGGGTCAAGTCAAATCAAGTCAAGTCAAGTCAAGTCAAGTCATACTCTTTGTCAAGTCAAGTCAAGTCGCAACTTAGTCATCAAGTCATACCAAGTCACACACAGGCTCGTTTTACACATTTTTTAACTCTGGGACTTTTATTTCTTATTTAGACACAGAGGGCTGATGGGTAAAAAAAATAAAATTAACTTGTGTGTAATAAATAAAATATCGTTAGGAAGCACATTAAATGCTCTAAAATAAAAATAAATTAAATGACCACAAGTAAACAAGAATTAATAAAACTATTCCCATCTTGTGCTAGCCCTACATAGTTATTTTGCTTTGATGTCCTCTATGAAAGTGTAAACGAAACAAAAACATTAAAAATGTCAATTTAATCCAATTAGGCCAATGTGAACACACTCAAAAAAAAAAAAAAAATGTCTAAACATAAGATTTATGTATTTAAATTGCATATAGAATTTCCATCCATTTGGATTACATAGTTTTAACATAAACCAATTAATAATCTGAATGTAATTCATATTTTTAAGTCATATATAAATGAAACAGATAAGATTTATGTAATTGTATTAATAAACTGAATGTGATTCATATATGTCAGTCATATGTAAATGAAACGGGTAAGATTTATGTAATATTACACAGAAAAACGCCCATGTTAAATTAACACTTCTCAGTGTTCATATGTGTGCACACTACAGAGTTAAAGTACCATTGAAGCGGTGTTGAAGTTAATGAGATACTGTAATTAAGTGGTGATTGAGCATTAATTATGAACACCTGCTGTTAACAAGCAGAATCACTGAAGAACAGAGAAACACAAGAACTACAACTGACTTCAGCCACAGTCTTAGATGAAATCAACTGAAGAGAAAAGAAGACATTAAATCTGTGAAGATCTCAGCAGAGGAGGATTAAACAACTCAAACAGCTTTACCAGCTTCACCTATTACTAACCAGACTGACTTTATTTAATATCCGTTTTAATGAAATCAACAATTGTATTTTAAAGTCACCATGATGGTGGTTAGTAGGGCTGGGCGATTTAAATCGCGATATTGTTATGCGCATCTCGTCAGTAAAGCCGGTTCCTTGATTAGTAGTAAATCACCATCACCTGCTTTCAGATGGAGCGGCATTTACTACAAAGAGCCGTAGTTAACTGACAAGCTGAGCCATATCGCATCTATATCGCGGCCGTATCGCCAGCGATATTTAATGCGATATGGCTCAGCTTGTCAGTTAACTACGGCTCTTTGTACACAGCAAAAACTCCAGTGTTAAATTAACACTCCTGGGAGTGTACGAGTCCACACTCAAAAGTGTTTAAGTTAATGAGATAATTAAGTGATTAATTTAGTGATGATTGAACATTATTGAAGACACCTGATGTTAACAAGCAGAATCACTGAAGGAGAAAATCTCAAATTGTAAGCCACCGTTATGACGATCAATGGTTGCTTTAGTTGGACTCTTGACCCTTATATTATTAACTTTAGATTTTGTTTGTCTGTTGTATCTGAGTTATAACTGCCAGTTGAACAAAGAAAAAAAAGTCATCTGATGGTGTTGGTTACATTATGACAATCATCATTTGAACTTGATCACTGAACTCATTAAAATCCTTCTTTCTGACTTTGATTTATGTTGTTGTTTACAGCATAACTGTGAATCAGCATAACTGTGAATCTGCATAAATGCCCAGATTTGTTGATATAATATAAAGGATTTCTTAAAAGTTGTTTTTTAAAAAAATCCTTCTTTTAGGCACACACAGACGTCAAGATTCAGTCTATGCATCTCAACAATGGTGAGGAGCAGAATATTCAATTAGGAAAAGTAAATTACATAGACAATTCAGATCATAATTTATTCATACTGCAATGCATGATGGGAACCATTAATGAGTTGTGATTGGTGGCAGCCACAGCAACATGCTTTATTATTGTCACCATTGTTGAGATTCACAGGCTGATTATTGATGTCTGTGTTTTAAATGAATTTGTCTGAATGTCTTTTGATCAGAACAATGTTTATTCAATATTTTGAATTATAATTAAAGTACTGATAATCATAGGCTGAAGAATCACAAAACTGCTGCTAACAAGTTAAACCAAACTACCTCAATAAGTTTCATTTTTCAGATCACAGCATGATTATGGCAAAACATAACTAAAACTATAAGATAACATTTTACTTTGTTCAGTTAACTGTTATAAATCAATAACAGCAGACAAACAACAGTAAATATTAAAGTAAACACATAATGGTCTTGAGCACAACTAAAGCAAACACCCATCACCTTAATGGTAACTTACAATTTGTGATTTTCTCCTTCAGTGATTCTGCTTGTTAACATCAGGTGTCTTCAATAATGCTCAATCATCACTAAATTAATCACTTAAATATCTCATCAGCCCTAAATGCCGCTCCATCTGAAAGCAGGTGATGGTGATTTACTACTAATCAAGGAACCGGCTTTACTGACGAGATGCGCATAACAATATCGCGATTTAAATCGCCCAGCCCTAGTGGTTAGCATTTGCTTTAGTTGGACTCTTGACCCTTAACTTTTTAGTATTATATTTTTTTCGGCTGCTACATTTGTGTGTATATAAAGCACATTTGTTGAGGCAAAAAAAGCCATGAGAAAATTAGATCAGGTGATATTGGATGTTTAATCATCATGTAATTGTTTGAATCTCTGATCTTATTCTGTGTCTAACGCTTTGATTATATACGAGTTGTGTTTGTAATGTTGTTATATAATAGAAGCCATGTTAATTTACAGCATGAAAGCAATGTTGTTAGTCAAATAACATTTAGTGCATTAAACTTTTTTTCTCTACATTATTACTTCAAGAATCAGTGTATGACTCTCAACAATGGTGACAATCAATGAAATGCTTCATGCTGCAGTGCATGCTGGGTACCACCAATCAAAACTCACCCATATCTCCCAGCATTCATTGCGACATTAATACATTATGCAGCTGAATTTTCTGGATACTTTGTTTGATTGTCACCATTGTTGAGATTCATATGCTGTTTCTTGATGTCTGTGTTTGTCTAAGTAATGCCATAGATTCAAGTTTTTGTGCACCAAGTATTTTTTTTTTAAAACCTATTTTTAATAATAGGTATTTGAAAAACAACACTGCTAGATATACTATAAAATCAAATGACTTCTATTGTGAATAAAACAATATTAAAAACACAAGTCCTATATAATCAAAGCATTAGATACTGCATAATATCAGGGATTAAGGACATTTATATAATGATGACGTTTTCATCATCAATAAACAACCAACATCATCTGATCTCATGGCTTTCTTAACTACAACAATTGTGCTTTACAAACACACAAGTATAGCAACCAAAGAAAAGTTTACATTAAAGAGTCAAGAGTCCAACTAAAGCAAATGCTAACCACCATCGTGGTGACTTTAAAATACAACTATTGATTTCATTAAAACGGATATTAAATAAAGTCAGTCTGGTTACTAATAGGTGAAGCTGGTAAAGCTGTTTGAGTTGTTTAATCCTCCTCTGCTGAGATCTTCACAGATTTAATGTCTTCTTTTGTCTTCAGTTGATTTCATCTTAGGGCGTTTTTCCACTGGGTTCGTTTGCTGCGGTCCGAACCCGAGTGCGCTAGTTCCCGGCGCCCCCCGCAGCGTTGGTCTGGTTTCACACTCAATTAGTTGTATCGAACCCAGGTGCGTTTGCAGTGATCTTACGTCATCGCAAACGCACACGGAAAACGCATGGAGAATACAACTCGACTGAGCATAGCTGTAATTTGTCTGTTTTTTTGGTGCTATTATGCACAACATAGTGAGAGACAACTACGTTTATGTTCATTACATGGTGTAATTCAGCACATATCCAGGGGACGCCGTGTTTCTGCTGCTCGCAGAAGATTTTTCACTGATGCGACAGTGATACGCATGCGCGGGATACTATACTTCCTGAACAAGCGCGCACCCGAGTCCGTGTTGCTTGCACATTAACGCGAACCGCGCCACGGTTCGGGAGCAACCGAGCTCAGACCACCTCCTCCAGGTAGTCCCGGGTTCGGTACTCTAGTGCGCACCCGGGTCCAATGACAGCGTTCACATTAGCGATTTTTCATGCGAACCGTGCCCCGGTCCGCACTAAACTGCCAGTGTGAAAGCGCCCTAAGACTGTGTCTGAAGTCAGTTGTAGTTCTTGTGTTTCTCTGTTCTTCAGTGATTCTGCTTGTTAACAGCAGGTGTTCATAATTAATGCTCAATCACCACTTAATTATCTCATTAACTTCAACACTGCTTCAATGGTACTTTAACTCTGTAGTGTGCACACATATGAACACTGAGAAGTGTTAATTTAACATGGGCGTTTTTCTGTGTAATATTACATAAATCTTACCCGTTTCATTTACATATGACTGACATATATGAATCACATTCAGTTTATTAATACAATTACATAAATCTTATCTGTTTCATTTATATATGACTTAAAAATATGAATTACATTCAGATTATTAATTGGTTTATGTTAAAACTATGTAATCCAAATGGATGGAAATTCTATATGCAATTTAAATACATAAATCTTATGTTTAGACATTTTTTTTTTTTTTTTGTGTGTTCACGTTGGCCTAATTGGATTAAATTGACATTTGTAATGTTTTTGTTTCGTTTACACTTTCATAGAGGACATCACAGCAAAATAACTATGTAGGGCTAGCACAAGATGGGAAAAGTTTTATTAATTCTTGTTTACTTGTGTTCATTTAATTTTAATTTTTATTTTAGAGCATTTAATGTGCTTCTTAACAATATTTTATTTATTACACACAAGTTAATTTATTTATTTATTTTATTTTTTACCCATCAGCCCTCTGTGTCTAAATAAGAAATAAAAGTCCCAGAGTTAAAAAATGTGTAAAACGAGCCTGTGTGTGACTTGGTATGACTTGATGACTAAGTTGCGACTTGACTTGACTTGACAAAGAGTATGACTTGACTTGACTTGACTTGATTTGACTTGACCCTTACAACAGAATGACTTGGCTTGACTTTGACTTGCAATGTTAAGACTTGGACTTGACTTGAGACTTGAATTTAGTGACTTACTCCCACCTCTGCTTATTACTAACCAGGGCTGCGTTTCCCAAAAGCATCGTAAGCCTAAGTTGATCGTAAAAACGATCGTACGACTGATCTTAATATTATGGTCTGTTTCCCAAAAGCATCGTAACTTAAGTAGCACTTGAAAATCTTCGTAGAACTACGAGTGCTCTGGAGTAATCGTACATCCCCAAGTGCATTGTAAGAAGACAGATTTATGAGGACACCTGCAGGACAACCGGCAGATTACACTTTTATCTAGATTTAACAGATTACACTGCAACGTGAGTATAATATAAGGTTTTGATTTTTTTTTTTGTACACTTTATTGTATTCTTGTTTTGTTTAAATGCATTTATAAATGAAATAATTAAAAAGGGAAGAAAAAATAGAAATACACATCTAAAATTAAATGAATGCAAAAAAAAAAATCATAAAAGAAGTAATGTGGGAAATATGCTTTAAAGACTGGGCAAAATAGGGATGAATTCAAAAAATCTGTCAATGACTTGCTGACGTGCACGAAAACCAGCCATGTAGGCCTATTGGGTATTTCTTGCGGACATCCTTCCCTGATCTTTGAACACCCCTGGTCGCAGTTTGCGATGTCCTCCCAGATGTTTTGTTTTTCCTTATTTGTATAGTGTCCTTTAAATCTGTTAAAAAATTAAATCTTTGTTTCGCTCAATCTCCTCTAAAAGGACATTAATTTTATCTTTGTGAAAGTTTTTTGTTCAGCCATTTTGTCAGTGCCTCCGCCTGTATAGGTGCTTTATAGACTTGTCTTGATTTCTTATCCACAACAAATGACGATTCTTAGGTTAAACGTTCAGAATACGATTCCATAAGGTTATATTTCAGCACTTCGCGAATGGACAGCGACTCTTAAAGGGATAGTTCACTTTGAAATTAATTTTTGGTATGTTTTAGCTTACCTGAAGGGCATCCAAGATGTAGGTGTCTGTTATTCCGCAGTAGTCCAAATTAAAACAATTCCCCGTCGTCCAAATTAAACAATTCCCCATCGTAAGTACACATTGCATCGTTAGCAGCAGGGAAGCTGCTTTGATACAATCTGTATTGTGAAAAGCGCTATACAAATAAACTTGACTTGACTTGACTTGACATTGATGGCCTAAGACACGAAACGAGCGGTTTGTGTGAGAAAACGAACAGTATTTATATCGTTTTTACCACTTATACACAGCCATGTCCAAGTGATCTGATCTGACGTGTACGCAGACTGGTGCATAGATATATACACACTAGATGGCGCCTTGTCTACGGCAGTTCATTGGAACGAATGTCTTTAAGGCGACATCTAGTGTAAAGCAAAAATGTTTAATCACCATTATGGATATCAGTGTTTGCTTTAGTTGGACAGTTTGACTCTTGAATGTGTAACCGAATGAATGAGATGATTGACATTAGTGAGCACCTATCAGCAGGGAATCCCTCCTATTTAAGAGCTGGTTGGCTGTAGCCTGGGATGCGAGATTCGAGATTCGAGTTCAGCATTATTATGTTTGGATGCTCAACAGTCTGAAACTAGACAGGACATAGTCTTGGAGATCCTTCAGTTATTATACATGATACATCAGGAAAAAAATGTAGTTCAGTTCTTGTGGGTTCCAGCGCATACAGGAGTGGTGGGAAATGAGAAAGCAGATCAATTAGCAAAACAGGCAGCAGCAAAAGATGGTATAGATATGCAGATTTTGTATAGTAAATCCGAACTTAAGTCAATAATTAGAAAGAAGATAACAGAGAAATGGCAATATTGCTGGGATAATGAACAAATAGGTAGGCATCTTTACTCTATACAATCATCGGTAAACAAAAGAAGGAATTCAAGAGGGAGTAGAAAGGTAGATTGTGTTCTTTCAAGATTAAGGTTGGGGCATACGGGACTTAATGCAACATTAAATATAATAGGAAAACATCCAACAGGGTTGTGTGATGGGTGTGGAGTCAGAGAAACAGTAGAACATGTTCTCATTCAGTGCAATAAATATACTGAGGATAGAAGGAAAATAATTGAAGAACTTCAGAAAAATGGTGTACAGCAGTTAACATTAAAAGAACTCTTAAATCCAGTAGGAAGTGATAATTTATTAGTAATTATTTCTAAAAAGGACTAAGTTAATTCATAGAATATGAAGTTTAATATTAGTTTTGGGATTGGAATTTTTTTTTTATTATTATTATTATTATTATTATCCCTCGTCCCTAGTCTGGAAGATCCTGGGCTGTAGATGGAGGAGCTGAACACGCAGCAACATCGAAAGGCCAGGTTCTGAATAGTATGGGATGAGGGAAAATACAAGTCTCTGATTCATTGCCCACAGAAGATGGCGGTAATGCTCTATCTGAGAAGCGAGCTGCCAATAAAAACGAAAAAGAAGAAGAAGAAGCCTGGGATGCGTCACGTTCGACTCCGCCTCCTTCCGTTGTTTACAGTGGCTGTAGGTATGTGCGTTAGCATATAGCAAATTCTGTTTTTTAGTGTCTTGTATGTATGTTCAGATTGTAGTTCAGCTCTAATAAGTTTGAAGGAGATGAAGTCAGAAACAAGACAGGATATGGTAATAGAGATAATTCAAGAATTATATTCAATCAAACAAGCTAGTTTAGAAGTACAGTTTTTGTGGGTTCCAGCACATATTGGGCTGAGAGGTAATGAGGAGGCTGATGCATTAGCAAAAAAGGCAATAGAACGAGATATAGTAGATATACCGATTTTATTTAGTAGATCAGAAATTAAGTCAATTATTAAAAAAAATATTCTGAAAATATGGCAGCAATATTGGGATAATGAAATAAAAGGTAGACATATGCATCAAATAGAGCCAATAGTGGGTAAAGGAAGAGTATCAGGTAGGTGTAGGTATGAGGAGAATATGATTACAAGATTAAGATTGGGACATACAAGATTGAATAGTACATTGCATTTAATAGGTAAGAGTCCAACAGGTTTATGTGAGGCATGTGAAGTTAGTGAAACAGTTGAGCATGTAGTAATGCACTGTAGGAGATATAATGTTGAAAGGAAAGAGTTGAAGGAGGAATTAAATAATATAGGAGTTAAGTTCACTATTCAAAATGTATTAAAGTCAGATAGGAGTATAATAAATCTAATGGTAGAATATTTGGGAAATACTGGGTTAAATAAGCGCATTTAAATTAGGGGTTTTATTTTTTTTCTGTTTTTTTTTTTTCTTCTTCTACCTGTCATGGGGGCTGAGAGTAGACGGAGGAGCTGAACACGCAGCGCCGGATGAAACTCTATGAAGCCTCTGTGCGGGTAAATAGAGGTTATAGTTGTGTCAATGGTCCATTTCCTAGATAGGTGGCGGTAATGCACATATCTGTCTGCGATCCGCCGTAAAAAAGCAAGAAGAAGAAGAAGAAGAAGTGTCTTGTATGTACGGGACTAATTATTAGTGTTGTGTTTAGCCTGTCTTTCTTCTCCGGTTTCCCTCGGCTTGTCGCGGTGGGTGCACTTGCCCGGCTGCTCGCCTTTCAGGTATGTGTGAACTGTCGGTGGAAAGCGTATTGTTTGTTTTCATTCGGGGGTTTAGGATCGGCTGATTGTTTTGAGTTATGTGCAGTGTCCCTGTAGTCCAGCTGAACAGCGGATTGCATGATTTTGAGTATCCGTGCCTGTGAAAGGACAAGCACATTGTGTGAATGCATCGTCTACTTCCGGTAAGTGTTATTGTGCATATAACTGTAGTTACGAGCTGAAAATTTAGCGATTGAGGCATACATCTTAGTGTTTCTTTGTATTTGGCTTAGGATTTTCCCTCTCGTCCGGCCGATTTGTTTTTCCTGCTGGTGCTATTAAAAGCTATTATAGCCCCGTCGATTCTTTGCTGCCGGATTAAGAGAGCATCGTATTTTCCTGCTCTGCTGTCCAGTGACGGCTGGTGAAAAATATTTTAGGTGGGGCTGTTTGTGCGGGGGGTAGGGCTGGGCGATTTAAATCGCGATATTGTTATGCGCATCTCGTCAGTAAAGCCGGTTCCTTGATTAGTAGTAAATCACCATCACCTGCTTTCAGATGGAGCGGCATTTAGGGCTGAGGAGATAATTAAGTGATTAATTTAGTGATGATTGAGCATTATTGAAGACACCTGATGTTAACAAGCAGAATCACTGAAGGAGAAAATCTCAAATTGTAAGTTACCATTAAGGTGATGGGTGTTTGCTTTAGTTGGGCTCTAGACCATTAGGCCTATATGTTTACTTTAATATTTACTGTTGTTTGTTTGCTGTTATTGATTTATAACAGTTAAATGAACAAAGTAAAATGTTATCTTATAGTTTTGTTTATGTTTTGACATAATCATGCTGTGATCTGAAAAATGAAACTTATTGAGGTAGTTTGGGTTATCTTGTTAGCAGCAGTTTTGTGATTCTTCAGCCTATGATTATCAGTACTTTATTTATAATTCAAAATATTTATTAAACATTGTTCTGATCAAAAGACATTCAGACAAATTCATTTAAAACACAGACATCAATAATCAGCCTGTGAATCTCAACAATGGTGACAATAATAAAGCATGTTGCAGTGGCTGCCACCAATCACAACTCATTAATGGTTCCCATCATGCATTGCGGTATGAATAAATTATGATCTGAATTGTCTATGTAATTTACTTTTCCTAATTGAATATTCTGCTCCTCACCATTGTTGAGATGCATAGACTGAATCTTGACATCTGTGTGTACCTCAAAGAATGATTTTTTTTTTAAACAACTTTTAAGAAATCCTTTATATTATATCAACAATTCTGGGCATTTATGCAGATTCACAGTTATGCTGTAACCAATAACATAAATCGAAGTCAGAAAGAAGGATTTTAATGAGTTCAGTGATCAAGTTCAAATGATGATTGTCATAATATAACCAACACCATCAGATCACTTTTTTTTTTCTTTGTTCAACTGGCAGTTATAACTCAGATACAACAGCCAAACAAAATCTAAAGTTAATAATATAAGGGTCAAGAGTCCAACTAAAGCAACCATTGATCGTCATAACGGTGGCTTACAATTTGAGATTTTCTCCTTCAGTGATTCTGCTTGTTAACATCAGGTGTCTTCAATAATGCTCAATCATCACTAAATTAATCACTTAATTATCTCATTAACTTTAACACTCTTGAGTGTGGACTCGTACACTCCCAGGAGTGTTAATTTAACACTGGAGTTTTTGCTGTGTACAAAGAGCCGTAGTTAACTGACAAGCTGAGCCATATCGCATTAAATATCGCTGGCGATACGTCCGCGATATTGATGTGATTTGGCTCAGCTTGTCTGTTAACCATTCGCGTAGCTACGGGTGGGCCTGGATGGGCCTGGGCCCACCCACCTGTCAGTCAGGCCCATCCAGTCAGTGGCCTCACAAGGTAGCCTAAAGGAGGGAATTCTGTTGCGATTATCACAATACTTGAAACTATAAAAATAAATCTTAATGTTTCTTGATTCTTGTTTGGTTGTCATGGTTGTCATGGTGATGATGAAATGCCCGCGTAGCGCATTTCGCAGTCAGATTGCGAACAGCCCATCCCCCCTTCACAACGACGAGCACATTTAACAGAGGGACACTGAAGTTTAGCTAAGTATGTTAAACTAAAATGAAACAGAGCAACTTACTAAAGTTTGTGTCAAAAAGACTCTTTGTCCCTGCTCTCATTTGAAAGAGAATTGACTGAATCGTTGGACTATAACGAAATCATTGCAGTGTTCAACTCTAATAGCCCCGTCGTCTCCTGTTATAAGCTAGTCATCAAAAGTAAGCCAGTCTACGTTTACTATGTAGTTGCCTAGTCAATGTTGTTTATTTAACGTGGTTTATGTGGCCGCTGAGCCAGACTATGACCAAGCATTGTTTTTACACACTGTCCACTACTTTCCTGCTGATTTGATGATGGTGTTGTTTTGCATCTGTCAGATGCGCGCGTGTGTGTGGTGTGGCCGCGCGCAGTGGAAATGCTGTTCTTATCGTTATGTTCTTAACACTGCTTATGATGACATACATGCTTGTGCTCTGATTAAACTGTGGTGTATTCAAGCAGGTGTAGTTGTGTTGGCCTATTTTGATAACAGATGCATTTTAGGCTGTGCCCACCTGATTTTCTCTGGGCCCACCTTTGTGATTCCTGGCTACGCTACTGCTGTTAACTACGTAAATGCCGCTCCATCTGAAAGCAGGTGATGGTGATTTACTACTAATCAAGGAACCGGCTTTACTGACGAGATGCGCATAACAATATCGCGATTTAAATCGCCCAGCCCTAGCGGGGTTCTGGGGGCTCCACCCCCAGAAATTTTTTTATTTCATAGTTGTGATTTCCTGCATTCTGGTGCATTTTAGGCCACCCATGTCCCTTGCTTATACCAATAAAATAACTCAAACCAGTCAATACCAATGGTCTAAAAAGACAATATTAATTGAACTGCCATGTAGAAATCAACAGTTGCACAGGTAATGATAATGAACAAGTTGCAAGTTTATTATGCTCCGTGTCCAGAATAGAAAAAGTGCAAACGCATAACAATAAATTATAATAGGGAATACAACAATCTAGTTCTTTAATCAATCCCCAGCTGTAGACTAAATATATTTTAAAAGTTCACTGTAGACAAATTGGATAATGGATAACAGTGTGTTGATACAAGAGAAAGAGAGAAGGCTCTCAAAGAAAGGGTGGGACAACATTCTTGAAGAACACCAAGTATGAGAAGAAAGATGATTTTAACATTTTAACTAGTATGGAAACACAGTAATCCAGCTCAGAACTTCAAAACAACAAAAAAAAGCAAAGCAAACATACTGTTACATTCCTATTGAGATCACTATTTTAATGGCAAATGTGTGTGAAACATTGTGTGTGTGTGACTGAGTGAGAGAGAGAGAGACTGAGTGAGTAAGAGAATGACAGCATAAAAATGAATACGCTATATTTACTAAAAATTGTGGCAACAGATTACAAGCAATATTATTGATTAAATTTAAAAAATTTGAATTGAGTATTAATCTAATTAATTCCTAAAAAGTTAACCATTAACAAGCAGTTAACAAGCAGAATCACTGAAGGAGAAAACCATAATTAAGTAACCATTATGGATATCAGAGTGTGTTTTAGTTGGGCTCTTGACCCAGTTAAATCATTAACTAAGTTTTGTTTGGCTGCTGTACCTGAGATCTGAAAAGGTGATCTGATGGTGTTGGTTGTGTTTTAACAATCATTATTTCACAATCATTTGACCTGAATCACTGAACTCATATAGAGTCCAATTTATGAGTTAGGTTAACTTTATTAATTATAGCAGCACTGGCCTTGTACAGCTTAATATTTTTAACTTTTACAATGTAATCCAAATAATTTCTAAAAAGTTTCTCTTATACAAAAAAAGAGAGACACAGACATCAAGAATCAGCCTGTGAATCTTAACAATGGTGGCAATTATAAAGCATGTTGCAGTGTATTCTGGGTTCATAAATATTCTGGGTTATAACATCGTAAAATGGATTACATTGTAAAAGTTAAAAATATTATGCCGTACAAGGCCAGTGCTGCTATAATTAATAAAGTTAACCTAACTCAGAAATTGGACTCTATATGAGTTCAGTGATTCAGGTCAAATTATTATGAAATAATGATTATGTTAAAACACAACCAACACCATCAGATCACCTTTTCTATTTGTTAATCTGGCTGTTATAACTCATGTACAGCAGCCAAACAAAACTTAAAGTTAATAATTTAACTGGGTCAAGAGCCCAACTAAAACACACTCTGATATCCATAATGGTGACTTAAATTATGGTTTTCTCCTTCAGTGATTCTGCTTGTTAACATCAGTTGTCTTCAATGTTGGCAATAAAAAAGAAAGAATTCTTAATTCAGATATTTTTGTTTAAATTTTTTTGTACATTTTACTCATTTTAAATGGTTAACTTTTAAGGAATCAATTTAATTACTAAATTCAATTTTTTTTTTTTTTTTTATCAATAATATTGCTTGTAATCTGTTGCCACAATTTTGAGTAAATATAGCATATTCATTTTTACAGAGTTGGAGAGATAGATGGGAGGGTGAGTGAGAGAGAGAGAGACTAACATATGGTGTCTGTGACAGTTAGATTTGTGTATGAGAGGTAGATGGAGTGAATGTGTGAGTGAATGCGGGGGTGAGTGAGAGTGAAGGAGATGGAGAACTCTTATTTGTACAGGAACTTTGCTCGTCTATCTTTCTGAGTGGCAAATCTCTCAATGACCCTTGTGTTGAAATCTGGAATGTCCCGTGCGAGTTTTTTCTCTATAGAGAGCATAGCCAGAGCGTTGAGGCGATCTTGTGCCATCGTGTTCCTAAGGAAAGTTTTTATCCTCTTTAAAGTAGAGAAGCACCTTTCTGATTCTGCTGTTGTCATTGGTGTGGTGATGAGAATCTTGAGAAGACTTACAGTTTCGGTGAATGTGTCTTGAAGGTTATTTTCCATTACAACCTGAAAGAGAGCCAGTGCACCACTGCAACCCTGGAAGTCCTCATTTTCATAGATCAGGGACAGTTCTGTTTTAAGTCTGGCTTTGTCCAACATGGGATAGGCATCCACCGTGGTTCCTAGTGCTGAATCTGGGAACTTTCTGCTGTGTTGTGGAAACAAGTCTCCTTGCAACAGAGTGGCACTGATGAGATGATTGGTGAAAGAAAACCTCTCCTTGGCATGGCTCATAATGGTATCACATACCTATGCAATGATACATAATTGTAGAAAAGTAAGCACAGAAAACATTCATTTTCACATTTCTCAGTTCAACAATACAATAAAATCAGCATATTCATAGCAGTTACAATTTTGTTATGAACAAGTAAGTTTTACTAATTATAATTATAATACACACACTAGCCATCATTCTCTTATCCTCTCTCTCTCTCTCTCTCTCTCTCTCTCTCTCTCTCTCTCTCTCTCTCTCTCTCTCTCTCTCTCTCTCTCTCTCTCTCTCTCTCTCTCTCTCTCTCTCTCTCTCTCTCTCTCGCTCGCTCGCTTTATTGGCTGTCTGTGTCACTCTCACACATACACACCATATACACAATTAATAAAAGCACAAATGTGAAAAAAAAAATCATAATTTCTGCATTCTCCAGTAGATAGATATGACAAAATACAAACATGTGCAAACGAATACATATAGGCTAATAGAATACAGAAATAGAATTTCTGTTACTGCTTACCTCTATTGCCAGATGCTGTTGTGTTTCTTCTCCCATTGCCCTCCGTTTCTTCAGGGGTGGTTCCTGTACAGGTCCCCTATACTCCTCATCCTCAACTAGAGAAGGAACGGAGTCCCTGATCCAAAATAAGTTTCACAAGTCACTGTCCACCCTGAAATTACTGTATCAGATATAAAAAATAATTTTAATAAAACTGTATTAAAATACGTGCTATTGTTGTGTTGGGCCTAGTCAATGTTATCTAGATTCATCACAAATAAATTCACTAGTCTAACATGTTGGTGAAATTGTGATATTTATGATAGGTTCTATTGTACTCAGCCATGTGGATTTATGTTTTTATTGTTTAGGCTACATAAGCATGTTTTCAGCCAATATGCAAAATCATAGCCTACCTGATGGCCTGTATGCTGTGAGTGAACCTCTGGGTGATCCCTGCGATGAAGACAGAGTCTATGTTCCTCTTCTGCAGATGGTTAAACAGCATGTCTACATGTGGCATGATTTTGTGGAATAACGCCAGGATGAAACAGAAAACCTCATCTTCCAACATTCTCATACAACCCCCGGCCTCTCTCTTCGATATGGCATCAAAGTCCCCTCTGTCTCGAATGGTTTGGAAGCACTTAACCAGTTCATCTTTGTGCTCGTAAACATTGTTAACAGCACGACTGTGGAAGTTCCATCGCGTTGTTGAAGCACCTGGAAGTCTGTGTGCCACCACTTCATCCAGCACTGCCGTTCGTTTGAATGACTTGGAAAAAAATGTAGAAAACCCCCCTACGTCTGAAAAAAACTGGCCGATCTTTGGGATGTGGGATGTTGCCTGCTGCATAATGAGCTTCAATTGATGCGCATAACAGTGAACGTAGTATGCACTCCCGTAGACGTCTTGCACTTTACGCTGCACTCCACCAGTAGCACCCCTCATCACTGCGGCACCATCATAGGCCTGGGCAATTAATTTTCCCTCTTGTCCCGCAGGAAGGATGGTGCTCAGCCTTTCCAATAATGCAGTGGCTATCGTATCAGCGGTCGCATTTGGAAGCGCGATAAACTCAAAAAAACGTTCTTGAATGTTGTTGTGGCCATCTATGTACCGTAGCACAAGCACAAGCTGACAATGAGTGCAGATGTCGGTTGTCTCGTCTGCCTGAATGGCAATATAGGACGACTGTTTCACCTCTTCCAGAATGCGGTCTCTGAGAACTGACAACATGCAGTCTAACAGTTCATTTTGCACGGTCTTCGAAGTGCCTTTAAAAACAGTGGCGTTCTCCAGGTGCACCTCCAACTCACGATCGATTGAGGCCATGAGATCAATTAGACCCAGGAAAATGCCAGGGTTTTCTGATGCGTCACTCTCATCGTGACCACGCAAAGCAAGTTCAAAGGCACCACAAAATTTCACGGCATCAATGATCTTTGACAAAATATGCCGATTCCTGTCCACCTCCTCGTTGTGCCGCCTTACGGCAATGCGATGTCCCTCATCTAGCTGTGTGGCTATGCTAATTCGGCCTAGCATGGCTAGCTTCACAGAGTTGTCCATATGCACTCTTGCCCGTTCATGTTTCTTAATGCGTTCTGACATATGTTTCAGGTCTGTCACCCCTGTCTGTGTCCACGAGCTATCACAAGCACTTGTTTTAAACAGTAAGCAAGGGAAGCAAAAGATTGCATTGGCGTAACCACAGCTAGTAAGCCAAACCTTTCGATCGAACCAACCTCGGGAAAAGGTTCTCTTGTAGGTTTTCTCCTTTTCTCGCGCCTGTTGGGTTATATTCACCTCTGGCTTGTCTGGTCCGAGTTCTTTTACAATTAGTTTTTCAGCTAATGTTCTTCTTTCGAAGGGATACAGGTGTAGAGATTTAACTGAATTTGGGGCTAGCTCAACTCCCACGACTACATTAATGCTACTCGACGTCGCCGGCGCTGCCATACTGCACTCGCACTCCTCTGAGGTAAATGTCCCGCGCAGGCGCAGCAGGTGCACTGCTCTAATCTTGGTACGACGGGCGATATTTTCAGAGCCCCGAAACCATAAAATTCGACGACGATGATTGGCAAAATATAAAAAAAATTGCGTAGCAACAGGGGAACCATTGGCTTAAAGACAGCCTATTGGCTACTACTACACCAACATGAAGTGAATGCAAATATCATTCTGGAGAGTTCTAAACACATTCTAAAGTAAAACCATTAATAGCATGTCATTAACACAGATTATTTTTCAAAATGAGAGATTATTAAAAACTTCTTATTAAATAAAAAAAAAAAAAAAAAAAACTGGCAGGGAGGTCGGCGCCCCAGCGCCCTCTATGGGCGAGCCGCTGCTGCTGCTGTCGCTACCGTGTGCAATACAAACTTGTTGCCATCTGTGAGAAGATTGTCACCCCACTGATGAAGGGGATCGTTGCTGTCTGGTTTTATTGATGATTTGTTGATTTAATGTTTCTTTGTTTACTGAACTTTTGAGGCTGACGCTTATTAGTGTCAAAAACGGAACACCAAACTATCTGCTTGTGAGCTCATTGCGGGAATTGAGTTTATTTATTTATTTATTTATTTATTTATGGTCTTTGTTTACACCTTTAATTGTGATTGTCTACTAATTGTGACTACTATCTGCTACTATTTTTTTCTTTTTTTTTTCTTTCAGGTGCTGAGGTTCCACAGGTGGAGGATCTCTTGTGGTGGTGGTGCTTTCCCCGAACGTTTGCCGTGACACTTTGCTGTGTGTGTGAGTGTGCTTTCGGTGAATTAAGTTTAGTGATCCCTCCTCCCGTGGTTTACTTCAGCCCTGTTAGTCTGTGTCTTTTTGTTGTGTCTTTGTAACTAGTGTATTAGTACAGAAAAGGTGTGTATTCAAATGTGTTTTTGTTTACTTGAATGTGTTTGTAACTCAAAACCTGGCCAGTATAGCTCCTGATTGCCTTTTTTTTTTTTTTTTATGTGATTATCCTTCTGCTTTAAAATAAACTTGTATTAATAAAAATTTTGTACATTTTCATATCCACGTCTCTGCCTACCTTTATTAGAGAATCGAACCTGAGTGACCTAGTAATAATAACTTGAGTGTTGTCCATATTTCCGGGGGCGAAATTCCCCAGGTGGCGTAGTCGAAGTTCTTTCTACCTGTAATACCGCTCTTTCGCCACAATCTTTTTTTTTCTTTTTTTTTCTGTGAGTTTATGTGGTCTTTGTAACAGTGTTCACTAAAACATAATTTGTTGCAAATAAAGCAGCATTTAAGATAATAAGGTGACTTTGTTTTCAGTATCATTAAGCAGAATAATTTGCTAATCCTTTGTCTGATCAAAAGTGGTTATTTGTTAGGAATAGATTATATTCACCAATAATACTTTCTTGCCACAGATCAGACATTCTGAATTTAGATTTTTTTTATATTATAGGAATTTTTTTTTTTTCTAGAAACAAACTTTGTTGCATTTTTCCAGTTATCACTGTAAAGCTGCTTTGAAACAATCTGTAGCCTATTGTAAAAAGTGCTATGTGAATAAAGCTGACTTGACTTGACTTCTAATATTTGTCAAATAATCTTAAATGTTGGCAATATGTTTGAAAAATTATATAAAATTTACTTTACTGTAAAATATGATTGAAAATAAAGGAATTATCATGCAAGCCAGTGGTTGTATCGAGTATTTTAAAAAGGTTTAGAGGATTTAAGTTAATCCGTAGACATTAATTCATGTATGAAGTAAAAAAATTACGAATTTATGGAATAAATAAAATGTGTGTATATATATATCTTCAATAGTGGTAAATCATCACTCAATTAATCACTTAATTCTCATTAATTTTAACACTCTTATTTGAACACTTTTACACTCTTGAGTGTGGTCTCAAATAAACTGGCAGGAGTTTTTGCTGTGGTGTGCCGAAAAAAAAATTTCTGACAATTTCTGGAACTTTTTATGAATACCTTTGCTTTACAAAAGCAAGTAGGCCTAAAGGAAATTCTGGGTCGGGATAATTTCCTTGGACAAGTGTGGCTCAAGGTAAACAGAAACTTTGTGAAAATTCATTGAGCGTTTCCGTGCAGCTATAATGAAAATGAATGTGTTGCCAATGATAATGATGCAGATTATGATTCAACTATTGTGTTTGAATCGGTCACTGGTGGACTGTCAAAATAATACAATTGTTAGATTCTAAAGACATCAGTGAAACAGGCTATTTCATGATGATTATAAAACGATCAACAGGTAACCATCATCACCTGATCTCATTTCACTTTAGCTTTCTTTGCTGCTGCAAATGTGTTTGACAAACACACTGTCACAGCGGCCAAAAAAAGACAAAAGATATAATAAGAGTTAAGAGCCCAACTAATGGAAACACTTATCACTGTTATGGTGACTTCAAATGAAACACAGAGTTAAACCTCTGTTAATTCTCAATAAAAACTTCTGTAGACGTCTGACAGAAATAAAGTCAGTCTGGTTAGTAATAAGTGAAGCTGGTAATGCTGTTTGTGGAGTTGTTTAATCCTCCTCTGCTGAGATCTTCACAGATTTAATGTCTTCTTTTCTCTTCAGTTGATTTCATCTTAGACTGTGTCTGAAGTCAGTTGTAGTTCTTGTGTTTCTCTTTCCTTCAGTGATTCTGCTTGTTAACTGCAGGTGTTCATCACTAATGTTCAATCATCACTCAATTAATCACTTAATTATCTCATTAACTTTAACTCTGCTTCAGTGTTATTTTAACACTCTGTAGAGTGGGACCATATTTGCTCTGAGCAGTGTTGATTTAACACTGGGGATTTTGCTGTGTAGAAACGAACCAAACCTTTGTTCAGTTTGATCCGGACCGAGACTACCTCTTTTCATCTGTTTGGTGTGGACCGTGGTCTGGGGGAGGTTTCACACCTGTAATTTTGATTCGGATCAAACTGAAAAGTCAGAAAATCCGGACCAAACAAGGTAGGTGTGAAAGGGCCTTTAAAGTAAGGAATCACTTTTACACGCCTGCGCACATATATATTTAAACGCGCATACATTTGGACTGAACACGTAATGTGCATGTGCGCGACATCTGCGTTTCGCGGGTTTGCGCTTCGGAGGTTTGAGGTTTCCTGTTAGAACGGTGTTGTGTTAGCGGCTCCTAAGTTAATTACTAATGACCTTCGCAACGGAAGTAAATCAATCGATCGATCAAAACTAACTTTAGCTGGACAATAACTTTATCCTAGAGCAGTTATAAAGCCTAAACAATCTGTTATGGTAATTTCCTATTATCACTTTAAAGCTGCTTTGAAACAATCCATATTGTTAAAAGCGCTATATAAATGAAGGTGACTTGACTTATAATGGTCACCAATTATATGTGAAAGCAGGGCATTGTCATTTGTTGATGTTGTGTGGGCCAATAAACAGGAATACATTTTCTCAATGTGTAGTCTATGTGTTTTTTTTTCTTTTCTTTTTTTTTCTGTTAAGCATGCATATATTCATGAAATTCATCGACAACTTACTTAACCCTTTCATGCATGAATTATGATAACCTCAGTCAGGATTTTTTTCCTATGTGTTTTTATTGCTCTTAGGGCATGAAAAACAAGAATTGATTTTTATTTTATTTATTTTTTACAAATTTTTCATGAAATTCATCGACAACTTAAATACACTCCTCTCTCACACCTTCAAAGTACATGATGCCCACTTTACACTCAGAACAAAAGCTGAGGATTTTAATATTTTGCTAAATAAAACTAAACATCATGGAGTCACAATAACATCTAGTTGAACATATTATATTTGCATTTCAACAATATTCCATATATGAGAAATAAATACAATAGGCTATCAGTTTTTTTATATTCTCTTACAGCTAGGATATATAAATATAAACTCACACAAAGGATCAGGTAAAACCAGGGATGTGGAAAACGTTATCAAAACATCATCATCTAAACTCTCTTCAATAGACAAAGCAGCACAAACTTCTTGAGCTTTACCAGTCAGTTTGCACTGTAGCAAGAGTGACCAAATTTCTCTTGGCCAATGCAAAACGACAGCGATTTGCTCAAACGCACAGAAGTAAGAATCAATCTTTGTTTCTCGAAAAGAAGGAACTAAACGAATCTGCCTACTGATATCAAATTCACCCGTAGGCCTACTTGGAGAATGTGGAACAGGAGAAGTAACAGAAGGAACACTGGGGACAGACGCCATAGGAGGTTGTGATACACTCACCTGTACCACATCTCAAGTTCACACTGCCTAACGCGCAGAAGCTGCGTATCACGTTCTTATCGCTTAACTTGCAAATCAAGCTCTTTAAGTCGTATAGCCAATTTAAGGTCCGTTGTATTCAGACCTATCAATGGATTTGGCTCTACCGTTGGAATAATTTGAACTGCCTCCTCTCCTAACCCGTCCGTCGCATAAGCAGCATTGACATCCCGTACCACCAGTTCAACTTTCAACACCCCATCCAACACCAAATTCTCCTGTACCACATCCTGTATTACCTGTTTAGTGGCCACTTTAGATATAGATATACTGTATTATAATAATCTGCAACAAGAATTAAGTCAGATTTACGGCATGATTGTAAAGCCTCTATCGTAGGAGACTGTTTAAAGGCCTCAATACTAAACTCCATAATTATACTCCGCCAATCAGACAATGAAATAACTACTCACCAGCAAGGTAAATCATAGGCCTACTTACAAACGCATCAGATGAAATGGACGAGCCCCCATTTTATTACGTCCGCTAGGGGTAAGACGCAACAAACTAAAGGAAAAATAAATAAAAAATAAAAAAACGACCAGCTACCAGCAGGCCGTCAGATCAAAAGAACCGAATAACGAATACCAAAGAAGGCAAAAACCATAAATTATAATATAAATGTATTATGAATCACAGAAGTAAATGACAATAAAGTATAATTCATTAACAAAAAATGAATAGAGAAATAAATCAATAGAGTGGTATTCTCTTCAGAGAGACCCAAGACCCAAAATAACAAACAAAACCAAATCTAACGAAATTAAACAGCAACGTAATTAACCTAACACAAAGAAAAGAAAAGAAACTGCAATAAAGCTTATCTAACTACGCTTATCAAAAAACATAGCATAAATAAGTTCCAAACAAAAAAAAAAGGCAGATCTCTCCTACATTGAGCAAATGAAACACACAACCAAAAGAAACATGAGAAAAAAATATTTTGATCTGGCTGAGCCATTGTGACCGACCCGAAGCCGCAACAGGCCTCTCCTGTCAAGCGGAAGACGACTTTTAAGGACCGCCAGCTGATCATCCAATTACCTCTGGCAGGCGGCAGCACTGTTTTCAAATCAGCAATGATCTGAAACTCAAAGTAAACATCAAAAAGCATACACAAATATTATAAGGACACAAAGAAAAAATACACATAACGTAACAGAAGGATTGGAGAAACATTTTGATAAAACATTTTATAAGCCTCTATTCACAAAATGTTTAAAGGGGCAATTCAGAATCCCTTGTTATTAGCGACACCAGTGGCCGTTAAGTGAACTGCAGCCAGCAGCTTATTGAACGCACTAGAGACTGAACGTGATTCAATGTCTCGAAATACTCACGGCAAATTCTTTTTCATTCTTTGTTTAGAAGTAAAAAGTGGGAAATAGCTTTGCAGCGATGTACTGTTAACAAACATCCCAATGCCGTCCACACTGCTGAGAGCAACTCTAGAGGAGTAAATATTACAAATTCCTCCCAGTAACAAATATGAACGAAGAATGACTGGTCGGTGTAGTATTTGTCCAAATGAAGTTGACTATGGTAATAATGGTTATTATTTTACCATTTTATTGAAAATGAAAGCAACACAACATAAAAGTAGTTTCACAGACTCTCAATATCAGAATAATAGGATAAATCAGAGCAATCTGGGACACTTTAGACTTTTTACTGTGATTGTCAGCTCAACACTTCAGACTAACAAACGAGGTGCATGATAACATCCAGAAGAAGTTCTAATTAGCAGCTGCTTATAATGGAGCAAGACATGAACACATCAGATGTAAAGTGTGCAGCATTACATTACACATGAAAGCAGTTAATGCTTGATGAATTCAACTTGCATTGTTTTAAAAGACAGGACTCTTAATAATGAATTAATCACTATTGATTGATTCCATAAGATAATACAAGTTTAAGCATGAAAAAAACAGGATGATCCCTATTTCTCACAAATCCCTTTTCTCTTCTCAGAGCATCTGAGATCATTCCAGTTGTTCAGGGTGTGTTTTCCAGGATCCAGTTCAATACAGTCCACATCTTCACCACGATAGTTATTCGGCTCACCATCAGCCCAAAACCTGAATAAAATGTGTCCGATTTTTTTATTAAAAACCTCAACTAAACAACAAACAATTTATGAATGTCACACGCAACAAATACATAAATCATAAATGAACAGTAATCTCAGCACTGCATTTCTAGAGTAAACATAAAGCAGAAGTGAAATTGCAGAAAAGTAAAAGAGAGAAGTTTTTTTTTTAAATAGAATGTATTTATAGGGAGGGCCTTTTGTGGCTTTGCTATACGTGTTTGTGGAAAATCTATCTTCAGCAATTTTCTGGAGGTTTTGATGTTCTTATTTTTAAAATGGGAATTAAAAAGACTAAAATAAATAAATACACATGAATTTCTTTGAGTATTTTTGCACTTACCCTTGTGTCAGTGGTGAGTCGTCCACCCATTTCATGATCCCCTCGTTCTCAGTATCAGACAAACCAATCCACACTCTCTCCTTGATGAATGAAGAGATGTGCCTCTTTGTGTGAATAAAGACAGGAATAAGTGTGATTCCTCTCACTGATTAACAGTCACTCACACAAACTCACCTGCTTCTCTTCAGTGTTGATAATGACCAGATCAGCTCCTCGATCTCTGCAGTAATGCCTGCTGTCAGACCAGCTCATCGGCTCACTGGACATAAACAAGCCATCTGGACCCCACAGAAATCCTGAAAGAAACACAACTTGTTCAAACAGTATACATAAAAGAAAAAACTGGGGGGGGGGAAAGAAGAAATGTACGTACAACTAACCTCGTTTAGAAGAGCACTGAAAGTACTGCAGTGTGACGGCAGTAATCAGAAGAAGACAAAGGATCCCGAGACACACTGTAATCAACACCAAAGACCTGCTTCCTCCTGACAAAACACAGATATTAATGAATACACTCCATATCGTCAGTTCTGTCATGACACGACAACAGCAAATGATCTAGGCAAGTATTTGAATGTTGAGCAAAAAGCTTATTGGCTACAGATACAGCAGGAACCAATCAGCTGTGCCCTGTAGAGATGATGTCATTGTAAGCAGATTGAGTTATGGACCATATTTCATCACAGAACTTCGTGTATAAGGTTTCAAATCAACATTTGTAAGTAAAATATTTTACTACTGTAAATTATGTAAACAAGAACATATGCTGAAAAAAGTAAGAATATACAATAATTATTTGTCAGTACATTGACTATTGGTCTTGGAAAACAATGATTGAAATCTAACAGTTCTCATTTCATGAACCCAAAATAAACTCTGCTTACTGCACTTTCCGGCTCTTCCTTCATCCTGACAGTGTCTTTGAGGTCCAGGTGTGTCCATAATATTTCTGTGATTAGAATTTTCATAGTAGTCGTCTAATTCCATTATTTGTTCTTGAGTCTTGCAGTGCGTCTAGACAGATGAGCTGTGGCTCTCAGAATGATGACTACTTTTAATAGTCCACCTTATATAGTGCTAAATTTACACAGGAAGTGATTTCATTTGACATTTGCCTTTAATGTGAATATATGGCCTTCAATGTAAATATAGACTTCCTGAAACTCTCCTCAGACCCACACTCTATGACCGTATCATCTTGTACATCCAACCACTTGTGGTGAGCAAAATCCCCATTTTGTCTAGTACACTGTAAAAAATGATGCTGGAGGGTGTTAAATTCAACCTGTGTAAATTAGTTATATTTTACTTAAGTATATTAGTTAGCAAGAAAAATATATTAAAATGGGTACATTCTAACTACACTACCTATTTTTTATCAGTAATATCGGCAACCTTAAAATAATGAGTAAAACATACCCCCAATTTATTAGTTCAGTGGTCGCAAATTGCACATGCGCCAACTTCAACGTCCAGGCGGGAATCACGGAATTCAAATTCAACGTCTTATAGCGAGACCACGAAGCTTTGAGCTCAAGGTAAGTTTTGTTGTGTTTGTTATTGTTGTTGTTTATCGTGTTGATATAACATAACGCATATGTTAACTTATTTAATGGTAAGATTTAGTGTACCAAAAGATTTGTGTAATGTGCTCGCTTCTGTGTCGGCGCGGCCATAGACAGTATGGGCGCGGCGACACAACCATAGCTGAGGATGGTCGATTTCGCGTAGTTCCAGGGTCATATACACCTGCAAATGCGAGTAAAAATCTACATTCATGAGTAAAATATTAGTGTTATGTACATGGCTGAAATAAGTGAACAAAGAGCAGCGCACATTGCATCTGTGTGTTTGACAGAGAGAGACTGTTGACGGGTAACGTTAGGCGATCAAGGCAGAGTAAAACGTACTCGGTTACTAACGTAACCTCGGTTCTCTCTAGAAGAGGGAACGAGTACTTGCGTAAGAATATCTTACGCTAGGGAAAACCTCTTTTCCTCGAGATATTGAAGCCAAAAATTATCCTTAATTTTGCAATAATGTAAAACGCATTGCAGCAGCATGCAGACATGGGCGAGACAGCTCGCGCGCCCATTGGCTGCTCTGCGGCAACTGCACCAGCCTATCGATAGAGGCTCCTCATGACGTCAGAACCAATGAGGGCGCTTCGCGCCCATTACGTCATGTCCCGCCGAAATCGGGTGGGGCCAGGGCTATAAATACGGCCCAGAGAGGCTGGTTTGGTCAGTTTTTCATCGCAGAAGCGAATCAGAACATGACGCATGCACGGCAAGATACGCAAGTACTCGTTCCCTCTTCTAGAGAGAACCGAGGTTACGTTAGTAACCGAGTACGTTCTCTTACGAGAGGTCTCTCGTACTTGCGTAAGAATATCTTACGCTAGGGGAACACAATGTAAAACGCCGTGCGTGCTTGAGACATAACACTAAAGTCCCAAGGGCAGGTGCCCGGGGCTCATACAGTGCCTAATCACAAGGGACTCACAGAGAATCCGGGAAGAGGGGCTAGAATAGCATCATCCTCTGATAAGAGCATGTTATATCAAGTGTTCCACACAGCCAGGGCGAACTCGGCCTGGACTGGTAAATATGGGGGACTTACGTACTGCCCACAGAAGCATATAGGCGATCAGTGATCGACGCTCTAGCAGTTTCAGCATCCCGAGCCGATAGCATCGGGCGGGCAATACTGAAAAAATTAAACCGAGAGCAACCTAGCTTGCAAAGCGGGAAACTCGAGGTTATAAAAACCTTATAAATGTAGACGGGGAGGCCCAGCCTGCCGCCATACAGATATCTTGCAAGGCAATCCCACTGGACCAAGCCCACGACGAGGCCATGCCTCTTGTGGAGTGCGCTTTGACACCTATCGGGCATTGCAGGCCCTTGGATGTGTAAGCTAGCGCTATAGCATCAACTATCTATCTGTATAGACTCTGTTTTGACGCAGCTAGTCCCTTAGAACGTCCGCTGAACAAAACAAAGAGCTGCTCCGTCTGTCTGAAAACAGATGAGCGAGACACATAGGCTCTTAACGCCCTGACCGGGCAAAGGAAGCCTGCGTCCCCTTCCTCCTCAGATACCGGCAGGGCCGACAGGGAGATAACCTGTGCCCTAAACGGTGTGTTGAGGGATTTAGGAACATATCCGTGCTTTGGTTTGAGTATGACTCTCGAGTCATTCGGCCCAAACTCCATACACGTCGTGCTCACTGAGAGCGCTTGCAAATCCCCTATGCGCTTCACTGAAGCGAGAGCCAGAAGAAACACTGTTTTGAAAGACAAGGGTTTCAGGTCTATTGACTGTATTGGCTCGAATGGGGCACCTTTCATGGCTTCCAGAACCGTGGAAAGGTCCCAAACGGGAACTGAGGGTGGTCTGGGAGGGTTCAGCCTCTTAGCTCCTCTAAGGAAGCGAATGACCAGATCGTTCCTTCCTAATGACTGGCCAAGCGGTGGTTTAGCGAACGCTGCTATGGCCGCCACATAGACTTTGAGCGTGGATGGGGTTCTGCCCTTATCCAAAAGCTCTTGTAAAAAGGAGAGAACCTCCGGCACCCCACAGCGTGAGGGTGAAGTGCCACTCGCTGTACACCAGCTAGTGAACACAGACCATTTTGAGGAATAGAGCCGCCTCGTAGATGGAGCTCTAGCCTGCGTGATCGTGTTTAACACTCCCGCTGGGAGGTTAACGGGTACCCGTTGATGGCCCACACATGTAGGGACCAAAGCTCCGGGCGAGGATGCCAGATCGAGCCGTTCGCCTGCGAGAGGAGATCCCTCCTCACCGGTATCGGCCACGGGGCGGTACTCGTCAGCTGCATCAGGACTGGAAACCAGACTTGGTTTGTCCAAAATGGGGTGATGAGTAGCACTGGGCATCCGCTCTCCCTGATTCGCTCTAACACCTGGGGTAGGAGCGTGACAGGGGGAAACGCATAGAGCGGGCAGCGGGGCCAGACGTGAGCCAGCGCATCCCTGCTTTTGGAGAAGAATTCCTGACAATGAGCGTTCTCTTGAGACGCAATAGGTCTATTTCCGCTCTGCCAAATGTCCTCCATAGCATTTTGACTGTCTGTGGATGTAAAGACCATTCTCCTGTCGGCAGATTGTATCTGGACAGTCTGTCTGGTCCCACATTCAGATGGCCGGGCACATGCGCTGCCCTGAGCGAGCGCAGATTGTGCTGAGCCCAGACCAGGAGGCGTTCCGTCAGCCTGTGAAGGATTCTGGATCTAATACCTCCTTGGTGATTTATATAAGCCACCACTGACATGTTGTCCGAACGGACCAAGACGTGGTGTCTTTTTATCTGGGGACAAGCGCGTTGTCGACTGCCATCATTTCCAGGCAGTTTATATGCAGAAGCTTTTCCCGTTCCGACCACTGGCCGAATAACGGTCTGCCCTTGAGCAGCGCTCCCTATCCCGAGGTTGAGGCGTCCGTAGACACCACCTTCACACTCGAGGAAGTCCCCAGGCTTACACCTGACCGGTACCAGTCGGTCACTGTCCAAGGTTTCAGAGCTGCGACGCATTTCTGATCGACCTTGAGGCGCGCGAGACCGGAGGTCCAAGCTCTGCGCGGCGCGCGCTTTCAACCAATACTGCAGCGGGCGCATGCGAAGCAGACCCAGCTGAAGCACTGAGGATGCTGAAGCCATGAGACCCAGCATCCTTTGAAACTTTTTGAGCGGGACTAAAGCGCCGTGGCGAAAAATCTCTGTCATGCGCTGAATACTTAGTCTGCGCTGCGGCGACAGCTGTGCTGTCATAGACAGCGAGTCCAGATCTGTGCCCAGAAAAGATATTTTCTGACTGGGAGACAGTGAACTCTTTGCCCAATTGACTGTGAGACCTAAATTCTCGAGGTGATCGAGTAATATGGTCCTGTGTTCTATGAGCTCCGACTGTGATCGAGCTAGAACCAGCCAATCGTCCAAATAATTCAGCACTCGTATGCCTCGGAGCCTGAGGGGTGCGAGCGCTGCATCCATGCACATCGTGAATACGCGAGGTGCCAGGGATAGGCCAAATGGCAGGACTGTGTACTGATATGCCTGGCCCTCGAAGGCAAATCTCAAAAATCGCCTGTGACGTGACGCTATTTGTATTTGAAAATAAGCGTCTTTCAGATCTATCGACATGAACCAGTCCCCTTGGCAAATTTGTGAGAGGATTTTCTTGGTCGTGAGCATTCTGAACCGTCGTTTCAGAAGTGCTTTGTTTAGTCGTCTTAGATCTAAAATGGGTCTGAGACCTCCGTCTTTTTTGGGTACCAGAAAATATCTGCTGTACATGCCCCCTTCGCTCTGAGCTTGTGATAGGGGTTCTATAGCCCCTTTGCTCAGTAACTTCGCTATTTCGGCCCGAAGTAGTTGTGCTACTTCCTTTTTCACCGTAGTATCGATTTGCGCCGCTTTGCGTTGCGGGCGTCGACCCAACTGTAGCGAATAGCCTCTTTCTATAATGTCTAGCACCCACTTCGAAACCCCGGGTAGCCTTGCCCATGCGTTTGCACGAATGGCTAGGGGTTGAATGCGAAGCGCGCTCTGGTCGCTCAGCGACAGAGGGGCTTCAGTGTGCTGCAACATAAGCGTCGCGCTTATGACATTTGAGGCAGGGGGCGCGCTGATAACAG
This sequence comes from Leuciscus leuciscus, assembly GCF_965113295.1. Lineage (NCBI taxonomy): Eukaryota > Metazoa > Chordata > Actinopteri > Cypriniformes > Leuciscidae > Leuciscus > Leuciscus leuciscus. The sequence goes on along the minus strand of NC_138727.1, from coordinate 53,030,502 downwards.
CGGGCAGATTGCCCGCGCTCGACTCCTCTGCGGTGGTCAACCGAGAGGGGGAGGGCTGGGCGAGTCCCGTAAGACCTGTCATGTCTATGTGTGAATGTGGGCGTGGGATAGCGGGCACATTTACAACATTGAGAGCATTGTCTGCCTGAGCAGAGCGAATGCATGTTGGTTTCGTTTTACAGAAACCTTGAGACATGCAGAACGTAGTGTTTGTGGACACTGGGCAGTGGGCACATTTACCACATTTAATGCGCAATCGATCTGGGTCGATTTCATGTGCGCGAGCCCTGTGCGACGGGCTGTGTGTAGGAATGAGCACTGGGCGTTTGTGTGCAGGCAAGCGGGCAGTGTCGCCGACTTGTTTACTGCAGAATACACTGGAACAGTCGCATTTACTGGAACTGAACGAGCGAGAAGTTGCCATAGAAACAGAGAACGTCAACATGCTGGCGTTTGTTTGCAGGTGTGCGTGTATTACAATAGGCTCGTGCACTGCAATATTGACATTTCCAGAGAAATGTGTGAGAATGGAGGTAGTGACGCACGGAAACCATAGAAACGGTGCTTGGGTGCAGGCGAGCGGGTTGTACAACGCGCTCGTTGGCTGCAAAAATACACATCTGCAGTCGCCTTTTCAGGGAACTGACAGGGCGAGCATTGACGGCAAAATTTTTTTTTTTTTTTTTTGCCAGTAGATCTGGGATCGAACACGGGTCTATCGCGTGAAAACCTGAGAATCTGCCACTGGGCCACAGGGGAAGACACAAAGGCATTTATATAGCGCGAGTATTATCAGAGAAACCTGTGTTTCTGTGTAGGAATGAGCACTGGGCAGTGGGCATTTTTTGTTTACACTCATAACACCATCGGCCGTGGCCGGAACACCAGAAAATACACTCTATGGGATTTGTCTGGGTAGCCGTAAGCGGCGTTTGTGTGCAGGCAAGCGGGCTGTGTGGCCGACTTGTTTACTGCAGAATACACTGGAACAGTCGCATTTACTGGAACTGAACGAGCGAGAAGTTGCCATAGAAACAGAGAGCGTCAACATGCTGGCGTTTGTTTGCAGGCGTGCGTGCATTACAACAGACTCGCTCACTGCAGCATGACATTTCCAGTCGTCTGAACTTCAGAGGGGAATGAGAAATGTGTGAGAAATAGAATTTGGCCCGGCCGCAGCGGGACATTATCACTCTTTTCTCCTTTCGCCAGTGACGCGCGGGAACCATAGAAACGGTGTTTGGGTGCAGGCGAGCGGGTTGTACAACGCGCTCGTTGGCTGCAAAATGCACATCTGCAGTCGCCTTTCAGGGAACTGACAGAGCGAAGCATTGGAGGCATAATTAATCTGCCGTTAGACCGAGATTCGAACCCCGGTCTCTCGTGTGAAAAACCAAAGATTCCGCCACTGAGCCACAGGGGGGAACACAAAGGCTTTCAGATGCACGAGCATATAAGAGCGTCGTCAACATGTTTTCTTCGGCGTTTGCTTGCCGGCGCTGCAATATTTATATTTCCAGTCGCCTGATCAGGGAACTGAGAAATGTGTGAGAAAATTCAGGTCATTCCAGCCTCGGCGGGACTAAAACGCTATTTTCTCCTTTCGCTGGTGATTGACGCGTGAATGGGGCGCAGAGGCAGGGTAGCTTTCTTGTACGTAAAGAAAAACTAACCCCGACCGTCCGCTTCCAGCCTCCCCTGTGAACGGCGCATTTTGCGCGGCTCGAACAGAGGGAGAGAGAAAGCTAGCCCCGTGACCGTCCGCTCCTGACATCCCCTGTGAACGGCGCGGTTTGCGCGGCTCGAACAGAGGGAGAGCAGGTATCATCCTCCAAGCCGGCAAGGCAAGCGGGCGCACCGGCGAGCTTTGCGGGTTGGGGGGGGAAAGGGGCGTCTTGAAAAAGACGCCCAGCTCTTTTAGTGCAATGAGAGTGTGTGTCGCGGCGGCGAACACACACACATACACAAAACACAGTAACAGAGAAAAGGATATGTACGCCGGAAAGCGTCAGCAGAAACGGCGACTGAAGGTGGCGAGATGTCGACCGGCAGCTTCAGATGCACTAATCCCGCTGGGTGCTTGGCTCAGACGGCGTGGCTTCCTCTCGGGATCCAGCGATGCGAAGTCCGCTGAAGAGATGAAAAACTGACCAAACCAGCCTCTCTGGGCCGTATTTATAGCCCTGGCCCCACCCGATTTCGGCGGGACATGACGTAATGGGCGCGAAGCGCCCTCATTGGTTCTGACGTCATGAGGAGCCTCTATCGATAGGCTGGTGCAGTTGCCGCAGAGCAGCCAATGGGCGCGCGAGCTGTCTCGCCCATGTCTGCATGCTGCTGCAATGCGTTTTACATTATTGCAAAATTAAGGATAATTTTTGGCTTCAATATCTCGAGGAAAAGAGGTTTTCCCTAGCGTAAGATATTCTTACGCAAGTACGAGAGACCTCTCGTAAGAGAACTGTTTGTGGTTTGCTGGATAATTATTTTTAAGGTTTCCTTGCATTTATATGATGATCTCTGTGTTAGAAGGGATCAAATCATAAAGTACTTTTATTATTGTTATTTTTTACAGAGATATGATCATTATTGTGTGTATTTCTGTTGGATTATTTCACTTAATGTATGTCAAAAACGGTAGCTTAGTTATGTTAATATATTTGGGCAATTTGTACATGTTTTCACTTGGGTTCGCGATGTGATTAATTCGTTATCCATATCCTCATTTAACGTACACAAAATTGTTCACATATTATGCTAGCATATCACCTAGCTTTAAAGCCCATGTTGCAGGTTTTTTTTTATTTTTTTTTTATTAATATAACCTTGTATGAAAATACCATATGAAAAGTAAATGCAGGATTAAAAATTGTTTTGCAAGACATAAGGGCACAAATTTAATAGAAAACGTGACAGTTTCCTTGACCGTGTTGAAAAAACGCTTTTTTTCACCATCGCGTCATATGACGCCACATGAGGGAGTCGTTTGGCTCTGCGTTCGCGCTCAGTGCAGAGATAGGTTGGTATTCAGTTGGAGCGGTCATGATTCAGTGTGTTTTCGGTGCTTATTGTATTTCAATTAATCATCGTCATGGTAAATGATTGTGAATTATGGCCTGTCAGGACATCGAGTCCACAGGTTTCCGAATAAGAAAAAGGACGGTGCGATCTTCCGTGCCTGTGTGCGTTTTGTGCCGGGTAAGAGACGGGACTTCACTTCTGCTTCTGCTTTGAAAAACGCGGTAGTGTGTAGCGTTCACTATAGACCGGATGATTATAATCCCGGCGATATGTGGACACTGTCCCGGCTCCTTCATCGGGTCGCCCGGTGACGGTCCGCCCTCAGCATGTGGTTCGGCCGCCGGCGGGAAACATGACGCTCACGGATCCGTCAGACATTGTACATCTGTTTTACAAAATGTGCCTTGTCTTAATTTAATTCATTAACATATCCTACATAAACTTGTAATGTACTGCATTTATGTGTTTGTTATTAGTCTGCAGAAGACACTATTATTATTATTATTATAAATATAATATATTATGTTCTATAATTCATTTTCAATCTGTACAAACCGACTTTAATGTTTGTGTTGGCTGTTTCTACATATAAAGTTTTTGTACAGTAAGACAGTTGTGATTGTGATCATTTTTTGTATTCATCGTCACCAAATGGGTCAATTCAAAGCCTTTATAAAGTCCCCCTTCCTCTGGAAACTGTCTCCTAATGGCTGACACACATAACACATGCAGGTAAGGGTCTAAGTACTAGCTTTGCTATTGCCTGATACATGATGATAATAATCTGTACAGTATTGTGATCTGAGCATAGTGTTATACATATCGTCGGCTAACGTGAATACATCTATAAGCTAACACTGTTCTCTCGCCCTGTTCTCCTCACACCACAACTCACCGTTGTTCTGTCTAACCCTGGCCTGTCCTTCTCACTTGGCTTCATATCAGGCTCATAATTATATGATATCATCATATATATCAATTATATATGAATTATATATACGATATATATATATCTATATATCATACGACATACGAGTAAACATTTAGGCTACAATTCCCCCAGCTTTCCGAGCTGTCATTGCGATCCATTGCTTTCCTATTGTTTACTTTGACCGCTCTACCTCATGTTACGTCACTTCCGGTTCGGCGGTTTTCAAATGCGGAAGTAAAAATTTCTCACAAAAACGACTCCAGAAGCCTAAATAGCGTTTTATAAGTATATGTTTATATTTAAATATAGTTCCTACATTATTTTTCTATACATTGGCTTACTGGGTACTCTAACCTGCAACATGGGCTTTAACTGCTGCTCTCCTCTTTTGATTTTGCATCATGGAGATGTAATTATGCATCATGCAATAGCAGTGTTGTTGTTTTTTTAAGCAAGATGCAGCTTACAGTGATTTAAGCCTAAATGCAGTTAATTTATGTCTTGATTAAATCTATAATCAAAAATTAATAATTAAAACATTTCTTACTTTCTTTTTCTTCCACAGAAAGATCTTTATGAAAACATTTGAAGACCGTGCAAGAAGAATATTATAAGTTCAGCCACAGACTGTTTCATCCCATGAAGGCGTTTATTTTGAATGGGGAAGTGTTGAAGAAGTTTTATAACGTAAGTGGTAAAACTTTACAATAAGGTTTCATTTGTTAACATTAGTTAATGCATTAATTAAGATGGACTATTAATGAGCAATACAATGTTAATCTTTACTAAGATTTACAGTCGTTCATTGTTCATATTAGTTCACAGTGCATTATAATGTTAACAACTTTTTATTATAATAATTAATTGATAAATGCTGAAATTAACATGAACTAAGATTAATAAATGCTGTAGAAGTGTTGTTCATTCAAAGTAGTTAAAGTGATAGCCTAGTTCACCCAAACATTTAAGTTATGTCATTAATTACTCACCTTCATGTCGTTTCAAACCTGGAAGACCTTCTTTTATCTTCAGAACACAAATAAAGATATTTTTAATGAAATCTGAGAGATTTCTCTCCCTCCATTGACAGTCTACAACTAACTCATTGACTCTTCAAAAAGTTCATGAAGAGATTGTTAAACAAATCCATATGAATTAAGTGGTTAAGTTCAAATTTTCTGAAGAGAGACGATCCCTTTTTATGATAAACATATTCAATTTAGGCTTTTATTCACATAAACATTGTTCAGCGAACAAATAGAAGCTCATTGGTTCTTGCTGAAGCTCAAATGTGCTGCATAACACGAGAATGAACCTCATTGGTTCTCGCACATCAAGGGAACATGTTTGAGCTTCTGTTTACCACAACTGATGTCTGAGTTGATGAATGTTTATATGTGAATAAAAGCCTACATTTAATCTGTTCATCATATAAAGTGATTGTCTTTCTTCAGAACATTTGCGCTAAACCACTTAATTCATAAGGATTAGTTTTACGATCTCTTTATGAACTTTTTGAAGCTTCAAAGTTGTGTAGACTGCAAATGGAGGGCCAGAAATCTCTCAGATTTCATCAAAAAGACCTTCATTTGTGAACATAAGTCTTATGGGTTTGGAACGACATGAGGGTGAGTAGCCTAAATTATGACAGAATTTAAAGTTTTGGGTGAATAACCATTTAACTAATGTTAACTAATGAAACCTTATTGTAAAGTGTTATCACGTGAGTGAAATGAAGTTGTATGTCGCTTAAAATTGGATGTTGAATAATGGTTATTTTTTACCTACATTAATTTGTGTTAAGTTTATAACAAATGTAATGTTTGTTTGTATCCATATTACATGTCAGTCCATTAAGGTAAATGAGATCTGTTTGAAATAACAAAATGTGAGAGAGATTTAATGTTGCTTTTAATGTATATTCTGACTTCCCATTATTTTTAAATTGAAAGTTGTGAAGAAGTTGTATGTTATATGAATGTAAGAGGGCTCTTTTGTAGTTCCTTTGTTAGTTTGAAATGTTTGTTTTTTGGTCAATAAAAAAGTAATAGATGAAATATCCTGTGTCTGGCCATTTTTAGGTAAATTTAACCATCTCTGAATAAGTAATTTTTAATTATTTCTATTGACTTATTATTATTAATAAAAATTAAATATATGGACTTTTGCCTGCTAACAATAGAGTAATTATTACTCAGTAATTAGTTGTGTAGTGTATTGAGAAATATTAGGTAGACTTTACCTAATTTTGTTTAGTATGTCATAGCCATTAAATGTAGGTACTCTCTATTCAAAAATATGGGATGAAATCTACCCAAACAAAGTGAGTGCAAATTGTTACCTCAATTTTATTGGGTAGATTCTATAGGTTTGTTTTTACAGTGTACAAATGCATTCTTTCCAGATCAGAAAAAGTCACTCATTAGTCGAAACCTCTCTATTACTGGCATTTGTTAATTGATATAGTCACAGAACCTGTTTTCATTGAGTTGTCCTCATTTTAAGTATCTTCACTCTTCTACACAATGGAAATGGGAATTAGAAAAATGTTGAATCTGTGCCTTTGTAACATGCTTTTTCGTAAAATGTTTTATACTGCCTCAAGTTACAAATGTAAAACTTTCTGAGAGATAAACAGATTAATTAAACTAGAATTACAATTCCTGCAAGTCCACAAGTTCTGGAATAGACTGTCCACTGTGTGAGAATGATCTTTAGCCCCCTCTAGTGTATAAACATAAGCACACTTTCTATCATTCAGTTTTAACAGTGATTATTTTATGAAATATTGAGAAAATCTCCTTTAAAGTTGTCCATTTCTATAGGCGATTGTGCTGCATCCACTCACAAAAAAGCATTTTTTATATATTTAAGGTGGGAAATTTACAAAATATCTTCATGGATCGTGATCTTTACTTAATATCCTGATGATTTTTGACATAAAAGAAAAATCGATAATTTTGACCCATACAATGTTTTGTTGGCTATTGCCACAAATATAACCGTGCAACTTAAGACTGGTTTTGTGATCCAGGGTCACAAATGAGCCCGAGACACACTGTCTTCAACACCAAACACCTGCGTCCTCCTGACAAACAGACAAAACACACACATATCAGTTAACAACAATTCACACAATATTATTAGATAACATTTCAAGTCAACCTTTGTAAGTATAATCAAGCATTTTTGTTAGATAAATTATAGAGTACGTTCTTTTATAATGAGAAACATTTGGAACATTTCTCATCCGCTCAAACATTAGCGACACCGTCTCTGCGACAAACGAAACTTTCTGCTTACTTTGCTTTCGATCTTTTCCTTCATTGTTGCTGCGACTCTGTGTTGGAGGTCTCTATCTGTTATTAATATTTCTGCACACATAAAATGTCCCTGATTCCATTATTTTCTCAAACTTACAGTCTTACAGTGTGTGTTCACAGATGAGGTGTGGTCTTTAAGATGTGTGCCGTGTTTTTAAATAGTACCAACACAGGAAGTGTTTTTTATAGTTCAGACACAGATAAATCTAGATTTCATTCTCACTAAAACTCTGTATGCTTATACTACTGTATGATTGAATATATATTGCATATTCAACCTCATATAGTCAAAGCATTGTGGAGTTTTCCCTGTGATCAAGTTAGCATCTACAACGTCCAACAAGAGGAATCTGTGATCACCTAAACTGATCAAACACCCTAAAACAGGCCAAACTGGACCTGTGTGTTGATGACCATAAAGTAGAAGTGAATGATGATTTGCATCTCTGTCGTGTTCAGGAACAGAGAGGATGATGGGAAATAGAGATTGTGGGATGAGGACTTCCTGTTATTAAACACAAGTGAGTGACAACAGGGGATTCACATTTCCCTTTTCTCAGTAGATGTCACTGTTCTACCATTAAATAAGTAAATAAATGACCCTTTAACCTTTCCCGGAACATTCATCAGGAGTCAAACCTAATCTGTTACTGGAATTTCACGAAAGGTAAAGATATTCAAGGCACTTTTTCCTCATCCAACTAAAAAAAAAAAAAAAAAAACTATAGACTATTTTATATTAATATTGTATATACAGAATTATTTACAAGTGTCATTCTGTAACACCTGGCCTAATTAAATGGTCAAATTAGAAAATAGTCAAGAAAGGTAAACTTCTTAAAATGCTTTTAATGAGTTATTTTTAGGAAAGGAGCAAATAAGACACCACAAAAATAGGAACATATCTACGCTATCCACTCAGTTTACCGAGCATAAGATGAGAAGTCAAACACTGAATGTTAAGACAACTGACATATAATGGTTATGAACTCGATAACCTGAAACTCCATTGTTGAACGAAACTCAAGTACATGAATGGCAATGCAATGTCCATAAAAACAAGTGAAAAAGTGACTTCATAAATTGATGTTGATTTTCCTAAAATGTTTTTGTTTGAACTCACCATTATGGTGATCATTGTTCCCTTTGGTTGGGCACTAGGAACTTCATTTATATTATTTTAATTATCTTCCTATTGATGCAGCGATCCAACACGAAATCACAGTTATTTGGTTTTAAAGAAAGGGGAGTAATAAATATACAGTAGTGAAAATAGTACAGTAGTAATATATATTTATTAGCTTATGTGATGTTCTCTAAAAAATGTTTTTAGTTGACAATTGAACATTTAAGATGACTTTGGGAAATCAGTGAATGCAAACAGAAAATAACTGCAGTAACTAACATAACAGTGAAAAGTCTTAAGAATTGGCCTGTCTAAAACCCTTTTTTTTTTTTTTTTTTTTACAAAATGACACTCAAACCAATCAATTAATCTTTACTTGTGTTTTCTGAGTTAAAAAGGCATAGTATGTGTATAGGGACGTCCCGCGTGACGTCACGCCATTTGGAGCAGCCATCTTGACGGAATAGAAAATGCTAAACCGCTGGTGTTAATACAGCTCGTCGCGAAATATTCATCTATTTTATCAACCTTTGTGGTGATGATTGAAAAATCCTTCCCCGCTGGCGTCCAAATCAAAGAGTTGCTGACCCATCCGGACTCGTGATACCGATAGCCTGCTAAGCTTTTGTATGCTTTTAATGAAGCTCCGGTGGTGTAGCGTGATGGGAAGTGAATAAGGTAGCTGTAAATGTCACCGAACTCAATGTCAGGAAGTTTTTCTACACATTTAATGCCTGTAAAAAGAACTCGTGGTGCTTCATATGGATCTATGATTCCTAATTATTTTATCTTCCTCTTGTATATTTCTTTTTATGATGACATGACGTGAAGAGTTAGCTGACGGCCGCTGCGCTAATAATAGATAGTGGCCAGTGACCGCGACGCTGAAGTGTGTGAGAACAAATGAATAACATCAGTGCGAACCACGAACATTTATTTATTTTGATTAAATATTTAAATATAAAATTTTAATCATTCTGTGTCATTTTTCAATGTCAGTCTTTTCACTATTTACATGTTTATGCCCAAAATGCTATAATATTCAAAGTAGTTGACTGTCGTTCTCCTCTACCCTGTGTACATTATTGATTAAATAGCCTAACGTTAGCCTATTCAAAATCGTTACAGGCACCTCGCGAGCATTCATTCATTCAACTATTTTAAAAGACTGGAATGAACACCAGCACACACAACGACACGAGCAATCTTTTTTATAGTCAATTTAATAAAAATAAAAAAATGTAACAACAGGTATGAAATGTCAGAAAGAGAAAAAAAACATAATGGGAAGACGAGCATAGGACTGCTGCAGCTTAGTGGATAAATATATTTAGCCTATTTATTATTGCACAGCTGGAAAGAAAATATATTTATAGGAACATTTCAGCAGGCTCAAGATAATTATACAGTGACCATTATTCATTATTTTAATCAATTCGCAGCCATAAAACGTGATAATCCGCATTCTCATGTATGTGCGCTTGTGCAATAGTATTCCGTCAAAATGGCTGACACGCGGCTAGGGGTCACGTGACTGGGAGATCCCTATAGTACAGATTACTAGATTTTTACAATTAAGTTAAGACATTAAGTAAAATTAACTAAAAAGTGTTAGTTAGAATCACGGCCTGATTTTACAGTGCAGGAAGTGATTTCATTTCACACTGGCCTTCGACAAGAACAAAAACCTGACCAACCTAAAAACTCCCTGCAGACTCATACTACTGTGTTTGTGTACTGTACATTCAACCACATGTTATCAGCTTTAAAAAGCCAACAAGAGAAATCTCTGAGCACTCAAATAAACTCAAACACACTTAAACAGGCCAAACTGGACCTTTGTATTGATGATGCAAGAAAAGCAGAAAGTGCCTGAATCTGATGTTTCTGTTCCTCTCTGATCACTTCAGTCTGATAAACCTGCTCTCTGCTGCCCCTACTGGACTGGAGCAAATATAGCCATAGTGCAATACACAGATACACAAGAATGATTAAAAAACAAAAATACAGTTTACTATAATAATAATAATAATAATAATAATTTATATTGATTATTTTATTCAAAGTGAAAGCAATACAACTTAAAAGCAGTTTCACAGACACTCAATAGAATAATAGTCATGAACGCATCATAGGTTTGGTGTCCCAGATTACCCTCATTCACATTGTGAGAAACTGGATGTTGTGAGTTTAGCAATGAAAAAATAATTACAATTTTAAATGTTCCTTCTAACAAATTCATATGAAGATCAGATGGCAGTTTTTAAAAAAAACAACAACAACAACAACAGAAACCTCAATCAGAAATAATACATTCACAATAAGCATGATTCACTAAAATAATAGAAGAAAAAGCACAACAAGGCTGGATGAAACTTATTTCTCACAAATCCATTTCCTCGTATAAGAGCATGGCAGATCATTCCAGTTGTTCACAGGTTCTCTTCCAGGATCCAGTTCAATACAGTCCTCATTTGCATCTTGAAAGTTATTCGGTTCATCTTTGTACCAAAACCTGAGTAAAATGTGTCAGATTTTCAGTTACTCAGGACCCCAGATGTTCAATGAAAGTTTTTATCCATTCAGCAAACAACAAATGAGGAGCTTAACAAGCCATTCATCATAAAAGAGCCAACAACATTCACAGCACCAGAATAGCAGAGTAGAAGTTAAAGTGCAGAAAAGTAAAAGAGAACAATTTATCCATACCAGCCTGATCTCATGAAAATGCGTCTCTATAGCACACATTGTGTTTATCGTGCAATTTATACATGCAAATTAGCTTTTATGTGCACCACTAATCCTAACCAAACATTTAATACACATGCATGGGTAGGTTTAGTAGTAGTGGTGTGGGGTGTGTGTGTATTACACGCAATAAACCGCGTATCAAACGCATGTAAAAACTCATTTTTGCGTATAAATTGCAAGATAAACACAATGCGTGCTATAGAGACGCATTTAGTGTGACCGGGTTGTGCTTACAGTTTATTAATGGGAAGTGTTTTCTTAATTGTGGTTGTTGTCATGATTGTGTTTGTGTAATTTATGAAGGTTGTGATTATCTCATTTTTAAATGAATATATAAAGGACGTAACAAATTATTCCGAAGTGTTTCTCCGTGAGTGTTTTATCACTTACCCTTGATTCAGTGTTGAATGATCCACCCATTTCATGATCCCCTCAGTCTCAGAGTCAGACAAACCAATCCACACACTCTCCTTGAATGAAGATATGAGTCTCTGTGTGTGAATATAAGCAGGAATAAGTGTGATTCCTCTCATTCATAAACAGTCACTCACACAATCTCACCTGCTTCTCTTCAGTGTTGATAATGACCAGATCAGCTCCTCGACCTCTGCAGAACTGCCTGCTCTCAGACCAGCTCTTCAACTCATTGAATATGAAAAAACTGGCATTTCCTTTCAATAAACATAAACACTTTGCTCATTATTTGTGTTGTAAAGTGCAAATAAACATATACATCCATTTGTACAAACCTTGTTTAGATAACTTCCTTAGTTCAGTCTCTAACTCCAGTTTCTTCTGTGTTAGATCAGTGTAATTGTCCTGTAAGCTGTTGATAGTGTGATTGAACTCTTCAACTGTGTTCTTGTAACTCTTTAACTGGTCTCTCTCTGCTGTGATGGTGATGTACAGTGTGATGAAGACCAGCAGAAGAACACAAATGAGCCCGAGACACACTGTCATCAACACCAAACACCTGCGTCCTCCTGACAAACAGAGACAAAACACACACATATCAGTTAATGCCATATTATTAGATAACATTTCAAGTCAACATTTTAATCTACTTTTGTCATTAGATAATATGCTTTTACAGTATATTCTTTTACAAGACAAACATTGCTTTACGGTCAAATATCTGAAGATGAGCATAGTGAAAAAGTATTTGTGTATAAGTGTTAATACATTAAATATAAAAGCAGAAACACTGACATATTGTTCTTAAAAAATATATTTGAACTTGGTGACAACATCATCTACGACACCATCTGTGACATCATCTCTGCTTTTAAGTAATTTTCTGCTTACTGCGCTTTTCATCTGTTTCTTTATCCTGGTTGTTACTCTGTGTTCGAGATCCAGTTGTGTTCTTAATTTCTCTGCGTTCAGTATTTTCATAAACAGTGTCTAATTCCATAATTTGCTCTTATGTTGGACCGAACGTCTACACAGATGAGCTGTGATCTTCAGAATGATGAGTGTTTTTTATATGCTGCGAACTCTAAACAAGAAGTGGTTTCATATCACACTGGCCTTTAACAAGAATAAACACTTGCAGACCAACTTAAAAACTCCCTGCAGACTCTTTTGTGTATTGTACATTCAACCACATGTTATCTGCTTCAAACAAAACCTCCAACAAGAGGAACCTGTGACCACTCAAAAAAACTCGAACACTCAAACTGGACTTTTGTATTGATGATACAGATAACAACAGAAAGTGCCTGAATCGAATGTTCCCTTTCAGTCGGTCACGTTCAACAATGTTTGTTAGAGTTCAATACAGTCCTCATTTCCTTTTCACATTAGTCATTTGGTTCACCTTTGAGCCAAAACCTGAATAATATGTAAAATTTTCAATTATTAGGATGCCCTTTTAAAATTATAACTGTCAACTTGACTTCAGCGGAATTGATACACAAAATTGTTACACATTGCATGACTTTACAAATGGAAGAATCACTGACAACTCTGTCTGGTCGGCAAACTAAGTGTAAAAAAGTTTAATAAAGTTAAATAAAGGACCAGAAAAGCTGCTTTGGATTATTCTTAAACCATTGCACACCTTTTACTGTAATTCCAACTTTATATGTATTAATAAAATCATTACGATATAAGAAAAACTATTAGCATCTAATAGTTTATGAATAAAAATAATGCCTTTTTTTATAGTAATCACTTTTAAAGAAAAAGACTTCCTATTAATAAAAACTGTCCTATTGTTCCAAAGAGTGGAGTTATGAGGGGAAAAGTTAAGCATAATTTTCCAAAAAAGCAGTACTTGTTTATGAAAATTAGATACCTTCAAATTAATTTAAAAAAGATCATTAACACATCTCAACACCGGCCGTGAATATCTCTTAAAATATGATTAGGAATATGATTCCATATTGAGTGTGACTTTGCCCTGCAGGCACAGGATGTAGACTCGGTCAGTCAGATGTTGGATTTTGGTTGAAAATGAAAATGTCTAATGTCTAAACCTAACATTTGTTTGACATCAAGCTCTAACCCATTGGTGACTGGACGTCAATGTAATGTCAGGAAGACATTGTCAGACATCAAATATGGGTTGAAAATGGTAATCGGGTTGACGTCTTAATCAACTAAAGATACCGTAAAATAAGACTAAAGAAGATTAAATCTCTCAAGATCTCAGCAGAGAATTTTACAGCTCCACAAACAGCATTACCAGCTTCACTTATTACTACCCAGATTTACTTTATTTCTGTCAGACGTCTACAAAAGTGCTTATTGAGAATTAACTGAGCTTTAGATTTTAATGTTTGGTTGAAAGTTTGTTGGTTTGTTGGTAGCACCATTACGGTGATCAGAGTTTAATTTAGTTGTGTAGTTTGAACCTTAACTTTTTAACATTAGATTTTCTCTAGCTGTTGTAACTGTGTTTGTTAAGGCCAGAACAGCCAGAGAAAATGTGATCAGATGATATTGGTTACATGATAATTCAAATAAATTATCATCATGTTGTGGTCTGATTCACTGATCATAAACAGTGTCTTCTTTGCTTATATAATTGTCAGAGAATTATTTTGCTTTATGATGCTGAAAACTATATCACTCGATCATATTTATTTCTGGTTTCCTTTGTAACAAATTATGCGTTTTTGTAAACACTGTTACAAAGACTACAAACTCACTAAAGCAATTCACCCAACTAAAGCAAATACTGATCACCATAGTGGTGACCAAACATTTTCAGTAAAACATCAACATCTAAATCTCTGTTATTTCTCAATAAGAGCGTCTGTAGACGTCTGACAGACATAAAGTCAGTCTGGTTAGTAATAAGTGAAGCTGGTAATGCTGTTTGTGGAGTTGTTTAATCCTCCTCTGCTGAGATCTTCAGAGATCTGTTAGTGTTTAATGTTCTGTTGGGATTTAAAGTGTTTCTGTTGTCTGAGTTTTGTGGGTCACCGTTGTGCTGAAGAGTAGAGCCTGTGCTTCAGTCCAGGAGAAGAACGAGAAACATTGATGATATGCTGCATGTTGCTTTATTTAAAAGGCTGAAATCTATTACAGTCATTTCTATTAAGTTCTTTATTAGGTTGATGTTTTTATTTTATTTATTCAGTTAAGTTTCAGTTTAATGAATAGATATAAATACATAATTGTCTCAACACACTCTTGTATGTTTTTTATATTAGAAACTTCTACTGAGTAACGTTGAGTAAAACATCCTTGAGAATTTTACGGCAAACGTTTTCCAAGTTCTCTAAGTACACTCAAGGAATTACATTTTACAGTGTGAATATATTGTAAATATATTTGTCAATATATGAAAAGTGGCAATTCCTTATGTAGGCCTATTATTCACTATATTGTAATATATAACACAATATGTTGACTAAAATATTTGTCAGTATATTTACACCGTATTTAATATAGTCAAAGCATTGTGTAGTTTTCCCTGTGATCAAGTTAGCATCTACAACGTCCAACAAGAGGAATCTGTGATCACCTAAACTGATCAAACACCCTAAAACAGGCCAAACTGGACCTGTGTGTTGATGACCATAAACTGGAAGTGAATGATGATTTGCATCTCTGTCGTGTTCAGGAACAGAGAGGATGATGGGAAATAGAGATCGTGGGATGAGGACTTCCTGTTATTAAACACAAGTGGGTGACAACAGGAGATTCACATTTTCCTTTTCTCAGTAGATGTCACTGTTCTACCATTTTCACTATGATGGGAAGCTTAAAAATCAGTCCCTTGTAATTGATCAGTTACTCAGTAAGCCCCAACAGAAAATTGCAAACAATATAATAACATCATTTGAATTTTATAATGGGACTCGATCTTGGTGCTGCAGGCATAAAAATGAGGATAAATGTTCTTCATTTCATCATTTGTAAGACACTTCTCAGCCTCTCCTGAACATAGACACCTTTCCTTGCTCAAAAACAGGTGTTGTGTCGCGCATTGAAAACAGGAGTTGGAAGTTTGTTTGACACAAGCACAGTATCTTGTGAAAACACGTGTAATGGCAACTGACCATTTTATTCAAAGAGAATAAAAAAAAATAAAAAAATAAACCAGATATACTGTCAAAATCACAATAATAGACTACAAGTGTTGTGAACAAAAATTTTACATTTTCCTTCCGCTCTTGATTTTCTATTACAGAAATCTATTGATTACAACAATTAAATAAAATCTGACATCACAGCAGCAGTTTGCATATGATGAAAGTAGAATACAGGAACCTCACAATGATTCCATAAAATTATAAATCATTGAAAAACACATAACATTTACAAAAAAACTAAATAAATGAAACCACAAAATCTTAATTATTTTAAGAAATTAGTTTTGATTACTTGAACCTTCACCAAAAATGCAATAAAAAAAGAAATTAAATTAAGCTGAAAAATATGGGTCAAAGTATTATTAAATATCATGAAGATAAAGGAATAGATGTTAAGTCTCACAAACCCATTTCCTCGTATCTGAACATGGGAGATCATTCCAGTTGTTCACACTGCCTCTTGCAGGATCCAGTTCAACACAGTCCTCGTTTGAACCATGAAAGCTATTCGGCTCACCGCTGTCCCAAAACCTGAATAAAATGGATCAGATTCAATTCCTGTACAGCTCTAAAATATAAGCACTCAGACAGCAAATATGAGAAGATGCATTTACAGTCAAATGTACACTGAACGCAGTGGTTTCCTGTGAGTATTTTATCACTTACACTCGATACAGTGGTGAATTATCCACCCATTTCATGTTGCCCTCATTCTCAGTATCAGACAAACCAATCCAAACACTCTCCTTAACAGGCTTATTAAGGCTGAGATGACTCCATATGTAATATACACAGATTTTGTGGCTCAGATAAGGTCCAGTTCTGGTTTATTTCTTTGCTCTTGGCTGACATGTGGCATTGCTATGGCCTGCTTGTGGCCCAGATCTGGCCAACAGGAGTGGGCCACCCAAGGGCCGTCATTCCACGCTACATGTGGGCCAGATCCGGATTCCACAAGTGCCAAATGTGGGCCGGATCTGGGCCGAAACAATGTTGCTATGTGGGTCTGAACTAATAAAGCCACTTCCCGTTTAGTGTAAACACTATTTAAAAGAAACCATGACTATCATTCAACCACAGCACATCTGTGAACACTTGCTGTCAGACATAAGAGTGAATAATGGATTTAGAGGACATTTATGAAAATGTTGAAAATGATGATTTTAAGGACACAACTGGACCTCAAACACAGAATCACAGCCAGGACGAAGGAAAAGATAGAAAGTGCAGTAAGTAGAACGTTTTATTTGAAGAAGAAATGGTGTTGTTAACTTTTGAGGAAATGAGAAATGTTACTTATAAATTTAATCTTTTTTCAAAGAACAATATGTTCATGTTTCTGCATTTTATGGTATTTAACATGAAGTTATTTTATTTAACTTTTCAACATATGTTCTTATTTGCATATTTTACTGTAGATATTCCGCTATCATTATCAAAGAATAAACTTTTTTTTTAAAAAGGCCTGTGTATTGTCTAAAGATAAAGGTGGATTTATTTGAGCCTATATTTCTAATAATATGAATTCTAAGTGAATGGTTGTTAACTGATATGTGTGTGTTTTGTCTCTGTTTGTCAGGAGGACGCAGGTGTTTGGTGTTGATGACAGTGTGTCTCGGGCTCATTTGTGTTCTTCTGCTGGTCTTCATCACACTGTACATCACCATCACAGCAGAGAGAGACCTGTTAAAGAGTTACAAGAACACAGCTGAAGAGTTCAATCACACTATCATCAGCTTACAGGACAATTACACTGATCTAATGAGTGAAAAAAACCAACTGAAGAACAGCTTCAACTCTTTGAGTCAGAAGAAACTGGAGTTAGAGACTGAACTAAGGAAGTTATATGAACTAGGTCAGTACAAATGGATTAATATGTATATTTGCACTTTACAACACAATTAATACATTTAATTGTTATGTTTACTGAAAGGAAAAGACAAGTTTTTCATATCCAGTGAGTTGAAGAGCTGGTCTGAGAGCAGGCAGTACTGCAGAGATCATGGTGGTGATCTGGTCATTATCAACACTAAAGAGAAACAGGTGAGTTCAGTGGCAAATATATCTAGTTTATGGTATTCTGTTGTGAATGAACATACTTAAATATATTTTGTCATACGTACAAACAAACAACAAAAGTCTCACCAGAGCCTCATGTTTTAACACTGCTTGGAAAATAAATGCTACAATGATATAACAAACATCTTTCATATTTTATATGTTCTTGCTGTTGAATATTAATTTTGAATGCTGGTAATTGTCTTTATCTTCTGTCCGACTAGATGAAGATCTAAAATGTAATGTTGATTCTCGCTCTTTAATATATATATTTTTTTTTCCACATACAGCAGTTCATATCTTCATTAGTAAAGGAGAGAGTGTGGATTGGTTTGTCTGACATTGAGACTGAGGGGATCATGAAATGGGTGGATAATTCACCACTGAAACAAGGGTAAGTGATAAAACACTCACATAAATCCACTGTGGATATTTTTTAAACATACTGTAAAAAATTGCGCTGTAAAATAACCATAATCTACTGGCAGCTGTGGTTGCCAGCAATATACTGTTAATTTACAGCCCTCTACTTTTCATTTATATATCTCTGTTTTTACAGTATGTTACCGTAAAATTACCATGGAAACTAAAGTAACTCATATCATTTGGGAAACCAATTGCTTCAAACAGTTCGAGTTCAAAAACTAGTATTTATTTATTTATTGAAGTTAATGATATAATTCAGTGATTAATTAACTGATGATTGAGCATTAGTGATGAACACCTGATGATAACAAGCAGAATCACTGAAGGACAGATGAACAACAAGATAAAAAAGCAAAACACAAGACCTACAACTGACTTCCAGCCAGAGAAGACATTACGGGCCCTATCTTGCACCCAGCGCAATTGACTTTGTACACCGACGCATGTATCATTCCTATTTTGCACCCGCGCACAGCGGACTTTTCCCTCGGCAGACGCACGTCGGTAAACTACGAAATACATTTGCGCTCCCCGGGGGCGGTTCAGCACAAAGAGGAGGCGTGTTCCGGCGCAAACGTTCCCTCATGCTATTTTGCAGGTTTAGAAAACAATTCCGCCACAGACCAGGAAAAACCTAGTCTAAAGTCAGTGGCGCGTTGCGCATGTTATTCATATGCTATTTTAAGGGCGCATGCTTGGCCATGATGTAGCGTGTGCACAACGCGCATACACTTTGATTCTCTCATCTACACAGAAGCAGCAGTTTTCATTTTTGCAAATCATACATTATTACAAAAGATAGATAGATAGATAGACAATTTATTATAAAGCATAGCCTACATCTAGCTTACACATTTACCCAAATTATCATACGCCTGTTTAACCGAAGCTAATTTGGGTGTGTTTCTCCATCCCCAATGTTACTTCTCTGTTTTTTACGGCCCTGACGAGGACGTCGGTCTCCTCGGCTGTGAACCACTCCTGGCGCGCGCCTGGCAGATCCGCCGTTATAATAGCAATCCGCTATAGAACAAGCGTGCCTGCTCTTAAAGGGAATGTGAGATGTCGCTCTGATTGGTTTATTTCACGTTACGCCCAAACCACACCTATGAGTAATGTAACTTCAGACCAACCCATTTTAGATTTGCGTCGGGCGCAAGAGTCATTTATCCCGCCGGTATAATAGCTAGACTTGTAGTCAAGACCGCCTAAACCGAGACCAAGACACTACCAAGACCGGAGGGTATCGAGACCAAGACAAGACCAAGACCAAGACCAAGTCGAGACCAAGACCAAGACCAAGTCGAGACCGGAGGGGGAAAAAAAACAGACTAGACTGTGTTGAAGCTAAGCAATAACTTGTATGAATTCAAGAACAGCAGCATAGGGTTCAGCCTCAGTTTACATTCAATACATATTAGACGGTATTACTTCAACTACACAGGCAGAACAATACAGAGACATACCATGTCATGTGTGTGACTGTGAGCTCACTGTAAATGTTTTTGCAGACTGGGTGAGATCAACTATGTGTAGCAATTGCATGACGGCTGTTACTGCACTATTAGAGGTTTGAGACTCCCTTAACTTTTGTGTACTGTTGAGGACTGACATGACTGGTACTGATGGTTCATCTGAAAAAACATCAAACACCTCCAACACCATCTTGCTCCTCCAACAACTGTCTAAAGAATGAGAAATATGTAACCAATTGAAATTATACTTAATGTGTAGATGAAATCGTAACATCAAATTAAAGATACACAATTATAAACTTGGATTAGGCCTAATGTTTAGTCAACACAACGGAGATATGCAGATGATATTTAAAAGACCATTTATTTGGTCAATAGTGTAATCAAACAACACACACACACACACACACACACACACACACACACACACACACACACACACACACACACACACACAGAGAGAGAGAGAGAGATATCAAAGACATAAATTCATCTAAGCAAATGCCTGCCTATCTCTGCCGATTTCGGAGTCTCCAAATGAATCCATTCTGCAACTTTTAAATACATAATAAAATGTTTAAAAACGAAATTATAGGCTTAAGTGCAGGATCCGAAAGTTGGTCGTTTTGTCGCTATGGTTACACACACACACACCGTTGGCGGTGCGCTCAAAGTTATCTGTGATCTGTCAGTTGTGCAGTTACCCAAAATCTCCTGAATGAAGTTAAAACCCATCATGTCACTGATATGTGTTTTTTTAAACCAAGTGATCAAAGTGTTCGTTGCCGCTGCGATCAGTGGCCGCGGATACAGTGTTTTCTTGTGTGGCTCGCGCACACGCCGCACTTTCACTCGGACGCGCGCTTCTTTCAATCCGTTCCGTTGCGGATAATAATGTTGCATTTTCGAACGTTGTGTCGTCGTGGATATTATTGTATTGCTAAATCCCCCGACCACTATGTCGGTCTGAGACAGCGAGACCTAGACAAGACGAGAGGTCCGAGACCAAGACAAGACCAAGACCAAATACCGTCAAGGACGTGACAAGACCGAGACCACGTAAAAGTGGTGTCGAGACCGGTCTCGAGACCAAGACCGGTCTCGAGACATACATCACTAATAATAGCAACAGCGCCCAAGACCCGCCCACAAAGTTACTTGCGTTTCGCGCTTGATACTTGCGTTTCAGATCGTTAAAATAGGGCCCTACATCTCTGAAGATCTCAGCAGAGGAGGATTAAACACCTCCAAAAAACAGCATTAACAGCTTCACTTATTACTAACCGGATTGACTTTATTCCTTTCACACGTCTACAGAAGTTCTTGTTGAGAATTAACAGAGGTTTAGATGTTGTTTTATTTAATTTGACGTTACCATTATGGAGATCAGTGTTTGCTTTAGTTGGGCTCTTGACCTTTGACTTTAACATTAGTTTTTTTGTGTGGCTGCTGTAACTGTGTGTTTATAAGACACAGTTGTTGTGGCAAAAACAAAGCCAACAAAAATGAGATCAGAGGCCTGTACCATGATGATAGTTGAACAAACTCAGGGTTGCAGGATTAGATTTGAGTTGACCAAACCAATCCAACCAGGCTTTGTTGGTACCATGATGTTGATCTTCAACTTTCTCTGTCAACTCAGGCTTTGATCCTGAGTTTAGGTGTGACATCAGTAGCGAACAGCCAATAACATGCTGAGAAAGGGTGAAACTGCCATTTCTCACGAGAGAAGCAGCACGATTCACGATTCTTCTGCAGAATATTACAAGATTGAAAAATATTAAGAATTTAAACAAATTTACACAGCAAGAAGAAAATAGCTGTCTATGAAAGAGGACAATTAAAAGAAAAAGTCTTGCTATATCAGTGCAAGTAAAAGTTGTGAAGTTAATTTATACAGTTGATAAAGGTATAGAGAGAATTGAACTTTTAAGCTCACATGTAGTCATTTTATAGCTTTATCTATTGATTCTAAAGTGTATTTATATTACCTTCATATATTTATTTATTTAAACAGTGCGTAATAATAATTGATAAACTAAAACTGTACATGTGTGATCGATTAAGGGTATATCTAATATCTAAATCATACAAAATTATTATTCTAAATAAGCATTAGTAAAAGTCAGACGATTTTGTCTTTAAAATCATTTGCTATGTAGTGACCTTTAATTTGGAGTATAAACAGATGGAGTGACTTTATCCTCTGCTCACAGCTGATTGGTCTAAGTTCTGTTTGAGATCTCTTACCATAACCTGCCCCGGACCAGGTTAGCCATGGAGCTCAAGTTACTATGGCGATGAACACTGCTAAAAGCCAAACCACTTTCCTGGTGCCTAAAACCAGAGGTGTATAGTCCAGGGGTCAGAAAGTAGAAGTCCTGCCATATGTTTATTCCACCCATGAACTCAGTGAGCTGATTTCACTAATTAGTTCTCTCTCCTGTCTGAATTAGCAAATCCAGGTGATTGGAAGAAAATACTGAGGAGGACTTTTACTTTCTGAACCTGGACTTTACACCTCTGTTTGAGAATAACAGAGGATTAGATGTTGATGATTTATTGTTTCATTTGATGTTACCATTGATGGTGATCATTGATTGCTTTAGTTATGCTCTTGACCCTTGACTTTCTAACATTTGTTTTTCTTTGGCTTCTGTAACTCTGTATTTAACAGACACGTTGATTATGCCAAGAAAATCAGAGAGAAAATGAATCACCATGTAGTGGCCTGATTCAATGAGCTCATATAGAGTCTTTTTCTAAGTTCTATTTGATTATATGGGTTATTAATTTTACATTATTGATTGTAGTAGAATATTATACATCAGTGTTATGATTATCTGAAGAATTTATTTTATTATTATTATCTGCTTTTATATTTGCTGTTGTTTTGCAACTACCACATGAGGTAGGGTCACAGAGCTATTATATTCAAAAACGTGAAATATATTAGGATGAAGCTTTCCTCATACAATAAAAGATTTGACTCTTTATGAGATCAGTGAATCAGGCCACTACATGACGATTACGTCATCATCAATAAATAGCCAACAACACCTGATCACATTTTTGCTCTGACTTTCATGCCATAATGAATGTGTTTTATAAACACACAGTTAAAGCAGTCAGAGTAAATCTAAAGTTAGAAAGTCAAGGATCAAGAGCCCAACTAAAACAAACACTGATATCCATAATGGTGACTTCAAACTTTATTATTTTCAATAAAACATCAACGTCTAAACCTTTGGTAATTCTCAATAATAACTTTTATGACAAATTGGTTTCTAATACAAATTAGTAATACAATATTTGTATTAAGTTCAATGCCATAAAACCTAAAAACAAAATTACCGTAAACTTTAGTTCAGTGCCGTAAAACATAAATATTTCTACCATATTTTTTACGGTAAAGTACTGGCAACCACAGCTGCCAGTTTTTTACCGTAAATTTTAGTTCAATGATGTAAAACATAAAAATTGCTACCGTATGTTTACCGTATGCTTTACGGTACACTGTTAGACCTTACCAGGGTTTTTTTACAGTAAAATACTGGCAACAGTGATGTACAAAAATATACTGTGAATTAACAGCGCTCAAAGTCAACACTCAGAGGCTGTGTCATAAAATCACACCCTATTCACCTTATTCTGCGCCCGTTCTACTTCCCATGATTCATAGCGGTTTCAACTGACTAAACGGTTTTCTACTTCCGGTTGAAGTGTTTGTTTACATAGAATGTTAGTACTAGCGTAAAGGCTACAGTGATCGTTTGTAGTTATTAAAAGTGGTAGATAGGGCCGTAGTACTCGAGTCCAGTCTTGCACTCGAGACCGTTTTTCTATGGTCTCGGACTCGCTGGCATTCGGACTCGGACTTGTCCCGGTCTCGGCCACTGGTCTTGCCAAATATGGTCTCGAGCGAGTCCAGGTGTCTTTATTATGTTCCCAGTAAGCACACATACGTCGCCGCGATATTAAAACAAAATATTATTGGAGGGAAAGTGAAACACACGGGTCGAGTGTCGGTTCTATTTTAAGCGGGTCGGGTGCGGATTTTAATTTGTGCTGTTGACGGATAACGGGTCGGATGCGGTTTGAAGCCCTGCGGGTACGGGCGGGTGCGGGTTTACAAAATCGGACGCGTGCAGGACTCTGGCTTGCCTTGAACTCATTCTCTCGCTGCTAGTACAGGTCAAGCGCTACGAACCGGAAGTAGGCAACCGGAGTCGTCGTTATGGCAGCGCGCATTGTTTAGAGCAGAATAAGGTGGATACCCTCATTCACTATTCCCTACATTAGTTCACTAATAAAGTCCACTTGACTGAGTAAATAATTTCATAGTTAATTCAGTTAATTTTCAAAGTAAAAGTTAACAGGTTAACAGGTTAATTGAGACACTGATGAACACCTGCTGTTAACAATCAGAATCACTGAAGGAAAGAGGAACTAGAAGAACAGAAAAAAAAGATGAAATCAAGATAAAAGACATTAAATCTTAGCAAAAGATCTCAGCAGAGGAGGATTAAACAACTCCACAAACAGCATTACCAGCTTCACTTATTACTAACCAGACTGACTTCATTTCTGGTAGACGTCTACAGAAGGTCTTATTAAAAGGTGACAGAGGTTTAGATGTCATTTTATTTTCATTTGATGTTACCATGATGGTGATCAGTGATTGCTTTAGTTGGGATCTTGACTCTTGACTTTTGAATATTAGTTTTTCTTTGACTGAGGTAGCTACGTCTTTAAAATATATTTAATATGGCAAAAAAAAAAAAGCTGAAAGAAAGCAGGATCAGATGACAATGGCTGATTGTTAATGGTCACAATCATCATATAGTGGTGTGAAGTCCAGGTTCAGAAAGTAAAAGTCCTCCTCAGTATTTTCTTCCAATCACCTGGATTTGCTAATTCAGCAGGAGAGAGAACTAATTAGTGAAATCAGCTGACTGAGGCCGTTTCTCAATATGCGTTCTTGTCTGTACTTGTGTTCTTGTGAACTTGTGAAACGTCATCATTCGCTGCCCAAGTACTGTCCCAATACACAAGTTTGCATATTGGTAAGAACGGTTAAAAATTCCGGAAGTGTTCTTGACACGCCCATTTTACGGAGGATGCAGCGGTTGGTAACTTGTCTGAACTTGACGGCAGAAATATCCCAGCATTCATTTCGGCATTCGAGGAAGGAGTTATGTTTGGGTTATTTAAACCCGTTATTTAACCCGTTTAAACCGTTATTTAAATCGCGTTATGTTTCGGTACTGCAGACGGCGTCTGTGCGGGGGTATTATTGCGCAAAACCAGCAAGAACACATCGTCTCAAACTGTCAGCAGTGCTCGTCACCTTGTGAGTTCATTCTTCCAAGAACAACTAGCAAGAGCGTTCTCCCAAGAACACAAGTCCGTTCTTTGCATTCTTGGTTTTGAGAAACAGCCACAGTTCATGGGTGGAATAAACATATGGCAGGACTTTTACTTTCTGACCAGAGGTGGAGATTCCAGGGGTCAGAAAGTAAAAGTCCTGCCATATATTTATTCCACCCATGAACTCACACAGCAAAAACTCTAGTGTTAAATGAACTCTCCTGGGAGTTTATTTGGCTCCAGACTCAAGAGTGTTTAAGTTAATGAGATAATTAAGTGATTGATTGAGTGATGATTGAGCATTATTGAAGACACCTGATGTTAACAAGCAGAATCACTGAAGGAGAAAAATCACAATTTTAGACACCGTTATGGAGATTAGTGTTCGATTTAGTTGGGCAGTTGACCTTCAAATGATTATCTTTAGATTTTGTTTGGCTATTGATCTGAGTTATTACAGCCAGATGATCAAAAAGAAAAGGTGATCAGGTGGTGTTGGTTATATTTGAACATAATCATAATTTGATCTGAATCACTGAACTCAATCAGAGCCTAATCTCTGACTTAAATGTATATCGGTCATTACAACATCACAGTAATTCTACAGATTAAGTTCCAGATTTTTCAATATAATTCAAATTATTTCTTAAAAGTTGTTCTGATAAAGAAAAAAATTTTTTCTCTAAGGCACACACAGACATCAAGATTCAGTGTATGAATCTCAACAATGGTGACAATAATAAAGCATGTTGCAGTGCATTCTGGGTGCCACCAATCAAAACTCATCCATGGCTCCCATCATGCATTGCGGTATGAATAAATTATGATCTGAAATTGTCTTGTTTTCCTAATTGAATATTCTTTTTGTCACCATTGTTGAGATTCATACACTGAATCTTGATGTCTGTGTGTGCCTTAAAGAAAGATTTTCTTTTTCTTTATCAGAACAACTTTTAAGAAATAATTTGAACTATATTGAAAAATCTGGAACTTAATCTGTAGAATTACTGTGATGTTGTAATGACCGATATACATTTAAGTCAGAGATTAGGCTCTGATTGAGTTCAGTGATTCAGATCAAATTATGATTATGTTCAAATATAACCAACACCACCTGATCACCTTTTCTTTTTGATCATCTGGCTGTAAAAACTCAGATCAATAGCCAAACAAAATCTAAAGATAATCATTTGAAGGTCAACTGCCCAACTAAATCGAACACTAATCTCCATAACGGTGTCTAAAATTGTGATTTTTCTCCTTCAGTGATTCTGCTTGTTAACATCAGGTGTCTTCAATAATGATCAATCATCACTCAATCAATCACTTAATTAGCTCATTAACTTTAACACTCTTGAGTCTGGAGCCAAATAAACTCCCAGGAGAGTTCATTTAACACTAGAGTTTTTGCTGTGTGAGTTCATGGGTGGAATAAATATATGGCAGGACTTTTACTTTCTGACCCCTGGAATCTCCACCTCTGTTTCTGACCCCTGGACTAGGGCTGGGCGATTTAAATCGCGATATTGTTATGCGCATCTCGTCAGTAAAGCCGGTTCCTTGATTAGTAGTAAATCACCATCACCTGCTTTCAGATGGAGCGGCATTTAGGGCTGATGAGATAATTAAGTGATTAATTTAGTGATGATTGAGCTTTATTGAAGACACCTGATGTTAACAAGCAGAATCACTGAAGGAGAAAATCACAAATTGTAAGTTACCATTAAGGTGATGGGTGTTTGCTTTAGTTGGGCTCTAGACCATTATATGTTTATTTTAATATTTACTGTTGTTTGTCTGTTGTTATTGATTTATAACAGTTAAATGAACAAAGTAAAATGTTATCTTATAGTGTTGGTTATGTTTTGACATAATCATGCTGTGATCTGAAAAAGGAAACTTATTGAGATAGTGTAACAATAACGACTCGGGGTAAATGTGAATTAGCTCAAGAATATAGGGAATTTTGGCAATATTAATATTTATGACTCATGGTCATAATTCATAAGTCGCATGTACATTTATTTGATCAATTATCGAGATTACCTTGTTCTGTACTGTCTGATCATTACAGTTAAGAAGGGGGTATCTCTTTTCAAACTCCAAGAAAGTTTTATCTTCTGGCCGCGAATATCAAACTTTCTGAGTTTATGAATTAAAACTACTCAAGGTAGTCAATATCGAGCTTGTAGCTTAGATCTTTTACAATTTCATTGACTTTATAAGGTGGGTTTTCAAACACAGAGACAATTAAAAGTATACATGGGTTTATTAATAAAATGGCACACACTAGAGATTATATAAACTACAAACATAAACGTACGTAAAAATGCAAACAAACAAATAAACATTTAACCGAACAAAAACATAAACATAGCGTGATCAGAATGAAAATGAAATGAAAGAAAGAAAGATATAGAGAGAAGAGCTGGAGGGTAACTTAAATCACAGACCTAAGACCTGGACACCTGAAATCAGCGTTTAGAGAGAGCGTTACGTTACTTGCAAGATTCTGTGTTCTTTCAGTATGGTGCTGAAGAGGGGGCGCGCGTGCGCGTGTCCGGCTGGTTTGCGTCTAGCTTCGTCTTCTGGGTCGTTTCGCAAGACGATGTAAAGGCTCACTTGAATTTAATGTTACCGGAAAATAAGGTTCATCTCCCGGGATGGGAGAGGTTTACAGTCTTTGTTGCAAAGGACGCAGCTACGACTCGAACATGTGCTCGCTCGATGGAGAAGGCCAGGGCCTCCTCCAGATGTTCCTTTGGAGAAGCGCTGCGCCGAGGAAGAGGGTCCAGAGAAGTTGGATGAGTCGAGAGAGGGATGAGAGAGCGAGAAGAGAGAAGGTTTTGGACTTTTATCAGTGTCCCAGGTGCCGTCCCCTCCTTCGTGTAGGACGAATCAGCTGTCGAGATTTTTCGAGCGGGAAGATTCCTTTGTCCGGTTAGACACGCCCACTCGAATGAGTCATGATTGACTTTAACTGGAGAGGATTTTCTCCAGACATATGAACTTATAAAACAATGCGCATCACTGAATTCTGCTATCGGAATTCAACTCCGTTAGCTGGAGAGGATTACAGAGATATCAAAAATAGAATCTAGGCATTGTAGCCATGCAAAGATACATTATTATGCATTTGTATAGGCAATAGCGGTTCTATTAATGTTACAAATAGGACATATGCTTTCCTATGGTTTACACACACCTCTTAACACACAAATTTATATATTTAGTACCTTTAAGAGTGACTTTATGGGTAAAAGTCCTTTTCTGTAGGGGGTTTCTGTTTCACAGTCCAGAGTGTGTTTGTATGTGTGTGTGTTGGAATGTTGCGACCCTGTTATCTCATGCATAGGGCTGGATAGCTCTGTGGTCAAATTTTATGACCTGCCAATGAGCTCGGGTTACGGAATGCGATTCTACTGGGAGAACATTCTTCAAAAATACATTTCAGATCCAAACACTCGAAGATCATAACTATATGATCAAAACAACATTAATCACACATACATACAGGAAGTTCAGATACAAGTCTGAGTTACACACATTTAAAAGAATGTTAAGTTAAACACCACGGATGTTTGTGTGTGTGTGTGTATGTGTGTGTGTGTCATGAGGCTGTAAAAGTCACAGGGAGTCCACGCTGAACTGGGGGGGGCGACAGACACCCCGGCACTGGTGAATTATTCCGTGGGGAATTATTAACCAGCGCTGTTTGGACAAAGAAGATGTGTTCGACATCACATGATTTACTTAATGTGAAAAGCAGATGTCATTGTTGCTACAATAGTTTGGTTTAATTTTAGCAGCAGTTTTGTGATTCTTCAGCCTATGATTATCAGTACTTTACTTATAATTCAAAATATTTAATAAACATTGTTCTGATCAAAAGACATTCAGATAAATTCATTTAAAACACAGAATCAATAATCAGCCTGTGAATCTCAACAATGGTGACAATAATAAAGCATGTTGCAGTGGCTGCCACCAATCACAACTCATTAATGGCTCCCATCATGCATTGCGGTATGAATAAATTATGATCTGAATTGTCTATGTAATTTACTTTTCCTAATTGAATATTCTGCTCCTCACCAATGTTGAGATGCATAGACTGAATCTTGACATCTGTGTGTGCTTAAAAGAATGGGGCTTTTTTTAAACATCTTTTAAGAAATCCTTTATATTATATCAAAAATTCTGGCCATTTATGCAGATTCACAGTTATGCTGTAACCAACAACATAAATTGAAGTCAGAAAGAAGGATTTTAATGAGTTCAGTGATCAAGTTCAAATGATGATTGTCATAATATAACCAATACCATCAGATAACTTTTTTTTTCTTTGTTCATCTGGCAGTTATAACTCAGATACCTCAGACAAACAAAATCTAAAGTTAATAATATATGGGTGTTATATTATTAACTTTATATTATTAACTTTAGATTTTGTTTGTCTGAGGTATCTGAGTTATAACTGCCAGATGAACAAAGAAAAAAAAAGTTATCTGATGGTATTGGTTATATTATGACAATCATCATTTGAACTTGATCACTGAACTCATTAAAATCCTTCTTTCTGACTTCAATTTATGTTGTCCAACTAAAGCAACCATTGATCGTCATAACGGTGAATTACAATTGGAGATTTTCTCCTTCAGTGATTCTGCTTGTTAACATCAGGTGTCTTCAATAATGTTCAATCATCACTAAATTAATCACTTAATTATCTCATTAACTTCAACACTCTTGAGTGTGGACTCATACACTCCCAGGAGTGTTAATTTAACACTGGAGTTTTTGCTGAGCCGTAGTTAACTGACAAGCTGAGCCATATCACATTAAATATCGCTGGCGATACGTCCGCGATATTAATGCGATATGGCTCAGCTTGTCCATCTGAAAGCAGGTGATGGTGATTTACTACTAATCAAGGAACCGGCTTTACTGACGAGATGCGCATAACAATATCGCGATTCAGGGCGTTTTTCCACTGGGTTCGTTTGCTGGGTCCGAACCCGAGTGCGCTAGTTCCCGGCGCCTCCCGCAGCGTTGGTCTGGTTTCACACTCAATTAATTGTATCGAACCCAGGTGCGTTTGCAGTGATCTTACGTCATCGCAAACGCAATCAAACAATGATATCGACAGTGATACGCATGCGCGGGATACTATACTTCCTGAACAAGCGCGCACCCGAGTCCGTGTTGCTTGCACATTAACGCGAACCGCACCACGGTTCGGGAGCAACCGAGCTCAGACCACCTCCTCCAGCTAGTCTCGGGTTCGGTACTCTAGTGCGCACCCGGGTCCGATGACAGCGTTCACATTAACGATTTTTCATGCGAACCGTGCCCCGGTCCGCACTAAACTGCCAGTGTGAAAGCGCCCTTAAATCGCCCAGCCCTACCCTGGACTATACACATCTGGAATTAACTCACTTGTTTTTATTCACTCAGTCAAGGAGACTATCTTAGTGAACTAATGTAGGGAATAGTGAATGAGGGTATAGGGTGTGATTTGTAACACAGCCTCTGAGTGTTGACTTTGAGCACTGTTAATTCATAGTATATTCCTGTTGGCTACTTTCTCGAAAACGACAAATATCACCCAGAATGCATTTTTTTCTATGGTATATTGCTGTTTTAATGGAAAACATTATGTTACTGTAAAAATTTGGCCTTTTTTTTTTTTTTTAGCAAATGTTCATAATGTGAAGCTTCCTCAAACACCACAGCCAAAATTGTAATTTAATTTTTTAGGAAAAAAAAGAACAAAAAAACCCTTCTCTACTTTACTTATTTGCACTTTCACTTTTGCTCTAGCTTCTGTAATAAGCTTACACTATTATTCAGGTTTTGGTATGAAGAAGAGCCAAATAATGCAGGTGGAGACGAGGACTGTGTTGAACGGAGGCCTTCAGACTCCATCCAGAACTGGAATGATCTCTCATGCTCTGAGAAGAGGAAAGGGTTTTGTGAGAAATAGGGTTCATCCCATCTTCTGTTTTTAATTGTATTATTTTATGGAATCATCACTCTCATTATACATTTGCGGTTCCTGTCTTTCAAACAGTCTGCTACTGTATTTTTTTTTTTTTTTTGTAACTGCTTTCATGATATCAGTTTCTTTTTATACTATTTTGTAACACATGGAAATTCATATAATAGAAAAATGTAAAATTGTCACAAAAAAAAGTATTGCTATAATAAACGTACAACATCAGCTGGGTGAACTGGGTAATCTGGGACTAGTGTGGCACTAGTCATCTGCTAGTAATCTGCTCCATCACAAGCAGATCTATGCCAACATAGCCTTCTTCTGGCTGTTATCATGCGTCTCATTTGCTGGTCTGAAGCGTTGAGGTGAAAATCACAGTAAAATATTGAAGTTTAAAGTCTCCCAGATTGCCCTGATTCATCAGTTATTCTGATGAGTGTCTGTGAAACTGCTTTTGATGTTGGTTTTGTTTTGAATTTGTTTTATTGCTTTCGCTTTTAATAAAATGGTAAATAACCATTATTATTATTATAGTAAATGTATTTCTGTTTTTATTTCATATTTCATTCTTGTGTATCGGTTTATTGCACTATGGCTATATTTGCTCCAGTCCAGCAGGGGCAGCAGAGAGCAGGTTTATCAGACTGAAGTGATCAGAGAGGAACAGAAACATCAGATTCAGGCACTTTCTGCTGTTTCCAGCATCATCAATAAAAAAATAAAAAATACTGTTTAAGGGTGTTTGAGTTTATTTGAGTGTTCACAGATTCCTCTTGTTGGCTTTTGAAGCTGATAACATGTGGTTGAATGTACAATACACAAACACAGTAGTATGAGTCTGCAGGGAGTTTTTAAGTTGGACTGCAAGTTTGTATTCTTGTCGAAGGCCAGTGTGAAATGAAACCACTTCCTGTTCAGGGTTAGCACTAGTGTAAAACCACTCATCACTCTAAAGATCACACCTGTTCTGCAACCACTTAACTTGAACTGCAAATCCAAAGGCACCTCCTATAAATACAATACTTTTCTGAACTTTCACTTCTGCACCTTTTAGCGTATTCTTGAAACTGCTGTTGTGATAATGTGATTACTGTTGGCTCTTGCATATATTGCTTGTGATGTTTCTCATTTTTTAGTTGCTTTCTGCCAAATTAATAAATAGAAATATAATTATTATTATTGCTTGGTTGCTGAATAAAACTGTGGGTCTGTTATTGTCACGTTTGGTTTGGTCACGTCTTTTATTTCTGTAACACAATTCCGCTGAAGTCAAGTTGACAGTTATAAGTTAAAAAGGGTGTCCAAATAATGAAAAATTTCATACATATTATTCAGGTTTTGGCCTCAAAGGTGAACCAAATGACCAAAGTGGAATGGAAATGAGGACAGTATTGAACTGATGCCTGAAAATCCAGTCCTGAACAACGAGAATGATCTGCCATGCTCACATGTGATGAAAGGGATTTGTGAGACTTGAAGTTCCAACCCTAAATATTGTGACATTTGCACATTTGTCCACTTTTATGTACACCCACTTGTGTTTAATAGTTATCTCTGATTTTCCTTCCATCATCCTCTCAGTCCCAGCTTAACAACATTTATTCATTCCCTTTCAGTTTATTGCCATCAATATATTGAGTTTAGGTTAGGCATGTTTAAAGGTGTTTGAGTCTATGCAGAGTTTCGGAGAGTTTTGTTGTGGGAATGAAAGTATTTTTCTCTGTGTCTGAACTAATAAAGCCACTTCCTGTTTAGTGTTAGCACTATTTAAAAGAAACCATGACTATCCTTCAACCACAGCACATCTGTGAACACTTGCTGTCAGACATTAGAGCGAATAATGGAATTAGAGGACATTTATGAAAGTGTTGAAAATTATGATATTAAGGACACAACTGGACCTCAAACACAGAATCACAGCCAGGACGAAGGAAAAGATAGAAAGTGCAGTAAGTAGAAAGTTTCATTTGAAGAAGAAATGGTGTTGTTAACTTTTGAGGAAATGAGAAATGTTACTTATAAATGTAATCTTTTTTCAAAGAACAATATGTTCATATTTCTGCATTTTATGGTATTTATTAACATGAAGTTATTTTATTTAACTTTTCAACATATGTTCTTATTTGCATATTTTACTGTAGATATTCCGCTATCATTATCAAAGAATAAACGTTTTTGTTAAAAAGGCCTGTGTATTGTCTAAAGATAAAGGTGGATTTATTTGAGCCCATATTTCTAATAATATGAATTCTAAGTGAATTGTTGTTAACTGATATGTGTGTTTTGTCTCTGTTTGTCAGGAGGACGCAGGTGTTTGGTGTTGATGACAGTGTGTCTCGGGCTCATTTGTGTTCTTCTGCTGGTCTTCATCACACTGTACATCACCATCACAGAATCAGAATCAGAATCAGAATCAGAAAGAGCTTTATTGCCAAGTGTGCTTGCACCCACAAGGAATTTTTCTTGGTACTGAAGCTTCCAGTGCACATATACAAATACAAATACAACAAGAAACATAGTAATACAAATTCTAAGAATAAAATTTATTTAAAAAAAATAAAAAATAGTGTAAAAAGTAAAAAAAAGGGGTCACAGTTGGGTTTAGTCTGAATAAACATTTACAGATTATGAACATATTTACAGTATTTTGAGTAGTATGAATAATATAAATATAAATATCACCTGAGTTAGAGAATATTACACTAGACAGTGGGAGTCTAGTGCATGTTACAGATTATGAACATATTTACAGTATTTTGAGTAGTATGAATAATATAAATATAAATATCACCTGAGTTAGAGAATATTGCACTAGACAGTGGGAGTATTGCACTTACAGGCATATGCATTGGGGGGCATGTTAAGTGTTCAGAAGGGAAATGGCCTGTGGAAAGAAACTGTTCCTGTGCCTGGATGTTCTTGTGGCCAGTGATCTGTGTCGCCGTCCTGACGGTAACAGTTCAAACAGGGGGTGTCCAGGGTGAGTGGAGTCTGTGATGATTTTACCTGCTCTCTTCCTCACTCTGGAAGAGTACAGGTCCTGGAGGGTTGGCAGGGGGGCACCAATAATCCTCTCTGCAGTCCGGACTGTCCGTTGTAGTCTCCTGATGTCCGATTTGGTAGCTGAACCAAACCAGACAGTGATGGAAGTGCTTAAAACAGACTCAATGACGGCTGAGTAGAACTGGATCAGCAGCTCCTGTGGCAGATTGAACTTCTTCAGCTGGCGAAGGAAGTACAGTCTCTGCTGGGCCTTTTTCACAATGGAGTCAATATGATTTGCCCACTTCAGGTCCTGAGAGATGGTAGAGCCCAGGAACCTGAATGACTCCACTGCTTCCACAGTGCTGTTCATGATGGTGAGAGGGGGGAGTGCTGGGGATTTTCTCCTGAAATCCACAATCATCTCCACTGTTTTGAGCGTGTTCAGCTCAAGGTTGTTATAGCTGCACCAGACAGCCAGCTGTTCAACCCCCAGTCTGTAAGCAGACTCGTCACCATTTTGGATGAGACCGATGACGGTGGTGTCGTCTGCAAATTTCAGGAGCTTGACAGAGGGGTCTTTAGAAGTGCAGTCATTAGTGTACAGGGAGAAGAGCAGTGGGGAGAGAACGCACCCTTGGGGGGCGCCAGTGCTGATGGTGAGGGTCCTGGATGAGAGCTTCCCCAGTCTCACTCGCTGCTGCCGGTCCGTCAGGAAGCTGGAGATCCACTGACAGATTGAGGATGGCATGGAGAGCTGAGTCAGTTTGGCTGTGAGAAGATCAGGGATGATGGTATTGAAGGCCGAACTGAAGTCCACAAATAAGATCCGTGCATAAGTCCCAGGTCTGTCAAGATGTTGCAGGATATAGTGCAGTCCCATGTTGACTGCATCATCCACAGACCTGTTTGCTCTGTAAGCAAACTGAAAGGGATCCAGCAGGGGTCCAGTGATGTCCTTCAGATAGGCCAACACCAGTCTTTCAAACGACTTCATGACCACAGACGTGAGAGCGACAGGTCTGTAGTCATTAAGTCCAGTGATTTTAGGTTTTTTGGGAACCGGAATGATAGTGGAGCGTTTGAAGCAGCAGGGAACTTCACACTGCTCCAATGATCTGTTGAAGATCTGCGTGAAGACTGGGGCCAGTTGGTCAGCGCAGGCTTTTAGACAAGCAGATGAGATGCCGTCTGGGCCTGAAGCTTTCCTAGTCTTCTGTTTTTTGAAGACTCGGCTCACGTCCTCCACACAGACCTTAAGCTCAGGTTGGATGGCAGAAGGGGGGAGGAGAGGGGTTGCAGGAGGTGATGGTGGATGTGTGAAGTGCACATCAGAGCGGGTGTGAGGTGTGAGTCTGGGCTTCTCAAACCTGCAATAGAATGCATTGAGAGTGTCAGCCAGTTGTTGATTCTCCACAGATCGGGGGGATGGTGATTTGTAGTTGGTGATGTTCCTCAGGCCTCTCCAGACTGATGCCGGGTCGTTGGCTGAAAACTGGGTTTTCAGCTTTTCAGAGTAGCTTCTTTTAGCAACTCTGATCTCCTTTGTCAGTCTGTTTCTGGCCTGGTTATACAAGATTTTATCCCCACTTCTGTAAGCATCCTCTTTGGCATGACGAAGCTGTTTGAGTTTCCCAGTAAACCATGGTTTATCATTAGTGAATGATAAGAATGTCCTGGTAGGAATGCATGTATCCTCACAGAAACTGATATATGATGTTACAGTATCTGTGAGCTCATCCAGATCGGTGGCTGCAGCTTCAAAAACAGTCCAATCAGTGCAATCGAAGCAGGCCTGTAGATCCTGCTCTGCTTCGTTGGTCCATCTTTTTACAGTCCTTATTACAGGTTTAGCTGATTTCAGTTTCTGCCTGTAGGTCGGTAGAAGATGAACCAAACAATGATCAGAGAGCCCCAAAGCTGCCCGTGGGACGGAGTGATACGCATTCTTTATCGTGGTGTAACAGTGGTCCAATATATTACTGTCTCTGGTAGGACATGTAACATGCTGTCTGTATTTTGGCAGTTCACGGGAGAGATTTGCTTTGTTAAAATCCCCAAGAATGATTAAAAGAGAGTCTGGGTACCTTTGTTCCATTTCAGCTATATGTTCAGCCAGCTGTTGTATCGCCGCGCTCACACACGCGTCTGGAGGAATGTAAACATTCGCGAGAATGAATGAGGAAAACTCCCGCGGCGAGTAGAAAGGTTTACAGTTTATGAAATGTGCCTCTAAATTAGGAGAGCACATCTTCTTCAGTGTTGTTACATCTGAACACCAACTTTCGTTAATGTAGAAACACAATCCACCACCTCTCGTTTTCCCCGTTAGTTCCGCGATGCGATCCGCTCGGAACAGCTGAAAGCCCGGCAGATGTAGTGCGTTGTCCGGTATGGCTTCACTCAGCCAGGTTTCAGTGAAGCACAGAGCAGCGGAGTTTAAAAAATCCTTGTTAGTGCGGGTGAGGAGAAGAAGTTCGTCCATTTTGTTAGGAAGAGATCGGAGATTCGCAAGATGAATACTGGGGAGTGCAGTGCGGAGGCCGCGCTCGCGGAGTTTAATCAGCGCGCCAGCGCGCTTCCCGCGTTTGCGTCTGACCGCGCGTTTGAACAACACCGCTGCCCCTCCGACGAGAATGTCCAGTAAAACGTCTGAGTAATCAAAATCTGTAAAAAAGTTGTCTGGTGTGTGTTTCCTAATGTCCAGTAGTTCGTCTTTGGTGAAACTGATAGGAAAAGAATGACTAAACGCAGAACAAACCAACAAAAACAACACAATAACTGGAGAGCTCCATACCGAGGCAGCCATCCGCGGCGCCATCTTGGATGGTATCACAGCAGAGAGAGACCTGTTAAAGAGTTACAAGAACACAGCTGAAGAGTTCAATCACACTATCATCAGCTTACAGGACAAGAACACTGATCTAATGACTGAAAAAGACCAACTGAAGAACAACTTCAGCTCTTTGAGTCAGAAGAAACTGGAACTGGAGACCAGAGTCAATGATCTCAGTGCTGAGAAAAGCCAGTTACAAGGAAGTTATGACTCTTTGAATCAGAAGAAACTGGAGTTAGAAAGAAAAGTCACGTCTTTGGATGATGAACTAAAGAAGAAGGCTTCTACACGAGGTCAGTTGAAATCTGTTTTTTTGTCCTAGTTCTCTTTTTCTTTACTTTATGCATACAGTTTTGAGAAGTGTTTATGTACAAAACTCTGTGTGGTCCAGGTTTTTTTTTCCATATCCAGTGAGTTGAAGAGCTGGTCTGACAGCAGGCAGTTCTGCAGAGATCGAGGTGGTGATCTGGTCATTATCAACACTGAAGAGAAGCAGGTGAGATTGTGTGAGTGACTGTTAATCAATGAGAGGAATCTCACTTATTCCTGTTTTATTCACATACAGAGGTCCATAACTTCATTCATCAAGGAGAGAGTGTGGATTGGTTTGTCTGGGTAAGTGATAAAACACTCACAGAAAACCACTGTAAATGCATTTGTTAAAGGGATAGTTTACCCAAAAGATTTGCTGTTATTTACTCACCCTCAACCACGGTGTAGGTGATTATTTTTTTCTTCAGTTGAACAGTAAGGAAGATTTTTAGTTGAAACGATTATCCTTGGTGATTCATATAATGAAAATCAACGGCTATCGCCACTTTGAGAGTAAAAAAAACAAAAAACAAAACATTTACAGGCAAAAAAAGAAAGAAAAAAGAAAGGTAACTGAAAAGAAACTGGATTATTTGTTTTGGTTGAATGTAAAAATATTAATTTTAGGATAATTGAACTTAATTAACTTAATTGTTTTGGACAAAATTAAGACTGTTAACCTTATTCAACTAAAGGGCATTGGATTACAGCCACTTGCATGCCCATGACTAAAACCAAACAAGTTAGTAAGCCTCTCAATTTAATCAGAGGTGTATAATCCAGGGATTAGAAAGTAAAAGTCGTGGCCGGACTTAATTCCACCCTGTTATTCCACCCATAAACTCAGTCAGCTGAGTCAAATAATACAGCCAAAGTCAGCCAAAATACTGAGGAGGACTTTTACTTTCTGAACCTGAACTTTACACCTCTAGCCACATGTCAACCAAGAGAAAAAGAAATAAACCAGAACTTGACCTTATCTGAGCCCAAAAATCTGTGTAGGCTATATTAAATATGGAATCATCTCAGCCTTAATAAGCCTGTTAACAAGTAGAATCACTGAAGGAAAGAAGAGAACAGAAAGTCTGTTGTAGTTCTTGTGTTTCTGCTCGTCTCTTTTTCTGTTTTTTTCTTTCCTTCAGTGATTCTGCTTGTTAACAGGCTTATTAAGGCTGAGATGACTCCATATTTACTATACACAGACTTTGTGGCTCAGATAAGGTGCAGTTCTGGTTTATTTCTTTGCTCTTGGCTGACATGTGGCATTGCTATGGCCTGCTTGCGGCCCAGATCTGGCAAACAGGAGCGGTCCGCCCAAGTGCCGTCCTTCCACGCTGCATGTGGGCCAGATCATCTTTCCACGTGTGTCAGATGTGGGCCGGATCTGGGACGTCAAAATGTTGCTCTGTGGGAGGTTGTCGATGACCTGAAAGTGGAGTTTTTTGTTTATTTGAACATCCTGATCATATGTGCGTTGTGAGTATTTGCAGCAGGTGTGTTGTCAAACTTAATTTGCTGGTGTTTTTTATTTATTTGCATGTGTTTTCTTCATTTGCAGTGCATTGAGCTCTCTCGGCCACCGTCCTTTAAGTCCATTTTATTCTCATTTAAAGGATAGAAAATCACAACCTTCATAAATCATGCACAGCTTTTCCACAACCACAATCATGACAACCACAACAAAAATACTTCCCATAAATATATTCTATTGATAAACTCTTCTCTGTTTTACTTTTCTTCACTATTATATCTCACCCTTAAAATTAGCTATTGTGGTGCTGTGAATATTATTGGGTTTCTAAATTACTGGTGTATGTTATTCAGGTTTTGGTCCAGCGGTGAGCCAAATAATGCAGATAGAAATGAAGACTGCGTTGAACTGAATCCTACTAAAGACACTGTGAACAACTGGAATGATCTCCCATGCTCTGAGAAGAGGAAATGGATTTGTGAGATTTAAGTTTTAATCCAATCTTGTGGTTTTGCTTCTATTTTTTTATTAACTAATTTACTATTGGGAATGTACAATGTCTGTCTTTTAAACCACTGCCATCTGATGTTCATCTGTATTTGTTAGAAGGAAAATGTAAAATTGTCATTATTTTCTCATTGCTTTAATAAACTCACAACATCCAGTTTCTCGCGATGTGAATTAGGATGATCTGGGACACCAAACCTCTGATGTGTTCATGTCTTGCTTCATTATAAGCAACATTATAATGTCAATATCATTTTATTCTAGCTGTTATTATGCGTCTCATTTGCTGGTCTGAAGTGTTGAGGTGAAAATCACAGTAAAATATTGAAGTCTGAAGTGTCTCAGATCAAGTTATTCTGATATTGAGTATCTGTGAAACTGCTTTTTGAGTTGTATTGCTTTTTACTTTTAATAAAATCGTCAATAACCATTATTATTATAGTAAAATGTATTTTTGTTTTTATTTCATATTTCATTCTTGTGTATCTGTTTATTGCACTATGGCTATATTTGCTCCAGTCCAGCAGGGGCAGCAGAGAGCAGGTTTATCAGACTGAAGTGATCAGAGAGGAACAGAAACATCAGATTCAGGCACTTTCTGCTGTTTCTGCATCATCAATACAAAGGTCCAGGGCTGCGTTCCAGTCCAAAATTGTCATGCCCTTCATTCGCTACCTTCCCTCCGTCTCGTTCATTCGGATGTACGTCATTACTTATGTTGTATGAGTGCCCACTACTGGCGAACCTTTGCAATAGGCTGAACTGGAACTTGCTAAGCCCTTGATCACTTAGAATCCACTGTGCGGTTGATTAATTATTATTTTTTTCCCTAATGAAATTGTTTAATGCAGCACTCTATATGTATATAGGTGTGTTTGAGTTGTTTACATAAAAAATAAATAATAATTAATATATCATAGATTTATGTGTGGTGGGGTAAATTAAACCCGTCCACCCCAGGGCTGCGTTCCACTCCACTTTTAGACACGCACTTGCGAACTTCCCTAAGCACTTCTCCTCGGGGGAATCCCTGCCGCCATTTTGAAGTGTGTTCCACTTCGTGAAGTGGACGAGGGAAGTTTATATGGACAGACCCTCGTTCCCTCGATTTTGACAGAGGGAGCGAGACGAGTCTACTTCATATGCACACTTCAGGCAGCTCCATATACCACAATACAACACGATTGTGAGGTCAAAGCATATTGCGTTTAATTTACCCCACCACAAACAATGGAGACGGAGAGGCTGAAAGCACAGCCTGTTTATTTTCTTTATTTTAAAAAAGCACAATATTTTGTTTCGATTGTAAGTGGACACATACAAAAGTAGTCATTTTACAGTTTATTTTTTCATATTTCTTATGCATGTATGACCATAAAATGACAGAGTATTTTAAATCTATTTTGCTGCTATGTGAAAAAAATCAAGCAAAATGTGCCGGCGCGTTTGTCGAGCCCAGAGGGTTCAACAACTCCACAAACAGCATTACCAGCTTCACTTATTACTAACCAGACTGACTTTATTTCTACAAAAGTTTTATTGAGAATTAACAAAGTTAATTATAGTTAGTTATAGTTTAACTCTAATGAGTTTCATTGAAGTCACCATAACAGTTGTTGAGCTCTAAACTCTTATTTGATCTTTTGTCTATTTTGGTCGCTGTGACAGTGTGTTTGTCAAACACATTTGCAGTAGAAGATAAAGCTAAAACAAACTGAGATCAGCTGATGATGGTTTTATAATCATCTTGAAATAACCTGATGATGTTATTTGAGATGAGATGTGACACTGCATACATATGAATAATTATAACATACATGTTCAAGCATTCGGAATTATAGCCACATTAATAACGTTTGTAAGAAACCAAACTGTTTGTAAATCCGTCAAGATTTCAGTGAGACAAGAGTATTTGTGTTCGTGCTGATCACTCACCTTACATCAGGTACCACAGAGCCCGCCAGAAAGCCTGCCTGTGACAAGATGGCCGCCGGTGATGCCGTTCGAGACTCCGGCGTAAGACATCTAGCCTTAAATGGATATCTATGAATATAAGTGCTATGCTCCAATGCATGCTGGGTACCAGCAAAGTACAAAACTCAAAAAACAAACAAAATGCTTTATAGAGGGATTGAATTGTTTATGCATTGGGTGTGTGTATGGTACATATTTCCATATTTTTGTGGTTTCTCATGTGCTCCTTTCCTAAAAATGACTAATTAGAAGCATTTGTATGTTTACCCTTCTTTTATTTTCTTATTTGACCATTTGATTAGGCCAAGTGTTACAACATGACACTTGTAAATCAAATAATTCTGTATATACTATACCAATATTAAATAGCCTATAAGGTTTTTCAGTTGGATGAGGAAAAAGTGCCTTGAATATCTCTGCAGGTCATCAGATGTTTCAGGATACAGGTCTTTGTACATGCATTTGGTACAGTGGAAAAATATCAACATCAGGTCTTTGCATCTGAAGAAACTTAAGTTGGAGGACAGATTCAAATTTAGGATCTTCTAAGCTTCTACCATTCATATTTGAACTCAAAGTTATGTATTTACTTATTTAATTTATTTATAACATCATAGTGAAAATGGTAGAACAGTGACATCTACTGAGAAAAGGGAAATGTGAATCTCCTGTTGTCACTCACTTGTGTTCAATAACAGAAAGTCCTCATCCCACAATCTCTATTTCCCATCATCCTCTCTGTTCCTGAACACGACAGCGATGCAAATCATCATTCTCTTCCAGTTCACACGTCTGGTTTACTATCTTTGTGGGGACACTCCATAGACTTAATGGTTTTTATACTGTACAAACTGTATATTTTATGTCCTTACACTAACCCTACCCCTAAACCTACCCATCACACACAACTTTCTGCACTTTTACATTTCCAAAAAAAACGGATTCTTTGTGATTTATAAGCTTGTTTACCCATGGGGACCTCATTTTAGGTCCCCACTGTGACACGAGTCCCCATGAGTCTGTGTGCATTCAGGTTGAAGTCCCCACCGGGATAGAAAAACATGAACACACACACACACACACACACACACACATACAAACACACAATTTAGTGATGAATAAGATGATGAAGAGGATGATGATGACAATGACAGTAGCCTAACAGTAATAGAGGTTGTAATACAAATTACAGTTTTTTTCGATTGCTAAACGACAGTGAGCACAGCTGGAGCTACATGTGCAAAACTCTAACTACAGTCTGCACTACCAACAGTCACCTGAGCTAAACAGTTCACATCACCTGCAAAACTCACTCCAAGCAACACAACTCTTAACACACGGCTCAAAACAGGCTCAGTGCAGCCAAACACTACACACAACCCTCACTGAGATAACACACACTGTCACACAGAACACACTGAGAGGAAACACACAGAACACACTGAGAGGAAACACACTAGCATCAAACACCAATACAGAAAATACTAACTTTTCATCTTTACAGTTTGAACAATTTCAGTGACTTC
Organism: Leuciscus leuciscus; assembly: GCF_965113295.1. Taxonomy (NCBI): domain Eukaryota; kingdom Metazoa; phylum Chordata; class Actinopteri; order Cypriniformes; family Leuciscidae; genus Leuciscus; species Leuciscus leuciscus. Next base: position 52,987,868 of record NC_138727.1, on the reverse strand, counting down.
ATAATATTTTCTTCAAAGAAAAGAGTGACATTCTTTCACATGATTTATTTAAACTTTTAGAACATAATTCTTTAAGGTAAATGAAAATTAGCAGTTTTCTTCAATAGTCTGTAGTAATTTACGGAATTACAGTAATGAGAGAAAAAAGGTAGAAACTAAAAGTACATACTGTAATTCGAACAAATAATTGAGGGGCTAATCCTGCCTCTCTCTAGCATCAGGCCACAGGTTTTCATCAACATCACATCTAATGTTCTCTTTTGCCATGCACCTGGGGAAGAACCTTCTGGAGTGCCTTATCCATCCCTGGCAGTCCTCTGGACTCGTGTCCTCACATCCGGCACGCATCCGCCCTCTCCCTGCCACCCTTCTCCCTCCACCAACCCGTCTTCCTTGTTCCATTTCCAAAATTAGTCTTTCTGAGCTCTACCTATATGTATATATATATATATATATATATATATATATATATATATATATATATATATATATATATATATACATATAGGTAGAGCTCAGAAATATATACACACACCTATATGCGTGTGTTTACACTAACAAGTCTAAAACAAGACACCTTCTTAGCCTTTCAGCTGAAATTGCAGTCAGCAGTGTTTGAAAGGCACAAGGCTGAAATCTATTCTGTTTTGAATGTGTGGTTCACAGTTTTGACTGCAGTGTGTTAGCATTTGAACAAAGTGCTGTAAATCCACAGTGTTGTGCAGGTTGTGGTTAAAGTCATGGGATAAGTGTGTAGAGTTTTGAAAACTGTGTTCAAGCAATGAAAAACGAACTAGAGTTTGGTCCACATGAACTGCTGCTGTGCAGACTGTAGTTAGAGTTTTGCACATGTGACTCCAGTTGTGCCCACTGTCATTTAGCAATCGAAAAAAACTGTAAATGACCAACTTCAAGTGACTGGAAGGCAAATTATAGTAAGCTCTTTAGATATGCTCGTCGCCTGTGGAGTCCTGACAGACAGGGTTCCTTGTCTCCTTAGAAAATTATAAAATCAGTCTTTTCCTGCCATCATGCGCTGTGAGGGACCGAGAAGCCAAGTACAAGGAACACAAGCTTTGCACAAAAAAAATGGGTCTTTATTTGAACCCAAGAAAAAAATAACACACTTACAACAAAAATAAACAAACAGAAAATGAGATCAAGACAGTTAGACAAAAAACAACCAAACAAACTAAAACTGACCTCCTCAACAAAGCAACAGTTTATAAAGGAAAGGATGGGCCCATTACAAATTAAGAGGGGAAACAATTTAACTTTACATACAACATATAACCTTACATAAATCAAAATCAAATCAAACAGAGATACATTGTAAATAAAGATAAATAAAGCAAAATGTAATCAAATATCATAAATGTACAACTAAATAAATCAATTAATAAATACATCAACGTTCCTTCCTCCCCCCGGGCAACTCCCAGTGAATGGTACGTCCGGGCGGAACCAATTAGCTCAAATACGGTGTTCCTGCTGGACTCTAGTTTTTCGTCACACCAGGATGCGGCTGCAGCGGATCATGTCTGAAGTTGATCACCGGTAAACTTAAACTCAAAATAGAAACAAATATAAATAACAGATACAACGTAACTAATTTGTGTGCACTTCAAATCAGTAACAATGTATTGTAAATGTAAACTTATGCAAACCTAACAATAAATGATGAATGAATGAATATGATGTTGTGTTTCATGTGGTTACTATGCTATCATACCGAAACAAATGAAAATGAATAAAAGTATAACTTAAGCTTATTCTGAAATTAATGTCCTTCGTGTAAATGTGTGCATATGTGTGTGCGCGTGTGTCGTGTATGCGTGTTTGGATACATCCACATTACCGCTCTTGTGCGGCCACCACTCGGGCCGTCACATGCGCTCTGAGTTAAAACAATGGTTCAAGCCTAACCTCTCTGCCAGGTCATAGGCCAGCCTCCTTACATCCATCGTTGAAAGCCCAAACAATGCCCCTGAAAAGTCAAGAAGAAAGGATAAGCAGTGACATTGAGATGGCAGATCACTTGTACTCCATCGAGAAAGATATTCAGCATATGCCAGATGAGTTTGACACGCCAGAAAAACCTCGCTCCAAAAAAAAAGAAAGACGAACCGTCGCTTCTTGAGATGCAAGAGAATATTGTAACTCTTTTATCCAAGAAAATTAATGAGAGTTCGGGCCACCTGGAGAATCTGATTCGGGAAAATACACTCAGCATCGGAACTTTGAAAAAGTCAATTGACTTCGCGCTGAATGAAGTTAAAGACTTGAAAGACGAAATGAAAGTGGTGAAAGAATTCACTAAATCGCACGAGCAGAAAGTTGCTGAGCTTGAACGAAAAGTTAATGAAGCAGAAAGATATCGGAGAAGATGGAACTTGAGGCTCCACGGTGTTCCCGAGAAAGCGGATGAAAATCTCAAGCATCAGGTGATTGGAATTTGCGGCTCAGTTGCTCCAGAGTTAAAGGAGAGATGCCAGGTTGATGTGGACATTGTTCATAGACTGGGTCGGAAAGAACAAGGAATAAGCACAAGAGTGACGATAATTCAGTTCACGAACAGGTCTACTCGGGATCTACTCTGGAAAAGAGCGAAGAACTGTGAATTCCTTCAAGCACAGCGGTTACGGTTTACAGAAGACTTGACGGCGTTGGACGTGGAGAGAAGAAAGCTCCTGTGGCCTATGGTGAAGGATGCCAGAGAGAAAGGTCGCAAAGCTTATTTTGTGGGGAGTAGAGCCTTTGATGATGGCGTTGAAATTTTCCCCAAATAAAGGTTTGGTTCTGATGGTCTCTGACCTAATAATTCAATTGAGGATTTGTGAAGTGAATGAGAATGGTCGAGGGGGAGTGAAAAAAAAACAAAACAAAAAATGTAAGTAAAATACAAAGTAATTTCCCAGGTAAAATTATAAACGGATAAGGAATTTGCACCCTTTGAGTTACATATACCTTAGGTCTTAAGAGTTTTTCTTTAAGAGTTTTTCCTTCTTTCTTCTGTAGTTGTGTTCATTAAAAGTTCATGTCGTTATCTTTTTGTTCCTTTAATGTGAGGGGTATTCGAGATTTAACAAAACGAAAGGCTGTTTTTTTGTATTGCAAGAGATTTAATGTAGATTTTTATTTCTTACAAGAGACTCATGCTTGTTCTTCAGATGTGAATTTTTGGAAATCTCAGTGGGGCAGCGAAATTTGGCATTCTTTTGGAAGTAATCACTCAGCAGGAGTTGCAATTTTAAAAGGTTCATTTAAAGGTAAAATTGTTAATAGCAAAGTCCACAATGGAGGGAGATGGATAATCCTAACGGTATCCATTGATGGTAAAATGTTTTTGTTAGGTACTGTATATGCCTCAAATATAAAAAAAATATAATGCTGATTTGTTCTCTGAAATTGAAAATGAGATAAGCAAAATAAGGAAAAGATTTCATGATATTGAAATTATTCTAGGTGGGGACTTCAATACTGTCCCAAATGTTAAGATGGATAGAATTCCTATTCCAATTAAATCACCTACAAGTGATTCAGAGCTATCAATATTTTGTGAAAATGTAGGGGTAATTGATATATGGAGATATAAATACCCACATTTGAAAGAGTACACGTGGAGTAATAGGGATAAATCTAAACAGTCAAGAATTGATTTTTGGTTAATTTCTAGTTCATTAGAACAAAATACAAACAGAGTATCAATTGAACCATCAATATTGTCTGATCACAAAATGATTTATCTTCTCATTAAAATGAATAACGAAACATCATATAAAAGCTCTAAGACTTATTGGAAGTTTAATAATAGATTATTAGAAATTGATAGTTTTCAACATGAAATTAAGAAAATAATACAAACATATTGGAATAAAGCTAAGCGAACAAATTTATACTGTCAAAATTGGGAGCTCATGAAGTTTCAGATTAGAATTAGTGCAATTGATAAAGGCAAAGAAGTTGCGAAGTCTAATAAATTAAAGGAAGAGGAAATTATTAAAGCTATTTGTAATATTACTAATAATGACAGTGATGGGAATTCTAATTTGTTAATTAATTTGCAGGCTGAGTTAGATAAATTATATATAATCAAGGCAAAAGGTTCATTTGTTAGATCACGAAGACGTTGGTTGGAGGAAGGAGAAACTAATTCCAGATACTTTTATAATTTGGAGAAAAGGAATGGAGAATATACATCTATTAGAAAGCTTAATATTAATGGCCATGAAACACAGGACCCTATTATTATTTCAAAGTATGTATCCGATTTTTATGGTAAATTATATTCCAGCAATACATGTTCTGTAGACAAAATAGATGATTTTTTAAAACCCCTTAAACAAAATATAGCTTGTATTGAGGAAGATTTTAAAGCTCTTTGTGATAAGGAGGTATCCATTTTAGAGATAAGAACAGCTATAAAAAAAACTTAAATTTAACAAGTCCCCCGGTAATGATGGCTTAACTGCAGAATTTTTTTAAACATTTCAAGATGATCTAGTTGAATTTCTGTTAATGGTCTTTAAAGAATCTATTGATCAGGAAGCTTTGCCACCCTCCATGACACAAGGTCTAATATCCTTAATTCCAAAGCCTGATAAAGACCTATTGTCACTAGATAATTGGCGACCTATTACATTAATTAATAATGATAGTAAAATTATTGCTTCCATATTTGCTGAAAGGTTAAAGTTAGGATTAGAATTTATTATTGATGAGGGGCAGTCAGGATTTATAAAAGGTAGACATATTTGTAATAATATTAGACTTGTATTAGATCTTATAGATTATAATGAAATTATTAATGATAATAGTTTTATTCTGTTTGTCGATTTTTACAAGGCCTTCGATACAATTGAACATGACTTTATTTTTAAAACTCTTACATTTTTCGGTTTTGGGGCCAAATTTCAAAAAGTAATTAGAACCCTATATAATAAGATTAATAGCTCTGTAAAATTGGCATATGGAACTTCTCATAGATTCGAAATTAAAAGGGGTATTCGACAGGGCTGCCCTATTAGTCCATTACTTTTTTTGTTGGTTACACAAATTATGGCCATTCATATTAAGAAGGACAATTTTCGTGGTATTAAAATAGAGGATACAGAAATTAAATGCACACAATTAGCTGATGACACTACTCTTTTTTTAAGAGATTATACTGAAGTTGGAAAAGCAATAAAATGTTTGCAGTTATTTTCATCTGTATCTGGTCTTTCCCTAAATATTAATAAGTGTGAGCTTATGGCTCTAGGTTCATGTGACTTTACCACAATATGCAATATTCCTGTGAAAGAAGTTGTCAAATATTTAGGTATTAAGATATCAAAAAATAAGGAAGTCAGGAATGAGTTAAACTTTACTCCTATCATTCAATCATTTGAAAAGAAATTGAACTCTTGGCTAATGAGAGATATCTCTTTAACTGGTCGTGTGTTATTGGTTAAAGCTGAAGGTTTATCCAGGTTGGTTTATAATGCTCAAGTGTTAGAGGTACCCCCCTTGCTAATTAAAATGATAGACACTAAACTCTTTAAATTTATTTGGAGGAACAAATCACATTATATTAAAAAAGAAAATATTTGTAGATCAAAAGTTGAAGGAGGATTGAATGTTTTGGATTTTAAGACCTCTAATATGATATTTAAAATAAAATGGCTTCAAAATTATTTAAAATATAAGCAAAGTATATGGTATACGGTACCTAATTTTATATTTCAAAAAGTAGGTGGTATAGAATTTATACTAAAATGTGATTATGATGTTAACAAAATACCTGTTAAACTTGCAAGTTTCCACAAACAAGCATTACTTTCATGGACTCTTATGTATAGTCATAATTTTTCCCCCCATAAATGTACCATATGGAACAACAGATGTATAAGGGTTAGAAACAAGTCAATATTTTTTGAAAATTGGTTTGAAAAGGGAATTATTTGGGTTAAGCAGTTGATAAAAAATGATGGTGTTTTATACAATTATAATGAGTTTGTTCATATTTATAACTTTTCAGTTGATCCTGTCCAATATTCTTTGGTTTTACATGCAAGATTATTAGAAGGTCATAATAATTGTTCTCTACAAACAACAGTAGAAGAATTTACCTCTTGTATTAAGTTGCAGGGTAAAGATTTCACAAGTTCTGGATGTAATAATATTTTTTTGCGGTCCCTTCTTCAATCTAAATGTATACTTGCTGTTACTACTCACTGGAATTTTTTATTTAAGAAACATATTGAGTGGAGTAAAGTTTGGATGACACCTCATAAGTATTGCATTACAATTCCCCCCACTCTACCTCTATAGGTTATTCCCAGACAGCAACATTGTGTTGGCCAGATCCGGCCCACATCTGGTACACTTGGATTCCACACGGCCCAGATGTGGTCCGGATCTGGGCCGAAACTATAATATGTTGCTGTCTAGGTTTTTAAAGAGTAATAGATGAATAGATGTAAACATGAAGGCATCCATTCAATGTCTCTGTTCTTCTGATCATCATCCTCTCTGTCACTGAGCACCACAGTATTGCAACTAAACATAAAACAGTTTAAGAAATGAAAAGGACTTCATGTGTCTCATAAAAGAAACACTGTTAAAGCTGAATGATTGAAAGTGTGCTTATGTTTATACACTAGAGGGGGCTAAAGATCATTCTCACACAGTGGACAGTCTATTCCAGAACTTGTGGACTTGCAGGAATTGTAATTCTAGTTTAATTAATCTGTTTATCTCTCAGAAAGTTTTACATTTGTCACTTGAGGCCGTATAAAACATTTTAAGAAAAAGCCTGTTTCAAAGGCACAGATCCAACATTTTTCTAATTCCCATTTCCAGTGTGTAGAAGAGTGAAGATACTTAAAATGAGGACAACTCTATGAAAACAGGTTATATGACTTTATCCGTTGACAAATGAGAAGTTTCGACTAATGAGTGACTCTTTCTGATCTGGAAAAAATGCATTTGTACCAGTAAGTGCAAAATACTCTCAGAAAAGTGTATTTATTTTAGTATTTTTAATTCCTATTTTAAAAATAAGAACATCTAAACCTCCAGAAAATTGCTGAAGACAGCTTTTCCACAAACACAAGCAGCAAAACCACAAAAGGCCCTCCACAAACACAGTAGTGTGAGTCTGCAGGGAGTTTTTAAGTTGGACTGCAAGTGTTTTTTCTTCTCGAAGGCCAGTGTGAAATGACACCACTTCCTGTGAAGGTTTAACACTACTGTAAAAAACACTCATCACTCTAAAGATCACAGCTCATCTGTGAAGACGTACTGTCAGTCACAGTGAATAATGGATTCAGAGGACATTTATCAAAATGTTGAACGCAGAGAAATTAAGAACACAACTGGACCTCCAACACAGAGTAACGACCAGGATGAAGGAAAAGATGAAAAGCGCAGTAAGCAGAAAATTACTTTAAAGAATTTGTCACAGATGCTGTTGTTAATGGTGTCACTACCCAGCGGGCACATTGATGTCAAAATTACGTCAAGAAATAGGTCAAAAATGAAAGTCATATTGACGTCAAAGTGTCGATGTCAATTTGATGTCAAGATTTTGACCTTCACTTAAAACTAACCAGATTTACTTTATTTAATTTCCGGTTTAAAGAAATCATATTTTGCATTTTAAAGACACATTTTAAAGGTGGTTAGCGTTTGCTTTAGTTGTGCTCTTGACCCTTGACTTTTTAATATTAGAATTTCTCTGGCTGCTATAATCGTGTGTTTATAAAGCACAATTGTTGTAGCAAAAAGTGCCATGAGATCAGGTGATGATGGCTGTTTATTGATGATGATGATATCATCATGTAATTGCCCGAATCCCTGATCTTATGCTGGGTCTAATGCTTGGATTATATAGGACTTGTGATTTTAAAACTGTTTTATAATCATTAATGGCAAAATAAGCAATTTGATTCTACGGCATATCTAGCAGTGTTGTTTATCAAATAATATACTTGTTTTTTAAAAACTATTTAGTGCACAAAAACCTTTAATCTATGGCATTACTTAGACGCACACAGACATCAAGAGACAGCATATGAATCTCAACAATGGTGACAATCAAACAAAATATCCAGATAATCAGATTATCTCCAGCTGCATCATTTATTAAATCCGCAATGCATGCTGGGAGATAAGGGTAAGTTTTGATTGGTGGTACCCAGCATGCACTGCATGAAGCATTTCATTGATTGTCACCATTGTTGAGAGTCATACACTGATGGCTAAGTAATAATGTAGAGGAAAAAATTTTATGCTTTTAAAATTTTTTACATTATGTGCTAAACAACATTACTCTCATTCTGTAAAATTAAATGTCTTCTATTATAAAACAATATTAAAACCACAAGTCCTATATAATCAAAGCATTAGACAATGAATAAGATCAGGGAATTACATGATGATGATATCACCGTCATCATTAATAAGCAGCCAACATCACCTGATCTCATTTTCTCACGACTTTTATAGCTACAACACATGTGCTTTATAAACACACGATAATATGCAGCCAGAGAAAATTTTATATAAAAAAGTCAAGGGTCAAGAGCACAACTAAAGCAAACGCTAACCACCATCATGGTGTCTTTAAAATACAAAATATGATTGCTTTAATCCGGAAATTAAATAAAGTAAATCTGGTTAGTTTTAAGTGAAGCTGGTAATAAGTGTACGGCCATGCATTTCACCTTTTTGTTTGGCAAAATGACATCAGCAGAGGTCAAAATCTTGACATCAAATTGACATCGACACTTTGGCGTCAATATGACTTTCATTTTTGACCTATTTCGTGCAACATTTTGACATCAATGTGCCTGCTGGGACTGTCAGAAATATGGGTACAGTAGGAGTCCATTTCTGGCCCCCAAGGTACATATATGTCCCCAAGCATTAAAAGGTATATATACCGTTTCTTTTAAAGGTTAAGGTACAATATCAAAAGACAGCCTCTGCTAAGTAAATTTTTTTTTGTAAAAAAAAAGTTTTTTTTAAAAATGTTTTAATTAGGGCTGGGCGATTTAAATCGCGATATCGTTATGCGCATCTCGTCAGTAAAGCCGGTCCCTTGATTAGTAGTAAATCACCATCACCTGCTTTCAGATGGAGCGGCATTTAAAGCTGATGAGAGAATTAAGTGATTAATTTAGTGATGATTGAGCATTATTGAAGACACCTGATGTTAACAAGCAGAATCACTGAAGGAGAAAATCACAAATTGTAAGTTACCATTAACCCTCTGGAGTCTGAGCGTTTTTTTGGGCCCTGGGGGTGTTCTGACATGCTCTGACATTTGTGCTTTTTTCAGTTGCTTATAAACATATTAATGGCAAAGGTGTAAATTCACTCTATAAAGCACAAACAGGACTACAATAATATGTGAGCCACATGTATGTACATGTTTTCATTTTTGAGAGAATAATGTTTATGCGTGGTTATCGAAAAAACTAAAAATTAAAGTTTTTGAAATAAGGCCACAAAACACATACTAAATATGTGGCAATAAGACTTTTGACTAATGGATGTCGTCGCCTATAGTTTTTTCTTCAAAATTATGTGAAAATAGTCTTGCTTTATCGTTCACATAAAACCATACATTGATTTAAATTGATGTAAAACAGGTTTTGCTTGGAAAGCCAATATGCGAGGGGGCGTGAACGAGGAGTGGTTTACACCTTAGAATACACCCACTCTGCATAATTAGCCATTCATTCAGGTGTGACACTGACTGAGCCACAATGCAAGGACAAAAGATATATTTAGAAGAAGACTTATATTGACCATTTAAGATTTTGCTTACATCTATCTTGTAAATATGTTTTGCTATTTTATTAAAATGGTTACAATTACAACTCTTTCTTTGTAAAAAAAATGATTAGGCCTATAGGCCTACATTTTATCTATGTATTCATTAGTTTGAATATAACCAACATTGGCACAGCTAACATCTTAGTTGATGACTTTATTTTTGACAAAAATAGTATTTTATATATAGAAATGGCTAAACAAAAGCTTATTTGATGTGGCAGTATATTCTACAGTAAAAACTGTACCCAAATCTAGTCAACAAAATGTTGTCTTTCATATTTCGTCTGACTGTAACGTTGTTTTCATGAAATATTAGGGCATATTGTTAATTTGCAGTTTAATACGTTGCTTATACAAATAGCCTACATTTTATTTCAACATTCAGTCGATGTTTACTTATCTCAGTATAGCAATGCAGTTTGCTAAAACATCATCATTCATTCACACACGCGATTTAAATTTAAACTGTCTTTGCCAGCTGTGGTAAACAGCGCGCATCTCTGCCGTTTATTCATTCATAAACAGAAACCCACGTGAAGAAATTCACGTGAGAAGGAAAAAACTTACAGTATTCCTCAGCTCGCTCCTCGATATACCCGCACTTCTGAGGGACATTTTCCATTAGTATTATTCCTCACAGCGCTGCAAGACGGTGTAAACAATGATCTAAATAAACTTGTGTGTTTTCTCGAGCTGATGGGGGCGTTCACAGGATTGCCTCAGCCATTTGCGTTTGAATAGTGCGCGCTCTCCGTGGGCGTGGCCGATTATAACGTAATGAGATGAGATGAGCTCGACTGGAATCGCTCTCTTTTAATACAGATTTCACAAGATGAGAATATTAGCTTTTTATATAAATTACTTCATTTAAAAGAAGAGAATTCAAGCTTCATGCCTGTGTGTCTGTATGTCTGTTTGACTGAGTATTCGCTGAGTTATTGTTAATTTTCGGACGCGTTTCAGAATGGACTTCACTGGCAGAGAGAAGGCAGAACTCGCTTCGTGTTTATTTTTCTTTATTTGGCAAAAAGCACAACACTTTGTTTTTATTGTGAGTATACACAAAAATAATACACATTTAACAGAATCGATTGATGTATGAAACACCTATGGAAAATCAAAGTCAACAGAGTATTTATGAGTTTCTTTTACACTAATAAAAAAAAAGCGAGCTGGTATCGCCGGCGATACCGTAGACCTCAGGGGGTTAAGGGGGTGGTTCGGGATTTTTGACATCGGACCTCATTTTTAAGTCAGCCTGGTTGTTATTCATCAGTGGAGACATTTTTTTTTCAAAATTATCCAGTCCTTATATTTGGATAGTTAGCCGATGCTAGGCTAGCGCGAGTCAATGGTATATGTTAGCCAGCCATTAAAAACCGTTTTACCCACTCCACAGTGCACCAAACGCAAATCAATTATAACACTAGACTATCGATGTATATGTCCATTGAGAGAATAATGTTAGAAATCAAACTTACCTTTCATCTCAATGATCCCAAAGGAACTAGTTTCTCAATAGCTGCGGAATTTTACTTTGCTCCGGTTAGTAATGCGGCAAAAAGTAAACACAGAACAGAAGCGCACTGTAATCAGTGTACCAGCGGCAGGTAAATACACTTGCGTCATGTGTGTACCGGCTCACTCGGTTGCCTAGGTAATCAATATCACTCCGCTGCTGCTGTAGACAAGGCTTATGATTACAGGGAACAAATTATAACTAATGCAATGTGATGAAAGGTAAGTTTGATTTCTAACATTATTCTCTCAACGGACATATACATCGAAAGTCTAGTGTTATAATTGATTTGCGTTTGGTGCACTGTGGAGTGGGTAAAACGGTTTTTAATGGCTGGCTAACATATACCATTGATTCGCGCTAGCCTAGCATCGGCTAACTATCCAAAATAAGGACTGGATAATTTTTTTTTTTAAATGTCTCCATTGATGAATAACAACCAGGCTGACTTAAAAATGAGGTCCGATGTCAAAAATCCCGAACCACCCCTTTAACACTAGAAGTGCCATGGCGGTCATTTTGACCGTTTTGAATTTTATATCTGCAATAACTTTGTTGAAAAAATAAATAAAATCCTGCCGGTACCTGACTTTTCCTAAAAGTGTCTGTATTTTCATTTAAAATGTTTTTCATATAAATTGCACATAAGGCAAAAAAACAAATGAACATATTTACCTATTTCGGCCATAGACGGTCATATTGACCGCACTGAATTTCGCGGTATTATTATAGGCTATACCAATATACACAACAATAAAATGTGGTAAAAATACACAAAACATATTCAACAACAAATAATTTAAATGTAATGATATTCAGAACAGAACAAGAATGAAAAAATAACTATAAACAAGCCAAAATGAAATACTTTATAAGCGAAAGTGAAAGTAAGCGGCGTTAGGCTCACGTACGTAATTCTCTAATTAGAATCAAAATGTTTCAACATGTATTTGGATGGTAAACTATTTTAAACTAAACTACTTTATTATAGGCTTTGTACTTCACTCACGTTCCAATATCGACGGAAAAAATCATCCTCTTCACACGTGCAAGTTGGTACGAATTGTACGAGGCTATACTGACTATATAAACAGAGCAGTGGAATTTTTATATGTTAGGTTGACTATTTTATTATGGCTATAATGAACAGGCTGCAATGTCAAGACTGCAATGCTGTAATATGGTGTGTGTGTGTGTGTGTGTGTGTGTGTGTGTGTGTGTGTGTGTGTGTGTGTGTGTCGGCGGGCGCGATCGAACAGTGGAAACATGAAAACATAGGCTACACTGTTAGACCTTACCGGGTTTTTTTACAGTAAAATACTGGCAACACTGTTGCCAGTAATATACTGTTAATTGTACAGTTCTTTACTGTAATCTACAGTTTGTTTCTGTAAAAATGCACTAAATTAAAATTCAAGTTAACTAATTTCACTTGCAGAAACCGACTGCCTTAAATTGACCAACTGTCATTTAAATGTATTAACAAAAATTTAAAATGCATAAATAATCTGAGCAAAGTATTACTTTGAACTTCTTTCATTTGAGACCACTAAAAAACTATTGTACATAAAAAGATTTCCACTGGACCAGCAACTACACAGTCACCACCTGTTAAATAAAGCAACATGCAGCAAATCATCAATATTTGTAGATCTTCTCCTGGACTGAAGCACAGGCTCTACTCTTCTGCACAATGGTGACCCAAAAACTAAATTTTTACAGTAAACTACTGGCAACAGTGTTGCCAGTATAAACCTGTTTTATAACTTACAGTTTATTACTGTTAAAATACATTTTGTGGGTGTGTCTTTTTATCTTACACTGTTAACCCTTTCAACCCCACAGGAAAATCCACAGTACAAAGAGTAAAAAGTAACATTGACGCAGTGTTGCAGTGAGATAATTAAGTGAATATGTTGAATAATAAGTTAATAAGTGAAATAAGTGATTGTTGAGCATTAGTGAATAACGCCTGCTGTTAACAAGCAGAATCACTGAAGGAAAGAGGAACACACAAACAGAAAAAAGAGAAACACAAGAACTACAACTACCTTCCAGCCATTACACATTTTTACACTTATTATTAACAGTACGACTTTATTTCTGTCATACATCTACAGAAGTTGTTATTGAGATGTTTAATTGAAAATGTTTGGTTTGAAGTTACCATGATGGAGATCAGTGTTTGCTTTAGTTGGGATGCTGATGCTTGACTATTTAACATTACTATTTCACTGGCTGAATGAACTGTGTCTTTGCACTTGTGCACATACAGTTTATGAATGATTGCAGTTATACTGATTATGATGAAAAAAACTCACCGTATAGCCTGTTCATACGCTAAATCTCTTTCAGTTTTTAATTCTGTATCTAAAGTGTTATATTACCACCAGTGTGAAACTACAGTAATAAATTACAATGATAATTTTTTTAACACATAATGCACAGCCTAAAAAAGAAACAGAGCTACAATGTCTTGTAAAAACACTGAGATATCAAACATCTGCATATGTCTCTCATCAATGGTTGCAATAATTTATTTGTATTTATTTATTCATGCAGGAGTGCATGCTGGGAGTTTTATACAATCCTGGAACCCAGCATGCATTGCGACATGAAAGTTTTTATTGTCACCATTGTTGAGATTCATGAGTTGATTGTTTATGTCTGTGTGTGTCTGAGTTAAGCAGGAGTTTAAAAAGTTTTAAAACACTATATTATTTCAATATTCTTCAGAATAACAAATTACAGAAACATTGCTGTATTTCACTTTATAGATTTACAGATATGATTAATATGAAACACCCATAAATCCAAAAATTTTACACTGGTTAAGATCAGAGAATCAGACATGTCCAGGATGATTATGTAATCATCACAACAGTCATAAACACCTTATCATCTTTCTCTTTACTTTTTCTTGCCATAACACATGTGTTTTATAAACTCATAGTTAAAGCAGTCAGAGAATAACTGATATAATAAAGTCAATGGTTCAAGAGCCCAACTAAAACAAATACTGATCTCCATCATGGTGATAATAACTTTATTATTTTCAATAAAACATCAACAATTAAATATCTGTTAATTCTCAACAATAACTTTTGTACAAAAGAAATAATGTTAAACTGGTTTGTAAACTGGTTTCACACTCAGTGTTGCTGGAAGTCAGTTGTAGTTCTTGTGTTTCTCTTTTTTCTGTTCTTGTTTCTCTGTCCTTCAGTGATTCTGCTTATCAGGTGTTCATCAGTTTCTCAATTCACTCACTTCTTTTCATTCACTCTGTCAAGTGGACTATATTAGTGAACTAATGTAGGGAATAGTGAATGAGGGTATAGGGTGTGATTGGGAAAACAGCCTCTGAGTGTCGATTTTGAGCACTGTTCATTCACAGTATATTCCTGTAAGCTAGTTTTGTTTTCTACGGTATATTACTGTTTTAATGGAAAATGGTATGATACTGTCAGAATTAGGCCTTTTTTTACAGCAAGGGTTAACAGTGTACTCCGTTATTTTGTTCAGGACATCTACAGATATTATTTATAAATGTATAATTAAACTTGTTTAAATGTACAGTTTGGTGTTGTTTTGTTTTTAAAATATATCCTAATACAATAAATGCATTAATCTCTCAATTGGGTATGTATCATTAAAGATATAGAGTTTGGAATCTAGCGGTCAAAATCTAGCGGAACATTATTGAAGACACCTGATGTTAACAAGCAGAATCACTGAAGGAGAAAATCTCAAATTGTAAGCCACCGTTATGACGATCAATGGTTGCTTTAGATGGACTCTTGGCCCTTATATTATTAACTTTAGATTTTGTTTGTCTGTTGTTTCTGAATTATAATCACCAGTTGAACAAAGAAAAAAGTGATCTGATGGTGTTGGTTATATTATGACAATCATCATTTGAACTTGATCACTGAACTCATTAAAATCCTTCTTTCTGACTTTGATTTATATTGTTGGTTACAGCATAACTGTGAATCTGCATAAATGGCCAGAATTTTTGATATAATATAAAAGATTTCTTAAAAGTTGTTTAAAAAAAATAAATAAATTGTTTTAGGCACACACAGAGGTCAAGATTCAGTCTATGCATCTCAACAATGGTGAGGAGCAGAATATTCAATTAGGAAAAGTAAATTACATAGACAATTCAGATCATAATTTATTCATACCGCAATGCATGATGGGAGCCATTAATGAGTTGTGATTGGTGGCAGCCACTGCAACATGCTTTATTATTGCCACCATTGTTGAGATTCACAGGCTGATTATTGATGTCTGTGTTTTAAATGAATTTATTTGAAAGTCTTTTGATCAGAACAATGTTTATTAAATATTTTGAATTAGAAGTAAAGTATTGATAATCACAGTCTGAAGAATCACAAAGCTGCTGCTAACAAGTTAAACCAAACTTTCTCAATAAGTTTCCTTTTTCAAATCACAGCATGATTATGTCTAAACATATCCAACACTATAAGATAACATTTTACTTTGTTCATTTAACTGTTATAAATCCATAACAGCAGACAAACAACAGTAAATATTAAAGTAAACATATAATGGTCTAGAGCCCAACTAAAGCAAACACCCATCGCCTTAATGGTGGCTTACAATTTGAGATTTTCTCCTTCAGTGATTCTGCTTGTTAACATCAGGTGTCTTCAATAATGCTCAATTATCACTAAATTAATCACTTAATTCTCTCATCAGCTTTAAATGCCGCTCCATCTGAAAGCAGGTGATGGTGATTTACTACTAATCAAGGAACCGGCTTTACTGACGAGATGCGCATAACAATATCGCGATTTAAATCGCCCAGCCCTACATCCGATGTACACTTGCTGAGACACTATTTCCCACAATCCAACACGATAAGGCGATAGAGCGCGAATGAAAAATAAATATAACGGACGGCAACAATGTCACCATAGCAACGGCGCACGCGAGATAGAAAACAATCATTTGAAGGACACTTAACAATCATTTGACTGACTGGAAACCCCGTGAAAGTAATGAAAGTAATGTTTAAATAACGGAGGGGGGGTTTTTTGGACAGTTTTATGTGTTTATTTATTTATTTATATACCGTTATATCTATATTTGAATAAACAAATGTGTTGTGTAGTGTTTTGTTCTCTTTTATTTTCACATATAAATGTAAAAAGTAAATAAATATGACAAGCAAGTCTTTTTTTAAATCAAATAACGCAATAAACGTGAAAAATACATACATACAATTGTTACATACAATTCATACAGCCAAAAAAGGAAATTTCAAAGATGGGTAAGTAATGTTTATGACGAAATTGTCCGAGCTCTCTGGCGCGTGATGATTATGTCAGCGTCCGAATTCGCTCACTCATTTTCGTTCACTCTTTGCTGATGTAGTGCACTCAACTGCCATTCACTATGTAGGGATTAGTGAATGAGTGAACGAGTGAGCGGTTTCAGACACAGCTCATATTCTTCTCTTCTTTAGCTATAGTTCTTTTGAGGCAGTTTCTTTCTATCGTGTTATTTTAATAACGACTGTCAAGAGCATATTATTGTAACACTTGAGTGGTTGTTAATGCGCAAGAGCGAATCTCTTCGCAGGCGAATTTCTTTCTCTCTCACACACATGTCGGGTCGCACTTTCAAAATTCGCTCTGCATTCGCTGACTCGCTGAGATATTGCGCGTGCACGCTCAATCTTGGTCCTTTTGACTCAATCTCCATACTTTTTATATAATTATCTAACCTCTTTTATTTAATGTGTTTATAAGTATTCTATTCTCTGGACTCGTGACTTGACTTGGACTCGCGGACTGATGACTCGTGCTTGGACTCGGATTTGAGGATAGCCTAAAATTGGACTTGAACATTCATCAAATGAATGACGTTGGATGAAGTTTCTGACCAAATAGGTTATAAAATTTTGATTTAAGATGTTACACTTTTCCTGTTTCGGGCTCCAAGACTGGCCGGGATCTCTTTTTTTTCCGGCACAAGAACGAGCAGAGAGAAAGCCCGGGCCGCGCGCGCACTCACCATCTTCAAACGCTACAGAGCCCTGCCTATGGTCAGAGGTGGAAAGTCCAGGGGTCAGAAAGTAAAAGTCCTGCCACATATTTATTCCACCCATGAACTCACACAGCAAAAACTCCAGTGTTAAATAAACTCTCCTGGGAGTTTATTCGGCTGCAGACTCAAGAGTGTTAAAGTTAATGAGATAATTTAGTGATTGATTGAGTGATGATTGAGCATTACTGAAGACACATGATGTTAACAAGCAGAATCACCAAAGGATAAAATCTCTTTTTTAAGTTGCCATTATGGTGATTAGTGTTTGCTTTAGTTGGGCACTTGTCCCCTAAACCAATAACGTTAGATTTTATTTGGCTGTTCTTTCGGAGTTATAACTTTCAGATGAACTAAGAGAAAAGCTGATCAGGTCGTTTTGGTTATATTTTGACATAATCATCTTTTGACTTGAATTACAAAGCTCATTCAGAGAGTTAGGTTTACCTTGTTGATTACAGCAGTCTATGATTCTACAGTACACTCGTTTCAATATAATCAGCATTTTCAATATAATCCAAAACATTTCTTTAAAGTTGTTCTGATCAACACTTTGAAAAGTTTTTTTTGTTTTGTTTGGACACAGAGACATCAATAATCAGCCTGTGAATCTCAACAATGGTGACAATAATAAAGCATGTTGCAGTGCATTCTGGGTGCCACCAATCAAAACTCATTCATGGCTTCCATCATGCATTGCGGTATGAATAAATTATGATCTGAATTGTTTTAGTAATTTCCTTTTCCTAATTGAATATTCTTTTTGTCACCATTGTTGAGATTCATACACTGTGCCTTAAAGAAAGATTTTTTTTTAATTTTTTTTTTTATATCAGAACTTTTAAGAAATCATTTGGATTATATTGACAAATCTCGATATTATTCAGTAGAATCACTGTGATGCTGTTATGACCAATATACATTTAAGTCAGAGATTAGGCTCTAAATGGGTTCAGTGATTCAGGTCAAATGATGATTATGTTAATATATAATCAACACCTGTTCACCTTTTCTTTTTGTTCATCTGGCTGTTATAACTCAGGTACAGCAGCCAAACGAAATCTAAAGTTAAACATTTAAAGGTCAACCGCCCAACTAAATCACACACTGATCCCCATAATGGTGACTAAAATTGTGCTTTTTCACCTTCAGTGATTCTGCTTGTTAACATCAGGTGTCTTCAATAATGGCCAATCATCACTCAATCAATCACTCAATTACCTCATTAACTTTAACACTCATATTTTAACACTTTAACACTATTGAGTCTGGAGCCAAATAAACTCCCAGGAGAGTTCATTTAACACTGGAGTTTTTGCTGTGCAGCTGATTTCACTAATTAGTTCTCTCTCCTGCTGAATTAGCAAATCCAGGTGATTGGAACAAAATACTGAGGAGGACTTTTACTTTCTGAACCTGGACTTTCCACCTCTGCCTATGGTTAATGCATCCCCAACCTCCGCTCCACCCCCCAGTGGAACTGGTACGGTCCAACCGCGAGCAAAACACAGAGAAATGGAAAATCACAGCAATGAGTATTTTTTTTATGTTTGTTCAAAAATCAGACTCGGACGCAACAACCCAGCTTGTAGAATTGAAAATTAAACTGAGAAGCAATTATCCGTTTGTGAATTATTCCAAAGAAATGGAAAATGAAAGTTTGAAGCCAATTTTTCATTTGGTTAATTTTGATGGTGCAAATTGAACAAAGAACTGCAAAGCGTTACACGGACCATTACAGCATCACTGCTATTCTACAGCATAAGATCCAGAATTTTTGAAATAATCTAAAGGATTTCTTAAAAGTTGTTCTGATAAAACAAATCTTTCTTTTAGGCACACACAGACATCATTAATCAGTGTATGAATCTCAACAATGGTGACAAACAGAATATTCAATTAGGGAAAGGAAATTAATAAGACAACTCAGATCATAATTTATTCATACCGCAATGCATGATTGGAGCCATGAATGAGTTTTGATTGGTGACACCCAGAATGCACTGCAACATGCTTTATTTTGCACATGATGTTTTGAACAAGTGTATCAAGTAAACACACAGACATCAAGATTTTGCATATGATTCACAACAATGGTGACAATCAAAACAAAAAAGCTTGGGAATTAAGGATGAGTTTTGTACTATGAAAGCTACCCATCATGCATTGCAGCATGAAGCTTTTTTTATTTTTTTTATTGTCACCATTGTTGTGAATCATATGCAAAATCTTGATGTCTGTGTGTTTACATGATACACTCGTTCAAAACATCATGTGCACATGCTATTTATACATCTTCAAATAAGTGATAATTTTTAATGGCTTTAGAACCAATATTGCAGTCCCACAAGGTTGGTGGTTATGAACAGCAAAGCATCTGACAACACTAGAAGCTTTTTTTGTGATGATTTCAACATCACCAAAAAGCTGATAACAGCTGATCTTACTTATTATTGGCTTTCTCTGCCACAACAATTGTGCTTTACAAACACACAGATAAAGCAGTCAAATAAGAGTTAAAGTAAAAGGAATGGGGACCAAGAGCCCAACTAAAGCAAACACTGATCACCACAATGGTGACACTTCAAATTAAACAAATATCAACATCTAAACCTCTGTTAATTCTCATTAAGATCATCTGACAGCAATAGTCAAAGTAATTATGTCTAAATAAGACCATAAATGATGCTGAAAATATGTCCACAATGGCCACATCTGAACTAGTTTTAACCTTGTACGAAGGTTCGATGAACGTCTAGATATCGGACGTGCAGAACACGTCAAAAAAAGACGTCATAAAAACTTTCATTCTGGCTCCTCAGAGGACGTCTTTTCAACGTCCGACTTTTGTGACAAAGACGTTGAAAAGACGTCTTTTGGACATCATTTTGCTTAGTTAACAAGCAGAATCACTGAAGGACAAAACCGTAATGTTAAAACCATAATTTTAAGTCACCATTACGGGGATCGGTGTGTGTTTTAGTTGGGCTCTTTACCCTTAAACTGTTAACTTTAGATTTTGTTTGGCTGCTGTACCTGAGTTATAACAGTCAGATGAACAAATAGAAAAGGTGATCTGATGGTGTTGGTTTTGATTTAACATAATCATCATTTCACAATCATTTGATCTGAATCATTGAATTCATATAGAGCCCAATTTCTGAGTTAGGTTTCCTTTATCAATTATAGCAGCACTGACCTCGTACAGCATATTATTTTTAGCCTTTCAATGAAATCCAAATGATCAAATCAATAAAAAAAAACTTCAACTTCTTTTTATGTAGGCACACACAGACATCAAGAATTAGCGTATGAATCTCAGCAATGGTGACAAACAGATCAACTCTGATCATAAGCTCATTATTTATTCATGCAGCAATGCATGATGGGAGCCATGAATGAGTTTTGATTGGTGGCACCCAGAATGCACTGCAACATGCTTTATAATTGTCACCATTGTTGAGATTCACAGGCTGATTCTTGAAAAAATTTAGTAAATTCAACTCAAAACAGTTTAGCTAAAATTATGAATATAGTTAATCTGAAATTACTAATAAAATATAAGTACAACCAATTTACAAAATATAAGTACACTCAACTTAAAAAAAAAATATATCTGGATTTAGATAAATTTATTTCGTGCAACCCCTTGACATAATAAAATTAAGTAAAGTCAACATAACATTTTTTTCAGTGTACAATACACAAACATGGTAGTATGAGTCTGCAGGGAGTTTATAAGTTGAACTTTAAGTGTTTTTTCTTCTCGGAGGCCAGTGTGAAATGAAACCACTTCCCATTTAGGTTTAACACTACTGTAAAAACATACTCATCATTCTAAAGATCACACCTCATCTGTGAAGACGTACTGTCAGACACAGCAAATAATGGATTAGGAGGCTATTTATGAAAATGTTGAACGCAGAGATATTAGGAACACAACTGGACCTCCAACACAGAGTAACGACCAGGATGAAGGAAAAGATGAAAAGCGCAGTAAGCAGAAAATTACTTTAAAGCAGAGATGATGTCAAACTCAAAGGTCACATACAATTTCCCAAAAAATAAATAAAATAAAAATAATTCAAAGAACAATATGTCAATGTTTCAGCTTTTATATTTAACGTGTTTACTGTATAGCAATGTTTGTCTTATAAAATAATATACTATAAAAACCTCTATCTACAGCATTATCTAAAGACAAGGGTAGATTAGGCCTACCTAAAAGGGTTGATTTGAAACATAATTTCTAATATTATGGCATGAATGGTTGTTAACTGATACTGTATGTGTGCGTTTTGTCTCTGTTTGTCAGGAGGAAGCAGGTGTTTGGTGTTGAAGACAGTGTGTCTCGGGCTCATGTGTGTTCTTCTGCTGGTCTTCATCACACTGTACATCACCATCACAGCAGAGAGAGACATGTTAAAGAGTTACAAGAACACAGTTGAAGAGTTCAATCACACTATCATCAGCTTACAGGACAATTACACTGATCTAATGACTGAAAAAGACCAACTGAAGAACAGCTTCAGCTCTTTGAGTCAGAAGAAACTGGAGTTAGAGACCAGAGTCAATGATCTCAGTGCTGAGAAAAGTCAGTTACAGGGAAGTTTTGACTCTTTGAATCAGAAGAAACTGGAGTTAGAAAGAAAAGTCACGTCTTTGGATGATGAACTAAAGAAGAAGGCTTCTACACGAGGTCAGCTGAAATCAGTTTTTTGTCCTAGTTCTCTTTTTCTTTACTTTATGCATACAGTTTTGAGAAGTGTTTATGTACAAAACTCTGTGTGGTCCAGGTTTTTTTTCCATATCCAGTGAGTTGAAGAGCTGGTCTGAGAGCAGGCAGTTCTGCAGAGATCGAGGTGGTGATCTGATCATTATCAACACTGAAGAGAAGCAGGTGAGATTGTGTGAGTGACAGTTAATCAATGAGAGGAATCACACTTATTCCTGTTTTTATTGACATACAGAGGTCCATAACTTCATTCATCAAGGAGAGAGTGTGGATTGGTTTGTCTGACTCTGAGACTGAAGGCAGTATGAAATGGGTGGACAATTCACCTCTGAAAACAGGGTAAGTGATAAAACACTCACAGAAAACCACTGTATGTGAATTTGTTAAAGGGATAGTTCACCCAAAAGATTTGCTGTTATTTACTGACCCTCAACCATCTAAGGTGTAGGTGATTTTTTTCTTCAGTTGAACAGTAAGGAAGATTTTTTAGCTGAAACCATTATCCTTGGTGATTCATATAATGAAAATCAACGGCTATCGTCACTTTGAGAAAAAAAAAAAAAAAAAAAAAAAAAAACATTTACAGGCAAAACAAAAAGAAAGGTAACTGGAACAGAAACTGGATTATTTGTTTTGGTTGAATGTAAAAATATTAATTTTAGGATAATTTAACTTAATTAACTTAATTGTTTTGGACAAAATTAAGACTGTTAACCTTATTCAACTAAAGGGCATTGGATTACAGCCACTTGCATGCCCATGACTAAAACCAGAGTTGTATAGTTCAGGGGTCAGAAAGTAAAAGTCCTGCCATGTGTTTATTCCACCCATGAACTCAGTCAGCTGATTTCACTAATTAGTTCTCTCTCCTGTCTGAATTAGCAAATCCAGGTGATTGGAATAAAATACTGAGGAGGACTTTTACTTTCTGAACCTGGACTTTACACCTCTGCATAGCAATGCCACATGTCAGCCAAGAGTAAAGAAATAAACCAGAATTGGACCTTATCGTAGCCAAAAAATCTGTGTATATTAAATATGGAGTAATTTCAGCCTTAATAAGCCTGTTAACAAGCAGAATCACTGAAGGAAAGAGAACAGAAAAAGAGACGAGCAGAAACACAAGAACTACAACTGACTTCAGCCACAGCGGCCAAAAAAGACAAAAAATATAATAAGAGTTAAGAGCCCAACTAATGGAAACACTAATAACTGTTATGGTGACTTTAAATTAAACACATTAGAGTTAAACCTTTGTTAATTCTCAATAAAAACTTCTGTAGACGTCTGACAGAAATAAAGTCAGTCTGGTTAGTAATAAGTGAAGCTGGTAATTCATGAAGACATTCATGCTAACTTTGACTGTGCCACCCTTTTGTGCACCTGGGTTCACTGGTGTTCCTTTCACTGACTTTACATTACTGGATTCTGAGGTTCTTTCAAGGGAGGTGTCCAGCATGAAATCAACTACTTGCTTGCTGGACCCAATTCCGACGGATTTATTAAAATCTTGCTTCCCTGTGTGGTGCCAAATTATCCTTAGAATTATAAATGAATCATTGGAAACTGGGATCGTTCCAGCAGTGTTAAAGACTGCTGCTGTTACGCCAGTACCAAAGAAAGAAAATGTTCCTAGGGATGATTTTAACAACTTTCGTCCCATTTCTAATCTTCCCTGTTTGGCAAAAATACTTGAGCGTGTTGTTGCCTCTCAACTTTGTAATCATCTTACAACCAATAACCTCTTTGAACCCCTTCAGTCAGGTTTTCGTAAATTTCATAGCACTGAAACAGCGTTGGTCAAAGTTACCAATGACTTGTTAATGGCCTCGGATTCTGGTTCTACCTCACTTCTCATTCTTCTTGACCTTAAAGCTGCCTTCGATACTGTGGATCACGGTCTTTTACTTTCCCGTTTAAAAACTGCCTTTGGTGTATCTGGTACAGTTTTGGAATGGTTTAAATCCTATTTTACCGACTGTACCCATTTTGCCTCGATGGGTGGCTTTAGGTCTGACACTCGTCCGGTGTTCACAGGTGTTCCTCAGGGATCAGTTCTGGGCCCACTACTTTTTAATATTTATCTGTCTCCGCTTGGACATCTGTTGCAATCTCTCGGTCTTAATTACCACTTATATGCAGACGACACTCAAATATACATCCATTCTAAACCTGGCGAAGAAATTGATGCTCTTTATCTTTCTGGCTGTATTTCTGAGATTAAGGCATGGATGAATAATAACTTTCTTTGCCTGAACAGTGGGAAAACTGAGGTCATGCTTATAGGTTCCCGTTATCAAATTCGCAAAGCAGCTCCACTATCCCTGTCTGTCGATGGCTCTGTCTTAGAGACCCAGAGTAAGATGAGGAACCTTGTCTTCTTTTCTCTTCAGTTGATCATCTTAGACTGTGTCTGAAGTCAGTTGTAGTTCTTGTGTTTCTGCTCGTCTCTTTTTCTGTTATCTTCTTTCCTTCAGTGATTCTGCTTGTTAACAGGCTTAATAAGGCTGAGATGACTCCATATTTAATATACACAGATTTTATGGCTCAGATTAGGTCCAGTTCTGGTTTATTTCTTTGCTCTTGGCTGACATGTGGCATTGCTATGGCCTGCTTGTGGCCCAGATCTGGCAAACAGGAGCGGTCCGCCCAAGTGCCGTCCTTCCACGCTGCATGTGGGCCAGATCATCTTTCCACGTGTGTCAGATGTGGGCCGGATCTGGAACGTCAAAATGTTGCTATGTGGGAGGTTGTCGATGACCTGAAAGTGGAGTTTTTTGTTTATTTGAACATCCTGATCATATGTGCGTTGTGAGTATTTGCAGCACGTGTGTTGTCCAACTTATAAAGATGTTTTCTTAATTTGCTGGTGTTTTTTTTATTATTTGCATGTGTTTTCTTCATTTGCAGTGCATTGAGCTCTCTCGGCCACCGTCCCTTAAGTCAGTTTTATTCTCATTAAAAGATAGAACATCACAACCTTCATAATCATGCACAGCTCTTCCACAACCACAATCATGACAACCACAACAAAAATAATTCCCATAGATATATTCTATTGATAAACTCTTCTCTGTTTTACTTTTCTCCACTATTATATCTTACCCTTAAAACTTCCTATTGTGGTGCTGTGAATATTGTTGGGTTTCTAAATTACTGGTGTATGTTATTCAGGTTTTGGTACAGCGGTGAGCCAAATAATGCAGATAGAAATGAAGACTGCGTTGAACTGAATCCTACTAAAGACACTTGGAACAACTGGAATGACGTCCCATGCTCTGAGAAGAGGAAATGGATTTGTGAGATTTAAGTTTTAATCCAATCTTTTTTCCACCTTAGAAATATAGCCAGACTGCGTCCCATCCTAAATCTATCTGTTGCCGAGAAACTGATTAATTCATTTGTGGTCATGAGAATGGATTATTGTAATGCAGTTCTAGCTGGAGTTTCCAAATCTACAATTAACAAATTGCAATATGTCCAGAATTCAGCAGCCCGGATTCTGACGGGAACCGGAAAATTCGAACATATTACTCCAGTCTTGAAGTCTTTACACTGGTTACCGGTTAAGTTCCGCGTTGACTTTAAGGTCATGATGTTAACATATAAGGCTTTACATGGCTTAGCACCGCAATACTTGTCTGGTTTACTAAACAGTTACACTCCAACACGTAGACTACGCTCTTCACAGTGTCGCACTTAAAATCTATGGGAGACAGGGCCTTTTCTGTTTATGCTCCAAACCTTTGGAACTCTTTACCGCGTGAACTCAGGGAAGCACAGACTTTGGGTATTTTTAAAGTTCTTCTCAAAACTTATTTTTTTAAGCATGCATTTGATTGCTGATGCCTTTGCGGTTGGTGTATTGTAGTTTTTATTATTAATTTATGCTGTTTATGTTATTATTAATTCCCGCTTTTTGGTGGATTGTGATTTTATGTTCAGCGCTTTGAGAAGCCTCATTTAAAGGCGCTTTATAAAATAAAGCTTATTATTATTATTATTATTAATGCTGTTTGTGGAGTTGTTTAATCCTCCTCTGCTGAGATCTTCACAGATTTAATGTCTTCTTTTCTCTTCAGTTGATCATCTTAGACTGTGTCTGAAGTCAGTTGTAGTTCTTGTGTTTCTGCTCGTCTCTTTTTCTGTTCTCTTCTTTCCTTCAGTGATTCTGCTTGTTAACAGGCTTAATAAGGCTGAGATGACTCCATATTTAATATACACAGATTTTATGGCTCAGATAAGGTCCAGTTCTGGTTTATTTCTTTGCTCTTGGCTGACATGTGGCATTGCTATGGCCTGCTTGTGGCCCAGATCTGGCAAACAGGAGCGGTCCGCCCAAGTGCCGTCCTTCCACGCTGCATGTGGGCCAGATCATCTTTCCACGTGTGTCAGATGTGGGCCGGATCTGGAACGTCAAAATGTTGCTCTGTGGGAGGTTGTCGATGACCTGAAAGTGGAGTTTTTTGTTTATTTGAACATCCTGATCATATGTGCGTTGTGAGTATTTGCAGCACGTGTGTTGTCAAACTTATAAAGATGTTTTCTTAATTTGCTGGTGTTTTTTTTATTATTTGCATGTGTTTTCTTCATTTGCAGTGCATTGAGCTCTCTCGGCCACCGTCCCTTAAGTCAGTTTTATTCTCATTAAAAGATAGAACATCACAACCTTCATAATCATGCACAGCTCTTCCACAACCACAATCATGACAACCACAACAAAAATAATTCCCATAGATATATTCTATTGATAAACTCTTCTCTGTTTTACTTTTCTCCACTATTATATCTTACCCTTAAAACTTCCTATTGTGGTGCTGTGAATATTGTTGGGTTTCTAAATTACTGGTGTTATTCAGGTTTTGGTCCAGCGGTGAGCCAAATAATGCAGATAGAAATGAAGACTGCGTTGAACTGAATCCTACTAAAGACACTGTGAACAACTGGAATGATCTCCCATGCTCTGAGAAGAGGAAATGGATTTGTGAGATTTAAGTTTTAATCCAATCTTGTGGTTTTGCTTCTATTTTTTTATTAACTAATTTACTATTGGGAATGTACAATGTCTGTCTTTTAAACCACTGCCATCTGATGTTCATATGTATTTGTTAGAAGGAAAATGTAAAATTGTCATTATTTTCTTATTGCTTTAATAAATTCACAACATCCAGTTTCTCATGATGTGAATTAGGATGATCTGGGACACCAAACCGCTAATGTGTTCATGACTTGCTTCATTATAAGCAACATTATAATGTCAATATCATTTTATTCTAGCTGTTATTTTGCGTCTCATTTGCTGGTCTGAAGTGTTGAGGTGAAAATCACAGTAAAATATTGAAGTCTGAAGCGTCTCAGATTGCCTTGATTCATCAGTTATTCTGATATTGAGTGTCTTTGAAACTGCTTTTTACTTTTTTTTATTGCTTTTTACTTTTAATAAAATTGTCAATAACCATTATTATTATAGTAAACTGTATTTTTGTTTTTATTTCAAATTCCATTCTTGTGTATCTGTTTATTGCACTATGGCTATATTTGCTCCAGTCCAGCAGGGGCAGCAGAGAGCAGGTTTATCAGACTGAAGTGATCAGAGAGGAACAGAAACATCAGATTCAGGCACTTTCTGCTGTTTCAGCATCATCAATACAAAGGTCCAGGGCTGCGTTCCAGTCCAAAATTGTCATGCCCTTCATTCGCTACCTTCCCTCCGTCTCGTTCATTCGGATGTACGTCATTACTTATGTTGTATGAGTGCCCACTACTGGCGAACCTTTGCAATAGGCTGAACTGGAACTTGCTAAGCCCTTGATCACTTAGAATCCACTGTGCGGTTGATTAATTATTATTTTTTTCCCTAATGAAATTGTTTAATGCAGCACTCTATATGTATATAGGTGTGTTTGAGTTGTTTACATAAAAAATAAATAATAATTAATATATCATAGATTTATGTGTGGTGGGGTAAATTAAACCCGTCCACCCCAGGGCTGCGTTCCACTCCACTTTTAGACACGCACTTGCGAACTTCCCTAAGCACTTCCCCTCGGGGGAATCCCTGCCGCCATTTTGAAGTGTGTTCCACTTCGTGAAGTGGACGAGGGAAGTTTATATGGACAGACCCTCGTTCCCTCGATTTTGACAGAGGGAGTGAGACGAGTCTACTTCATATGCACACTTCAGGCAGCTCCATATACCACAATACAACACGATTGTGAGGTCAAAGCATATTGCGTTTAATTTACCCCACCACAAACAATGGAGACGGAGAGGCTGAAAGCACAGCCTGTTTATTGTCTTTATTTTACAAAAGCACAATATTTTGTTTCGATTGTAAGTGGACACATACAAAAGTAGTCATTTTACAGTTTATTTTTTCATATTTCTTACGCATGTATGACCATAAATGACAGAGTATTTTAAGTCTATTTTGCTGCTATGTGAAAAAAAATCAAGCAAAACGTGCCGGCGCGTTTGTCGACCCCAGAGGATTCAACAACTCCACAAACAGCATTACCAGCTTCACTTATTACTAACCAGACTGACTTTATTTCTGTCAGACGTCTACAAAAGTTTTTATTAAGAATTAACAGAGGTTTAACTCTAATGTGTTTCATTGAAGTCACCATAACAGTTGTTGAGCTCTAAACTCTTATTTAATCTTTTGTCTATTTTGGTCGCTGTGACAGTGTGTTTGTCAAACACATTTGCAGTAGAAGATAAAGCTAAAACAAACTGAGATCAGCTGATGATGGTTACCTGTTGATGGTTTTAAAATCATCTTGAAATAACCTGATGATGTTATTTGAATCTAATCATATCTTGCAGTTTTGTTGTGCCAGTAATATATTTATGTTACAAACCCTGTGTTATTACAACAGGAGATCCAGCAATATTATAAAAATCTGAAGATTTTAACAAACATGAGCATAAAAACTTAACCAAAGCTGACACACACACAGACATCAACAATCAGCGTATGAATCTCAACAATGGTGACAATTATAAGTGCTATGCTCCAATGCATGCTGGGTACCAGCAAAGTACAAAACTCAAAAAACAAACAAAATGCTTTATAGAGGGGTTGAATTGTTTATGCATTGGGTGTGTGTATGGTACATATTTCCATATTTTTGTGGTTTCTCATGTGCTCCTTTCCTAAAAATGACTAATTAGAAGCATTTGGATGTTTACCCTTCTTTTCTTTTCTATCTTTTCTTTTCTATCTTTTCTTATTTTACCATTTGATTAGGCCAAGTGTTACAACATGACACTTGTAAATCAAATCATTCTGCAAATACTATGTCAATATTAAATAGCCCCAATTTTTTTTTTTTTTTTTGGATGTGGAAAAAGTGCCTTTTATATCTCTGCAGGTCATCAGATGTTTCAGGATACAGGTCTTTGTACATGCTTTTGGTACAGTGGAAAAATCATCAACATCAGGTCTTTGCATCTGAAGAAACTTAAGTTGGAGGACAGATTCAAATTTAGGATCTTCTAAGCTTCTACCATTCATATTTGAACTCAAAGTTATGTATTTACTTATTTAATTTATTTATAACATCATAGTGAAAATCAGGGGCGATTCTAGGATTTTCATTTTAGGGGGGCTCAGCCCCCAATGAGGGTATGATGTAAAAAAAAAAAAAAAAAAAAAAAAAAAAAAGTAGTTTATGGTCTAATGTTCATTATTAACTAGTTTCATTCATTCATCCAGTAACATACATATGGTAGGCTATGGTTTTATAATCACTGAGGTTACCGAATGTGAGGTATTTAGGGGGGTTGGGGGGCATGCTCCCCCGAGAAAATTTTGATTTTTCTGATCTACATATGTGGATTTTAAGATGTTTTGAAGGCCAAACAAATTGGATGACAATAGCTTTAAAACAATGTGCGGGCAGCTGTTTTTTTTTTCCTCACCTCATCAGCATCACACTCTTTTTCTCTTTGTTTTTCTCTTGCTCTGTCTTTTCCCTTCCTAAAGCTGAGCTTTGACTGATATAGGCTTTTCATTTTTGTCTGTCAGTGAAGAAAGTAAACATAGGGTCAACTGATAGGTTGATTCATGAATCATTTTCTCAGACAAAGCTATCAGGAAAGCTAGGTAACTAAGTCCATCTACAATGAAATATAAATAATTTTATTTTTTAAGCTATTTAGCCTTTATAAATCAACAATACGGTTGGTTATTCATCAAGTCACCCCGTGAAAATCTATTTAATTTCAAATCATTTAACTAACCAGCTAAACATGTATTAATGTAATTGTCTATTGGCAATATGATTAATCTGTTCTATATTTATTTATATTTATTAAAAATAACAACATGAATGATCAATTTGCCACTTCTATAAATCAAGTACTTAAAAGAAAATCACAAATCCCTTTACTCTACTCTTACTCTAATATATGTATCATGATACACTCCTCCTGATTCATTATTACTTAATACAAAACTATATTTATTAATACAAAACAAAATAACTCCACATGATGTTTCTCTCTCTGGGCCATCTAGTGCTTTCAGACAATGATGTGTGTCTTTAATCATTTCTGTGCATGGCTGTAAATGTAATGCCGAAATACAAAATAATATGTTTTAAAGTTTAAAAAGTAAATTAAAATAAATCATGATCGTTTTCTAAAGTATGTTTTCATGGGTGTTAATCGCTTCATTTTTGTAGGAATAAAAAACAACTATCACACTGATAAGGGCTGAAGGTGAACGCAGCGAAACGTATTGGTATTGGGTGAGAAATCGAACCGTCCCGTGTTGCTCCCAATGCTCCAGTAACATTACATTATGTAAACTGCAATGCATTTATGACAAAGAACTGCACCGATGCAGATGTAATATCATAGCAATCTATCAATAAATGCACTCACGACACACCTTGTACTCTCTGATGTTCGCTCTGCTCGGCGCCACTGCAGCAGATTGAAAAATGCGCTAAATCCAAGCAGACTCAGATAAGGGGAGGAGCCGAAACTTGAAGCAGAGTGCCGCCGTTTCAAATGAGTTTTTTTAAAGGGGACTGAAGCGATCAAAAATGTATTAATCAAATATTTTTTAGGGGGGCTGGGCAGAAGTTTAGGGGGGCTGAAGCCCCCCTAAAAAGGGCCTAGTGACGCCCCTGGTGAAAATGGTAGAACAGTGACATCTACTGAGAAAAGGGAAATGTGAATCTCCTGTTGTCACTCACTTGTGTTCAATAACAGGAAGTCCTCATCCCACAATCTCTATTTCCCATCATCCTCTCTGTTCCTGAACACGACAGCGATGCAAATCATCATTCTCTTCCAGTTCATGGTCATCAACACACACAGGTCCAGTTTGGCCTGTTTTAGGGTGTTTGATCAGTTTAGGAGATCACAGATTCCTCTTGTTGGACGTTGTAGATGCTAACTTGATCACAGGGAAAACTACACAATGCTTTGACTATATTAAATATGCAATATATATTCAATCATACAGTAGTATAAGCATACAGAGTTTTAGAGTGAGACTGAAATCTAGATTTATCTGTGTCTGATCTAATAAAAACCACTTCCTGTGTTGGTACTATTTAAAAACACGGCACACATCTTAAAGACCACACCTCATCTGTGAACACACACTAAGACTGTGAGTTTGAACTAATAATGGAATCAGGGACCTTTTATGTAAGCAGAAATATTAATAACAGATCCAGACCTCCAACACAGAGTCGCAGCAATGATGAAGGAAAAGATCGAAAGCAAAGTAAGCAGAAAGTTTCGTTTGATGCAGAGACGGTGTCGCTAATGTTTGAGCGGATGAGAAATGTTACATAAAGTTTCAATCATTGTTTTCTGTATAAAAACTGTAATTGCTTCTGATTTTATATGAAATGTTCCATATTTTAGCGAATTTTCCAAATGTTTGTCATTATAAAAGAACACACTTTTTAAAAAACTGTTTCTAAAATAATATTGTGTGAATTGTTGTTAACTGATATGTGTGTGTTTTGTCTCTGTTTGTCAGGAGGACGCAGGTGTTTGGTGTTGATGACAGTGTGTCTCGGGCTCATTTGTGTTCTTCTGCTGGTCTTCATCACACTGTACATCACCATCACAGCAGAGAGAGACCTGTTAAAGAGTTACAAGAACACAGCTGAAGAGTTCAATCACACTATCAACAGCTTACAGGACAAGAACACTGATCTAATGACTGAAAAAGACCAACTGAAGAACAGCTTCAGCTCTTTGAGTCAGAAGAAACTGGAGTTAGAGACCAGAGTCAATGATCTCAGTGCTGAGAAAAGTCAGTTACAGAGAAGTGTTGATGCTTTGAATGAGAAGAAACTGGAGTTAGAGACCAAAGTCACGTCTTTGAGTGAGGAACTGAAGAAAGAAACATCTAAACAAGGTCAGTATACTGAAAAATCCAACAGTTGTATATCCTGTAAAAAAAAATAAAGTGTTAAAAAAAAAAGTGTTAAAAAAAAAACATTTAACGGCATGGTAGCACAGGGTGCCAAACATTTAGTGTTAATGGAAAAAACAGTCAAAGACCATCAACTGAAGTATCATGTTTAGACAAAAAAAAAAGAGACGAGCAGAAATACAGGAAACAGAACTGACTTCAGCCACAGTCTATAGATGAAATCAACTGAAGAGAAAATACATTAAATCTGTGAAGATCTCAGCAGAGGAGGATTAAACAACTCCACAAACAGCATTACCAGCTTCACTTATTACTAACCAGGGCTGCGTTTCCCAAAAGCATCGTAAGCCTAAATTGATCGTAAAAACGATCGTACGACTGATCTTAATATTATGGTCTATTTCCCAAAAGCATCGTAGCTTAAGTAGCACTTGAAAATCTTCGTAGATCTACGAGTGCTCTGGAGTAATCGTACATCCCCAAGTGCATCGTAAGAAGACAGATTTATGAGGACACCTGCAGGACAACCGGCAGATTACACCTTTAACTTTATTCAAATGCAATGTGATTATAATATAAGGTTTTGATTGTACTTTATTGTACACTTTATTACTCTTTTTTGTTGTTAGTTAAATTAATGTATAAATTAAATAATTAAAAAGGTCAGAAAACAAAACAAAAAAATAGAAATAATTTAATCTAATAATTTTAATCAAAATTAAATGAATGAACAAAAAATAAATAAAAGAGATCCTTTAAATCTGTTAAAAATTACATCTTTGTTTCGCTCTATCTCCTCTAAAAGGACATTCATTTCATCTTTTTGAAAGGTATCTTTTCTTCTTTTTTGTTCAGCCATTTTGTCAGTGCCTCCGCCTGTAGGTGCTTTATATAGACTTGTCTTGATTGCTAATCCACAACAGATGACAATTATTAGGTTAAACGTTCAGAATACGATTCCATATAAGGTTATATTTCAGCACTTCGCGAATGGCCAGCGACTCTTAAGTAGCACGTAGAGCGCGTTCTCGCACGTTCATGTTAAGTGCATTTTTGGGAAACGCTCGTGGAATTGCTGCGAGCGTTCGTAACCTTGCACGTAGAGAGCGCTCTTAAGAGCTAAGATACATCGTTATCAGGAAACCCGGCCCAGACTGACTTCGACTAAAAACGCTGTATTCTGCTGCCAGGCCATACGCTGATTTCACGCAGCCGTTATTTTGAAATCGAAAGCGAGGCTCCGGTGGGAAGAAAACCGGAAGTGTCGCCTTTAATCACAGGAGAGTCGTGAATGCGATGGCGTATTGTTGTGTTTAATGATGTTGTGTCAATTCTAAAAATGTACATATAAACAACATGGAATTGTTCTTAAAGCGTTTTGGCATTTCTAAGTTTAGCTGATTTTAAAAGTGTTTTAAACTGTAAAACAACTGCTGGTGTTGTCATTTTACAACTGCAAAGACTCTTTGTATAAGAAAGTATGTGAAAGATGAAATTGTTGTGAAATTCTAGGTAACATAATGAAACTGTTTAATAATAATCTCTTACTTAGAACCTGTTTTCCTGACATTAATTGTATCATAAAACCAATGTTAAATTTATGCAACATTGAGCTTTTTACAATAAAAATATTTTTGAGCAGATGATTTGTTTATTATGAGTTTTCAATAATGTAAGTTGTCTACCGAGTTGTCTTAACTTGGAGAATCAAGTTGAAACAACATTTGACAAAGTTGTTTAAACTCAGAGAATCAAGTTGAAACAACAAATGTTCATTAGCTAGATAACTTGTAAAACACAACATTTTGAGTTGAAACAAAGAATATATTTAAGTTGAGTTAACTCATGTTTTTAAGGCAGCAGGTGAACTTTCGTTTCTAAGTTTAACAGACTTGAAATGTTTTACAGTGTGAGTTTGTGTGAGTGACTGTTAATCAATGAGAGGAATCACAATTATTCCTGTTTTTATTCACACAGAGGCACATCACTTCATTCATCAAGGACAGTGTGTGGATTGGTTTGTCTGACATTGTGTTGTGGGAGAAAGGGGAAATAGGGAGCTGTTTCTTTAATGTCGTAAGGACGTGAAATTGTAGTTCTCGCGGGAGGGAATTATGGGTAGTGTAGTCCAGAACACGCATGGTCGCGTGTGCAGCGCTGAATAGAGTAGAGATATGTTTTCTTATATTCTTTGTTATATTCAGTGGAAATGAACCGAGTATTTGAAAGCCATGTGAATGCATGCCTAAGAGATCAATAAAGCAGCATACTCAGGACACTTCGTCTAACTCATCATTTGCACGAACTTGAGTAACTAGTGAACTGTTACGCACACACACACGGCTGCTGAGACGGAGAGCGCCGAAGAGAAAATGGTAACAAACAATTGAGAACGAGGGCAACATGACATGGGTGAATAATTCAACACTGAAACAAGGGTAAATGATAAAACATTTACATTGCAGACACTTTTATCCAAAGCAACTTATAAATGAGGAATACAGCAAGCGATTCATTGTGAAGAGGCAAACAAACACAAGAAGTGCTAAAAATACAAAGTTTCAGACATTGCT
Organism: Leuciscus leuciscus; assembly: GCF_965113295.1. Lineage (NCBI taxonomy): Eukaryota > Metazoa > Chordata > Actinopteri > Cypriniformes > Leuciscidae > Leuciscus > Leuciscus leuciscus. Next base: position 52,952,730 of record NC_138727.1, on the reverse strand, counting down.
CAGAGTTAAGATGAGGGATTAAAGGAAAGTGATCAAGCATAGCATTTTTTTTTTTTTTTTTTTTTTGGTTACGTGGTTAAACACTTCTGGCAAATACACGGTTAAGTGTTCACGGAAGAGATGGGTTTTCAGCTATCCTTTATATTATTGAATAAAACACTCACAGAAAACCACATACACTAACCACATATAACACATCAGGAACTGAATCTGATTGTATGTTATTCAGGTTTTGGTAAAGTAATGAGCCGAATGACGTAGGTGGAAATGAGGATTGTTGATTTATTGAACTGAATCCTGCAAAACCCGTCCTGAACAACTGGAATGACATCCAGTGTTGCCAGATCTCGCGAGACAAATAAGCAACCAGGGGCCTGTTTCAATAAAGAGGTTCAACCAACTCTGAGTTAAAACTTGAACTCTGAGTTGACTTACCCTGAGATGGGAAACTCTGAGTTTTTGGTTTCAGAACAGCTGAAATGAGTTAGTTCAATCAACTCTGAGTTGACTGACTCTGAGTTAAGCGCGTGCACCACAACTATAAAAAGCCATTATCAATGGAGCGCAGATATTATGAGTCACCATGGCAACAGCGCCAGACAAAAAGAGGTCTGCATATTTCTTCACATTTTAATTACTGTTATACAGTGTTGGGTGTAATTAATTACCAAGTAATCTAAATACTGTAATTTAATTAAAGGGATTACTCTTAATTCTTCTGTAATTTAAAGTTAAATCTGATGTAATTGTATTAGACTATAGAACAATTCTGTATAGGCTATTTAACATACATTTTTAAAAGTTATATTTTTAATGTAACCTTCTCCCTCTACACACTTTGGTCAATTCAAGAATAATTCATGCAATTGTATATTGTTTATTTGAAAGCATTAAAAGTGCTGTTTCTTGTCTCTCCTTGTATTGTTCAAGTGTTTAAGGTTGACATGGGATTTAGTAATTAGTAATAAGTAGACCAATAATTTCTAAAGATAGTCATTATTACATTAATCTAATTACAATGTTGAAGATGTCATTTGTAGTTAGTAATACAAGTAACTTACCCAACTGTTATAATATCAGAGGTGAAACTGGAAGAACAGTATGTTATTCAACCTAATTTTAATTTTCATGTAGGGGCAATCCTGCAGGTATTAAAAGAACATGGCAGCAGCTGAAATTTAAATATAAAAACATAATTCAGTCAAGTAAGGCCTACTGCAGTGTTGGCTACCTGGCTTTACAAACATGTGACATATTAAATAACTAAAGCATCCAGTGTCTAGCAGTGCAGCAGCATTTTGGCTGAGGGAATTCCTGGACGGACTTCAGAGCCAGTCACTCCCAAAGATCCAAGGGCCTTCATAAAATGTAAGAGGTTTACATATGTGTTATTTTTGATATAGGCTATTTTTGATATTTCCATTTATTTTACTTTGGGTTAGGATTTTTGTTGGTCCCAATAGATTCTGATGGTAATATCTGTCTTTTGGAGCCTCCTGTCCCAACAGAACCCCAGGCAGTTGTAAGTCGCCTACTCAATACACCAGAAATTATGACAAATAGTGTTATAAAGTGTACTCGACCAAATGCTCATCACATGGGGATAAAGAGTTTCTGCTGCTACAGAGGTAATGTTAACATTATGTGTCTACACATTCTTATGTGGAGTAGCCTATAGAATCTACATTTACGCATTTGGCAGACGCTTTTATCCAAAGTGACTTACATTGCATTATCCTATACATTTATACATAGGTATGTGCAATCCCCTGGGATCAAACCCACAACCTTGCATTGTTAACGCAGTGCTCTTACCACTGAGCTACAGGAAAGCTACTTTTCAATCTAAGTCTAAATCTAATTTTAAATCTAAGTATAAACGGGTATTCTTATCTCTCCCCGCGCCCCCAGAGTGTGGAAGAACAGCAGGAGGACGGTCCATCAACTTCTGTTGCACAGATGAACAGTTCAGTGATTTCCAGTAAATGCCACAGTTTAATTCTGTAGAATTTGTTTAGAACTACATTATGTAACTCTAATATACTACTGTGTTTTCAGTTGCCAGTTAAGGAGTTATATAGACTTCATCTTATTAAAAAAAATTTAAAATAAAAAATTATTAATAAAAGATTAATTTTATTAATAAAAATGTACTGAAAGAATGAATGAGGTGTTTAAACACCACTTCCTCTTTAAAAAGAGGAGGAGACCGAAAGAAACTCTGGGTTTACTGAAGAAAACCTGCTCCCGACCAGGTTAGGTTCGCAGAGTAAGTTACCATGGTAACTGACTCTGAGTATAAGTTACCTCTCTTTCAGAAACGGGCTTGACTTACTCTGCTTTCTCAGGTTTAACATACCTCCCATTCTGAAACAGAAAACTCAGAGTTTCCCTCATTTCAGGGTTAACATACTCAGAGTTTTCACTTAACCTCCTTTCTGAAACAGGCCCCAGGGCTGTGAAAAAAAGCCCAAAACAAGCGACTTTTTCTACGGAGCCCCCCTAGGTTCCGGGAAGAGAAAAATAAATAAACTGTGTGCACGGTTTTACAATCCGTGGGGACGGATTTTAAACTGTGGGTACAGATTGTCAATTTACATCCATGTGGACAGATTGGTAAACTGTGCACAGTTTTACAAAACTGCACACACGGTACAGTTTATTTATTTTTCTCCCCCCTGAGCTTCAGGACAATGACCACAAGAGGGAGTTAAACCACCTTTTAACATTATTTAACATTAGAAAACTGATGGGATATCAAATATAGACTGATGTACCAAGTACATTATATACACAGTAAACCTCTGATAATAAAAATTTCACACACACAAATAAATATCATCCTGAATTCACAAATTCTTTATTTATTATTGCAGGGACTGCAGAAGATCCCATTTTTAAATAACTATAACCCAGAAAAAGGAGAAATGATTGATGATCTTATAGTGTGCAGCAATAAAGTGGCTCCTGCTCTGATAAACAAATGAGTGAGTTAGAAAAGACTTAAATAAACTAAACTGGTTTAAAAACCATTCCAGTCAAAACCATTTGAACAGGTGAGGATGAGGCTTGGTCTGAAACATTTTTCCTATGACTCATAACACTTTAGCCTCATATATATGAGGAATAACACCACCATTATCTTTCAAGTTGCTTCAGGTACCAAGGTGCAAATTAAACATATTTAACAACATAACAATTTGTCTGAGCTGAACCTATGAAATATCTGAAAATATCTTAAATATCCTGAAACATTCAACATGTTTTAGTTCTACATCCAGACATTCTTGATGGCCCACATTCAAACAAGAACATAATAAAACCATATAAATAATCAAAACAAACATAACAAAAACTTGTGTGAAATGAGAATGTAACTATCCTCTTGTTTAGTTGAAGAGAGTGTGGTGACCTAAAGAGGGCCAATCAAAGTCAAATGTCAAAGTGGCATATGAGCTTAAGATGCCACAGGACAGGAACAGAGTAGGCAGTTTCACTCTCTGTAGAACATGGCCTTGTACTGATGTCTTCAGGTGTATCTTCATACCTCCACTGCTGTTTCCTTCATGTGTAGAGGCCATAGCTTGTGCTGCAGAAAGAAAAGGTAAGATTTTCTAATGAGGGATATGGTCAAATTATACTTCAGCTATAACACTAGAAGATGGATACCTAGGATTCCCTAAATCCTATTAAATATTACAGTACTTTGAGGATTATCATCATTCATCAAAAACAACTTTCCTTCTTAGCATCATACCCTGACTCTAATAAAAAAAAGATACAGTAACAGTGCTTACCTTAATTAAAATTCATCTTCACTGTCTTCATCTGCATCCGTCTCCCTGCTCTCTGATGCTCCACTCACAGAGTACATGCGACTATTGAAGCGCTGGAACATCTCTTGGCTTGGGGCAAAGTCCTTGCAGCATAAGCCTTGTCTTCTCAGTCCGTATTTTATGTGGAGTATGCTGCTGAGAGTTTCTTGTCCCATTCTGTTCCTCAGTTTGGACTTGACCAGGCTCATCTGTGAGAACACTCGTTCTACATCAGCATTGCTCAAAGGCATCGCAAGCAATGACAGAGAAAAGAGGGCAAGTTTTTTGAAAGTGTGGTCTCCACTGCTGTCTTTGTAATTGAGCACTTCAACCCAAAAGGCCTCTGCCTGGCTGTCCTCCTTGTTTGTCCATGGGAGATATGCAACAGCCTGATACTGTGTTTCAAGAGCTGCAAGATCACCAGAGTAGAGCTTCAGCATTGAGACTGAGCTGAGCTGTGGTTTAGTTTGTGACAGGATGACAGTCGGACTGAATACAGTCATAGATTTCCATATCTGGATGTTGGCTGGGAGTCTCTGTTGCACTTGTCTGCCCGCTTCCACCAAGAAGTCACGGCACCTGCTCTTCATATTTCTCTCAGCCGTGCTCTCCATTCTTGCCTCATCCAATGCCATCATGAAGGTGACCCCATAATTGACTGCACCCACAGGTAACAAAACACTGGGGTCTGTTATGTCAATTGCAAGCAGTTGTTAATCCGATGTCGGGATCATTCCAGGTCTCACCACTCTGGAGATGAGGCAGCGAAAGAAAAGAAGCAGACACTCCAACATTTTGAATGGATTGCCCCTGTCCTGCTGGAACAGCTTGTTGATCCTGTTGAATTCTTGTAGAAAAGGCATTAAAAACAGCAGGTACAGTTTGTTAACAGGATCACTGTACATCTGGTGCAGGATTTCAGCATCATAACATCTCTGGTGGTCTTTGGTTAGCTGAAAGTGAAGCTTCAATTCATCCCACTGATTGAGCATGCGCGAACAGCAATCATGGATGGAAAGCCACCGTGTCCCTGACATCTGTACAAGCATCAAAGGGATTTCACCAGGATTGATGAGGCTGTAGATCTTTGCATACTCACGGCGGTGAAGAGCACTGTGGGAAAACCAGTTGTGAGAATGAGAGACCAAGTATTCAAGGTTGCGTGGGAGGTTCTCCACTGCCTTGCTTACACACAGCTGTATGGAATGGCACACGCACTTGAGCAGCTGGAGATTTGGGTTTTTCTGGAGAAGGTGTACACTGAATTCCTCTTCCCTACCATTACACTGCAGACATCTGTACCTAATCCAATGCACTTTTTGATGTCCAGTCCAATACTCTGTAGAAAACGGGTCAGAGTGGAGGCAATAGCCCTCCTGTTTCACCCTCCAAGTTTATTAAACCCAAAAAGGTGGACACAACTTTGTTCAGTGTCATACTGAAGTAGCGGATTACCACACACAGTTGCTTGACAGATGAAATGTCTGTGCTTTCATCAATAACAAGTGAGTAATCAGCACCTCCAATATCCCTCTGAAGTTCTATGAACATACACGGAGCAATGGCATGGTTAATTAATGCCGTGCATTTTGTCCGGTGCATTTTGATGTCTTTATCACAAGTTGAGCACATTAACTCCCCAAGGTGATCGACTGATTTAATGGATGTGTGACAAGCTACATTGGTGGCTACCTTCAGCTCAGCTCTCTGTCTTGACTCGTTCTGTTTGGAGACCGCGAACCCAATGTCCGTAAGCCTCATTGAGGAGAACGGTGCTGCATTTTTTTTATGTTTCTCTGTGCTAGCATGTTGTACGAGGTCCGCATGGTGTGCACGTATTTCACACTTACATACTCTGCACAGTGCTTTTGAGTCGTCCCCCATGACGGGTTGAATCCATTCTTTTACTCCTTTCTCTTTCTCCCAGTCTTTGTTATATTTCTTCCCGTATTTCGCCCACTTTGTCCCAGGCATTTGTTCCTCCAAAAAACTCTCCTACAGTCCAGTCAGTAACCATCAGTCGCAACTCGCACACATTCATTTAAAGTTTACGTCACTCACTGACGACGTTTTCCTAACCAGAAAAAAAAAAACAGATTGCCCTGCTCTGCCTCTGATTGGCTAGTACTCGTTGCCATCTGGGTCAGAGCCAATTAGAAGCAGGATGTGGGTGGGAAAAAACTCTGCTGTCTGCTGTGTGTATTGGGAAAGGGGAGGGACAGAGAGAACAGGCTAGACAAACTCCTACGTTTAACATATAGAAAATATCTGCTTGACAACTTATTATGGAGCTGGGAACAAGCCCAAATAAGCAACTACACTTTAGAAACAAGCCCAAAAAAATGCGACCCGTGACTACCAATATTTGTAAGCGACTTTACAGAAAAACAAGCCCAAAGTCGCTTATAATAAGCGGACTTGGCAACACTGATGACATCCCATGCTCTGATAAGAGAAAATGGGTTGTGAGAATTAACATCCATTCCTTCACGTTCATGACGTTTAATAATCCTTTGATTCATATTTTTTCAGCTTTATTATTTTAATTGCATAATTTCTGCTGAAGGTTACTGTCAGCAAAACTTGTCACCAAATAATTATATCTAATTTTATGTGTAATATCATTTTGTGTAATATCCAAAATTTAGAGTGGCTATTTAGCTTTAATCTTTTTGAAAAAAATTGTAAATCATAAAACAGGATCCTGTCTTTTTTCTGAAATAGATGGTTTGTGGAGCAACTGATTTTTTTCCCATTTTATTGTTTTATGGAAACACTTTAATCACAACATTTCTGATAATGTGTGTCTTTGAAACTCTCTTTGAATAAAATTGGCAATTGTCGTTGTTATCACAGAAAGTTTGTTTTTATTTCATTCTTGTGTATCTGTGTATTGCACTATGGCTATATTTGCTCCAGTCCAGCAGGGGCAGCAGAGAGCAGGTTTATCAGACTGAAGTGATCAGAGAGGAACAGAAACATCAGATTCAGGGCACTTTCTGCTGTTTCCTGCAACATCAATACAAAGGTCCAGTTTGGCCTGTTTAAGTGTGTTTGAGTTTATTTGAGTGCTCACAGATTCCTCTTGTTGGCTTTTGAAGCGGATAACATGTGGTTGAATGTACAATACACAAACACAGTAGTATGAGTCTGCAGGGAGTTTTTAAGTTGGACTGCAAGTCTTTATTCTTGTCAAAGGCCAGTGTGAAATAAAACCACTTCCTGTTTAGGGTTTACACTACTTTAAAAACACTACTAACCATTCTAAAGATCACACCTCATCTGTGAAGACGCACTGTTAGACACAGCAAATAATGGATTGTGTTTCAAATGATAATGTGTTTATCAAAATGTTGAACAGAGATATTAAGGGGAGACACCCCAGGTGAATAGAAAAAACATTAACATTACTGACATTAAGACAAATATCTTTTGTATTACAAGTTTTTAGAATATTTATGTTTAAATATGCAAATGAGGTATTATGATCTCATAAAAATCTGAACATTGGATAAAGCCAGATTCAAAATTATTGTTTCATTTTGTTGACATATTAGAGTCAAAGGTTTTTACAGAGGGGATTTTGGATATCTCTTTTTATCACTCCATTAATCAGAAAAGACTGTCAACAGCCAAAAAAATCCAGTTTCGCCCTGTTTTTAGGTATAAAATGTTGTATAAATCAGAATCTGAACGATATATGAACAAACCCCTCTATAAAAACCTTAAGAATATAGATAGGAATACAACTGGAAAGTTTGGTTTATGTAAATGCTGCTGAAGTGGAGATTTCTGGCTCAGAGTATGAGAAAAAAAAAACATTTTGAGAAAACGCCCTTTAAAGATTTGTATTGTAAAAATTCATACTTTTTTTAGTGGAAACAGCTATTTACAGACACAATATCTTATCAAATCATTAGCAATCAACAATACAAACCACCTAAAACACATCAAAACTTATATAACATAGCAGTTTTGACATCAGCCAATGAGATTTCGCTTTTAGAGTTAAATGCCCCATTGTACTTTCACGATTGGTTGCTGATAAAAAGGAAATAGTCCAAAAAAACACACAAAAAAAAACAAACAATGTTTTTCCCTTAAGAACAAAACTGGACCTCGAACACAGAGTAATGGCCAGGATGGGATGGCCTTGAGCACTTTAGGAATTACAAATTGTCCTTCGGGTAAGAAAGACGGGGTTGAAACAGTAAAGAAAATGTCTTTGTTCATTTTCAAATCTTTGATTATTTCCAATCTTACAACTCACCGCTTGGCACTGTTGGCCACACACATGGAGTCCAACGGTGGTACAGTCCATAAAGACATGTTTTTTGTTGTGTTTAGATGTCATCTTCAGATTTTTCGTCCAGACTTGTTGCAAAAACAGTTGGTCAGTCTTAAGTCTTTGTTCTCCTTTGTTCTCCTTTCAGCCCTGCATGAGAAGCGCTTCTGGACCACCAGGGTGGACATCGTCTGGCTGAGGGCCAGCACTGTGACTTAAATTACAGTCAGTCACCATGCGCAGCTCAACCCCGACTCAGAACTACGAGTGTTTTGGCCTTCCACAGACTTGCAGGGTGGCCATCACATGCAGTGAAGAAGGCGGTCTGCAGTAGCACAGCTGCCCCATCATTGATGAAAAAAAAAATCTGCAGATTTAGGCATGTTTGTCTTGCCATATTGGCACCAATATGCATCCATACTGCCAAAGTTCTTTACACACATCCGGGAAGGCACGGGGCGGGGCAAGGCGGTTACGTGGCACACTGCACCCCCAGAGTAACCTGGGAAAGCATGGCTGTTAAGTCTGAATCTGATTCAGCATGAGCACACACACCATTATAGTGGGAAACTCAGCATCATCTTCATTTCCAGAGCGTAACAACCCTCTCTCCAACGCAGCGATCAACATCTGATCCTCCCCTGGAGCCCCGAATGAAATGCTTGGACCCTAATGAGAAGGACCAGCAATCCCATCCGGAAGCTGCCAGGCATGTGAAATAGTGAACATGGCCGTCAAACTCTACGGCACACGGCACGCTGAGTGCTCAATCCCTTATGAAAAAGGCAAGATGAACAATGTGCCGACATGATCATGCTCTCATGAGAGAACATAAACCACCCACGAACGCAGTCTCAGCATGTTTGGAATGTGATAGAGGAATGAGGGGCCCACACAGATTGGTTACCGGGCGGGAAAGCCCTCACTGTAATCCTCCGGTCACCCTGGCTATTCGGCGAAGTAGTCCTTTTCTGGTGCACCAGAAGAAGAACTAGATCGGGACATAGGCGAGTTGACTCCACCTTGTTTGAGGCACTTGAGTCTCGACCGCGCATTAGGGCCCTGTCCCAAATGGCACCCTAAGCACTCGAGGTCTTCCTACGAGTCCGCACTTTCATGACGTAACACCGCTTTGACTGTCAGGAAGATGTCTGCTGTGGAACTCACATCAGTGCTGGCTCGCCAAAAGTGCGCACTGAGGGCACATATCGACCACAGAGCACCCTTCTGAGACCTAAAATGACAAATGGGACAGCCTACAGTCTCATGGACTTAACGGACACACGCACGTGGCAGCCTTTGTAAATCCACAAGATAGTGCATATGAACTGTGTCATTTGGGACAGGGCCCAGACCGGCAGCCCAGAGGGCCCAGTCAGGCGGCAGCTCGACGGCACATGGCAGCTGAGCGGCTCAAGCCTTTACGAGAAAAGGTGAGACCTACAGTGTGCCGACGTGGTCGTGCTTTCACGAGATAACATGAACCAACCACGAACGCAGTCTCAGCGCGCTTAAGCCTGGGCATGTGAAACCGTGATCTTGGCCGTCAAATTAGGATAGGAAACGACCGCACCCAGAAACACACGGTTTGAATGACATCCTGAAAAAGACGCAGTGTCAAATGTGTGCTCTTTAAGAAAAAATGTCTCTCTCTGGTGGTGAAGCACCCAGGGATGGTTGCGTCTACACAATCTGGACGATAACGCAAGCCTGATGTGAGCACTCACATTCTCACTGAAGGCGCAACGTTCTGGATAGCTGTGAAAACAGCTGTTTTGCTCTCTGTGAGATCGTGGCCATAACACCAACACCAGCTTAAGAGGTCTCTCCTGAAGAAGCAGACTCTCAGATAAGATTGCAGAGCGAAGATTTACAGTAGAACCGCTTGGCTCTGAAGCGAAAAGCAAAGGTGCGCGCATCTGCGTCTGTATTTATATCTACACTGCGGGCGGGGTGTGAGTTGCAAATCTCGCATGCCAATGTGTATTGGCTCATTTTGTATACACTCGAAGATGATTGGGGCTCCCTGAAGTGATCCCAATTACGTCGACATAACATCGAACGTGACCGACTGAAAGCGAACTGTAAATTTATTGTCAATTACCACCCACTGCTACTTATACCAACGGCAGAAATAAGCGCAGTTACAATAGCTAAATATCTGGGAGAACATTGCTATAGTGTGACAATATTGTATTGTAATAGGTAGCACTTTAAAGTCAATACCAAATCAAAACTAGTTAGCACATGATTTGTAATTGAAAAGATTTAATGACAATGTGGTTATGGTTACACTTAAAATAGTTACAAAATAGATGAGATGAAAAAAACTTCTGACCAATCAGAAATTGGCAACTTCCCCCACCGTACTAAAGGTGTGACTATTTGAAGACTCCCGATTTACACATATATTGGCCTACAGGCCTTAAAGGGTTAGTTCACCCGAAAATGAAAATGACCTCATGATTTACTCAGCCTCAAGCCGTCTTAGGTGTATATGACATTCTTCTTTCAGACGAATACAATCGGAGTTGTATTAAAAAAATGTCCTGGCTCTTCCAAGCTTTATAATGGCAGTGAATGGCCGTTTCTGTTTTGAAGTCCATCAAAGTTCATCCATCCATGATAAAAGTGCTCAAAACGGCTTTGGCGGGTTAATAAAGGCCTTCTGAAGTGAAGTGAAGTGAAGTGTTCTTGTAAGAAAAATATCCATATTTAAAACTTAAGCGACTAAAATGACTAGCTTCAGGCAGACAGCCGGTTTTGGTTAAAATGAAAAGAATAAGAAAAGGAGCTACTCAGCCTATTATTATTAATAATAATAAGAGCGCAAAGTCTATGCGCATGATCCAAGTCTTCTTATCTTTGGCATTTTTTGGACATTTGGAAAGTCTTGCGCACTTACTTCCTGTCGCGTGCACGCGCTCTCAAGTGACCAAGACTGCGAGTGTGGGTATTTGGACAGACCCAAAGACTATCCTATTACTTATGAATGGTGGTGGAATACATCCCGCCTTCTAAGTAAAAAAAAGACATTGCGTCACTGCAGCTGCCGTTAGAAGCTCCGAAAACCTGAGACTCTGCACATGTGAGTTGGCTGGTCTAACCTGAAATATAAGCTTTTTTTAAATGCTATTTGAGCATAAGAAACAACATTTTACATGTTACAAGTTTACAACACAATATAGTTTGCCTAGCAGTTTTTGAGATTTCAGGATTCTCCCATTCAAATAGATAGGACTTGCACTTGGATGCCGAAATAGCTGCTCGGAGGCGTTGCAAAAATGGCTGCCACGTGAACAGACTTTCCTTGAAAGAGACTTTGATTCAGGGCACTTTCTGCTGTTTCCAGCATCATCAATACAAAGGTCCAGTTTGGCCTGTTTAAGTGTGTTTACGTTTATTTGAGTTCTCACAGATTTCTCTTGTTGACTTTTTAAGCTGATAACGTGGTTGAATGTACAAGTCTGCAATGAGTTTATAAGTTGGACATCAAGTGTTTATTCTTCTCGAAGGCCAGTGTGAAATGAAACCACTTCCTGTATAGAGTTAGCACCATATAAAAAACACTCATCACTCTAAAGATCACAGCTCATCTGTGAAGACGTACTGTCCGACACAGTGAATAATGGATTCAGAGGACATTTATCAAAATGTTGAACGCAGAGATATTAGGAACGCAACTGGACCTCCAACGCAGAGTAACGACCAGGATGAAGGAAAAGATGAAATGCGCAGTAAGCAGAAAATTACTTTAAAGAATTTGTCACAGATGGTGTTGTTAATGGTGTCACTAATGTTTGAGGAAATGAGAAGTGTTACATACAATTTAAAATATATGTTCTAAGAACAATATGTCAGTGCTTCTGCTTTTATATTTAATGTATTAACATGGATGATTTTGAAAACATGTTCTTATTTGGAGTTTATTGTATATCAGTGTTTGTCTTATAAAAGAATATACTGTAAAAGCTCTATCTACAGCATTATCTAAATACAAGGGTAGAGTTCATAAAAAGGTTGATTTGAAACTTAATTTCTAATAATATGAAGGGTATGGAAGTAAAATAATGACTTTGTATTTAAAAAAAAAAAAAAAAACTTGTTGAATTGCACTAATTGAATAAAAAATATGCATTGCATTAACCGTGCTTGCACTTTAGGCCTCGTCCACACGGAGATGTGTTTAGTATACATAAACATTTTGTATCGAATCAGCATTTCGTTCAGACGGATTTGGGGTTTTGGGAGCCAGACACTGCTACTGTATGTCACGTAACAGCAACAACAACTGTGGACTACATGCTTGTGTTCGTGCTTCAGAAGCTACTTAAGAAGCTAATTAAGACATTTCATATTTTGTACCAGGCCATTTATAGTTGTTTATATTGTTCAATAAAGTTCTTGGTAAAAAAAAAAGAAAAGATGAAGCTACTGAGCCTATTATTGTATACAGCACGCAATGTGTTTTATGCGCATGCTCCAAGTCTTCTTCTCCATTTTTAGTGTATCTCTGTGGCAGAATTACAGACCACATACTGGTCTGGCATGTATACTACATCGTTTTGAGTCGGTTTTGTGTGTACACAGATATTTCTCGAAACGACGCACTGTTTATGGATTTTTTTTTTAGAACGAAAAAAAAAAAAAAAGATTGGATAGGGAAAGTTCTGGCTTCGTGTGGATGTGACCTTAATGCATTGTATTTTTTTAGGGCTCGCATTTTTATGGGTTGAAATTCAACATGGTCATATATTTAAGCTGTGAATATTTAAATTATTATTAAAATTTCAATAATCCACATTCACCTTTCAGACTTCACTTCCAAAATAGTTAGTCGTAAAAAATAAATAGAATAAAAAACACTATAATATCCGACAGGCAATTTTCAGTTCATTTTATTTCGCTTTACAAATTCGCTTCCACAAATTCATTCGACAGAAAATTCAACAGTGCACATCTGGGAACTGCAGGAATAGCAGTAGAGTACCGATGCATAACCTCCATCTGCTGTTAGTCGTCCTCACCAGCGGGGGGTGCAAGCGGGTGTTGATGAAAACATACTCGGTTACTAACGTAACCTCGGTTCTCTCTAGAGAGGGAACGAGTACTGCGTAAGTCTTACGCTAGGGGAAAATCTCTTTTCCGCGAGATACTGAAGCCAAAAAATTATCCTTAATTTTTGAAATAATGTAAAACGCGTTGCGGCAGCATGCAGACACAGGCGAGACAGCTCGCGCGCCTATTGGCTGCCCTGCGGCAACTGCAGCAGCCTATCGATAAGGCCTTCTGGTGACGTCAGCTCCAATGGGGGCACTTCGCGCCTAATACGTCACGTCCCGCCGAAACGGGCGTGGCCTTGGGCTATAAACATAGCTTCGAGAGGCTAGCTAACTGTTTTTTTAACGCCGGAGCGAACCAGAGCATGTGCAGGCACGGCAAGATACGCAGTACTCGTTCCCTCTCTAGAGAGAACCGAGGTTACGTTAGTAACCGAGTACGTTCTCTTACGAGAGGTTCTCTCGTACTGCGTAAGTCTTACGCTAGGGGAACACAGTGTAAAACGCCGTGCATGCTAAGATCCAGCACCAAAGTCCCAAGGGCAAGTGCCCGGGCTCATATAGTACATGATCATAAGGAACTCACAGAGAGTCCAGGAAAGAGTGGCTAGAATAGCATAATTCCTGTAATAAATAGCATCCTATAAGGAGCAATTATATTGATAGTGTTTCACACAGCCTGGGCGAAACTCGGCCTGGTCTGATGAATATAGTGGGTCTTACACTGCCCATAGAGCTGCGCGATCGAGCAGCGAGCGTTTTCTCAAGCAGTTTCAGTATTCTGGGCCGAAAGCATCGGGGCAGACAGTACCGAATTATTAGACCGAAAGCAGCTTAGCCTGCAAAGCGGGAACCTCTAGGTTATAAAACCTTATAAATGTAGACGGGGAGGCCCAGCCTGCCGCCATACAGATATCTTGCAAGGCAATCCCACTGGACCAAGCCCACGACGAGGCCATGCCTCTTGTAGAGTGCGCTCTGACACCTAACGGGCACTGCAAGCCCTTAGAGGCGTAAGCCAGCGCTATAGCATCGACTATCCATCTGGATAGGCTCTGTTTCGACACGGCAAGTCCCTTAGAACGTCCGTTGAACCAGACAAAGAGCTGCTCTGTCTGTCTGAAGACAGACGAGCGAGATACATAAACGTTAGAGACCAGCAGGGCAGACAGGGAAATCACCTGAGCCCTGAACGGTGTGTTGAGGGATTTAGGAGTGTACCCGTGCCTCGGTTTGAGTATGACTTTCGAGTCATTAGGCCCAAACTCCATACATGTCGCGCTCACTGAGAGTGCTTGTAAGTCCCCTATACGCTTTACTGAAGCGAGAGCCAGAAGAAACACTGTCTTGAAAGACAGGTGTTTGATATCCGTTGATTGGATCGGCTCGAAAGACCGTGGCCTCCAAGACCGTAGAAAGGTCCCACATGGGAACTGAGGGAGGTCTGGGAGGATTTAACCTCTTAGCTCCTCTACGGAAGCAAATGACCAGATCGTTCCTTTCAAGTGACTGGCCAAACGTTGGTTTAGAAAACGCTGCTATAGCCGTCACGTAAACTTTGAGCGTGGATGGGGCTCTGCCCTCATCCAGTAGCTCTTGTAGGAAGGAGAGAACCTCAGTCACCCCACAATTTGGGGGTGAAAAGCCACGTGCTGTGCACCAGCTAGAGAACACAGACCATTTTGAGGAATAGAGCCGTCTCGTAGAGGGGGCTCTAGCCTGCATGATCGTGTTTAACACTCCCTCCGGGAGGTCAGCGGGTACCCGTTGATGGCCCAAAGGGACCAAAGCTCCGAGCGAGGGTGCCAGATCGAGCCCCTGGCCTGAGAGAGGAGGTCCCTCCTCACTGGTATCGGCCATGGGGCAGCGCTCGTCAGCTGCATCAGAACTGGGAACCAAGCCTGGTTCTTCCAGAACGGAGCCACTAGTAGCACTGAGCATCCGTTTTCCCTGATCCGCTCTAACACCTGAGGTAGGAGCGCGACGGGGGGAAAAGCATAGAGCGGGCAGCTGGGTCAAACGTGGGCCAGCGCATCCCTGCTCTTGGAGAAAAACTCCTGACAGTGAGCGTTTTCTTGAGACACAAACAGGTCTATTTCCGCTCTGCCGAATGTCTCCCACAGCAGTTGAACTGTCTGCCGGTGTAGAGACCATTCCCCTGCTGGAACATTGTTCCTGGACGGTCTGTCTGGTCCCACATTCAGGTGGCCAGGCACGTGCGCTGCTGACATGTTGTCCGAACGGACCAAGACGTGGTGTCCTGTTATCTGGGGACAAAAAGCGCCTCAGCGTGTTGTCGACTGCCATCATTTCCAAGCAGTTTATGTGCAGAAGCTTTTCTCGTTCTGACCACTGGCCGAAGAACGGTCTGCCCTCGAGCAGCGCTCCCCATCCCGAGGTGGGGGCGTCCGTAGACACCACCTTCACACTCGAGGAAGTCCCCAGGCTTACATCTGACTGGTACCAGTTGATCGCTCTTCAAGGTTTCAGAACTGAGACGCATTTCTGATCGACCTTGAGGCGAAAAAGACCGGAAGTCCACGCTCGGCGCGGTACTTGCGCTTTTAGCCAGAACTGCAGCGGGCGCATGTGAAGCAGACCCAGCTGAAGAACTGCTGATGCTGAGGCCATGAGACCCAGCATCCTTTGAAACTTTTTGAGCGGGACTATAGCGCCGCGGCGGAAGGTTTCCGTCATGCGCTGAATATCCAGTCTGCGCTACGGCGATAGCTGAGCTGTCATAGACAGCGAGTCCAGTTCTGTGCTCAGAAAAGATATTCTCTGACTGGGAGACAGTGAACTTTTCGCCCAATTGACTTTGAGACCCAGATTCTCTACGAACTGTAGCGAATAGCCTCTTTCTATAATGTTCAGCATCCATTCTGATACCCCGAGAAGCTTTGCCCACGCATTTGCATGAATAGCTAGGGGTTGAATGAGAACTGGGCTCTGGCTGTGACATAGTGGCGGCCGGAGAGCTTCGGTATACTGTAACATAGACACCGCGCTTGCAGTGTTCGAGGTGGGGGGCGCGCTGATAACAGCTGGCAGCCTGTCCGTGCTCGACTCTCTTAAGGCGGGTAGCTGAGAGAGAGCGAGCGGGGGGGGGGACCCGTGGGATTCGTCATGTCTGTGAGTGAATGTGAGCGCGGGACAGCGAGCACATTTACACTGAAAACACCGTCGGCCTGAGCTGACTGTATGTGTGTTGGTTTCGTTTTACAGAAACCGAGAGACATGCAGCGTGTAGTGTTTGTGGGCACTGGGACGTGGGCACGTTCACTACATTTAATGCGCAATCAACATGAGTCGATTTTATGTGCGCGAGCCCTGTGGTACGAGCTGTGCCTGTGTGTAGAAATGAGCGTTGGGCCGTCGGCATTTTTACTACACTCATAACACCATCGGCCGTGGCCGGACATTTAATGCACAATCGACATGAGCCAGTGGTGGACGAAGTACACATACCATGTACTTGAGTTAAAGTAAAGATACTCAAGGTAAAATATTACTCAAGTAAAAGTAGAAGTGCTGCCTTTAAACATTCACTTGAGTAAAAGTACAAAAGTATTTGCCTCCAATTGTACTTAAGTATCAAAGTACTATGATTTTTTTATGGCTATAATGTCCTATTATAATTTTTGTCACAAGACTCTTGCTTAACTCAGTCTACGTGAAGACTCTAATGTCACTCTTGGCACATCAATCTATTAATAAAATGACATTAATTAGTCATATATATATATTTGAATTGAATACATTTTTTGTGTGTTTAATTTTTGACGGAAGGGGACTGTTCCCATAAGGTATAATACATTTACAGTATTTACTGTACATATTTTTCACGAGCGTCTATGGTCATAATTATAAACATGCTAATGTTATGATACATTCACATAAACCTGCACAATGCCATTGAATATACACACTACATTATGGGAGCAGCCAATTTACCTACAAAATTAAACACCAAAACGTATTAATGCAGTGTTTCTGCTACTCCTCAGAAAAAAAAAAATGCTATTATATGCAAGTAATTTTAGTGTCAAGGTAATAAGCAATGTTCATTATGCGTCAGTATTTACCGATAATTGCTGCAATAATAGCTGCTGCTCTCTGCCCCGCTTAAAATCATTGGCAACACAAATTGTTTGGAACTATTGAGAGCTACACGAATCACGTGACCGCGCGGCGGCGAGATCACAGTAGGCTTGTTCGACTTGAAACGGCACACTGCACAGACCAATCGGTGAATGACATTAAAATACCGCAAGAGCGATTAGAGAGTAGACGGCTCTGTATGCTTTTCAATTGCTCTCGCGATTTCGCTCTATACTTTGATGTCATAAACTGATCGGTCTGTGTAGCGCCGGTTCAAGTCGAACAAGCCGTGTGTGTCGCAACCTCTTATATACTGTCTATGGTCGCAACTCTCATATTTAACGGCTCTGGTTTGTGCTTAGTAGATACCACCAAGGCAAGTTCAAAACAAAGCGCGCACGTTGTAGGCTACTGTGATTGGTCGCTCGTTTGACCAGTTAAGTTTTTATCCACTCATAAATAAAAAGGAACGACTGATTTTGAAAATGTAGTAGAGTAAAAAGTAAGATATTTGACTTTGAAATGTAGTGGAGTTAAAGTAAAAGTCTTCCCAAATTTAAATACTTCAGTAAAGTACAGATACGCAAAAAAGCTACTTAAGTACAGTAACGAATTACATTTACTTCGTTACTGTCCACCACTGACATGAGCCGATTTCATGTGTGCGAGCCCTGAAATGTGGCGGGCTGTGCTTGTGTGTAGGAATGAGCACTGGGCGTGGGCATTTTACTACACTCATAACACCATCAGCCGTGGCCGGAATACCAGTAATACACTCTTTATGAGATTTATCTGGGCCGACGTGAAAACTGCGTTTGTGTGCAGGCAAACGGGCTGTGGAACCGGCTTGTTTTCTGCAAAATACACTGGAACAGTCGCATTTTCTGGAACTGAACGAGCGAGAAGTTTTGGTGGAAGTCTGGCCGCAGCGGGACTCGAACACCATCGTTTTCCTAGGCGGGCTAGGAAGGCTTTGCCTCGGGCTTTGCCTCGGGCTTACCTCAATCTCAGGCCGGGGCTCATGCGGAGGGAGGCGGCGGCCAGCAGAGCGAGAGCGCCATGGAGAATGGTA
The DNA here is from genome assembly GCF_965113295.1 of Leuciscus leuciscus. Classification (NCBI taxonomy): domain Eukaryota; kingdom Metazoa; phylum Chordata; class Actinopteri; order Cypriniformes; family Leuciscidae; genus Leuciscus; species Leuciscus leuciscus. The sequence goes on along the minus strand of NC_138727.1, from coordinate 52,934,397 downwards.
GCGGATAGCCAGATAGCGTCATCTTGTCTTGTGACGGCGTTTGATTGCAGGCGTGCACGTATTAAACAGGCTCGTTTACTGCAATATTGATATTTCCAGTCGCCTGAACTTAGGAGGGGACTGAGAAATGTGTGAGAAAAAGGAGGTTGGTCCAGCCTCAGCGGGACTAAATACACTCTCTTCCGCCGGTGAGTGACGCACGCGAGGGGGCGGGGTAGCTTTCTTGTAACGTAAAGAAAAGCTAGCCCCTTTGAAGGAAACGTCCATCCAGAGAGCGTCATCATGTTTTGTGACGGCGATCGTTTGCAGGCGTGCGTGTATTACAACAGGCTCGTACACTGCAATAGTGACATTTCCAGTTGCCTGAACTTAGGAGGGAACTGAGAAATGGAGGTTGGTCCAGCCTCAGCGGGACTAAAACAGTCTTTTCTCCTTTCACCGGTGAGTGACACGCGCGAACTGAGCGCGGGGAAACTCTCCTATGACGTAGTTTGCGCGGCTCGAACAGAGGGAGAGGGGCGACCATTCAGCAGCTGTAATCCTCCATTAACGCGGCTTCTTCGTCGTCATCTATGACGGAAGCGGCGGCAGACGGCGGCCGCTGTCCGTCAATGAGAGACTCGAGCGAAGCTGGCGGGCGAACGGGCGAGCTTTTGCGGGTTGGAGGAGGTTCCGGGACCCGCTGAGTACGGCGCTTTACGGCGCGGCACCGCAGCGGGCGGAGGTGCAGTCTCGACGAAAGAAGCCAGGCGAGTCCTCAGAGTCGCCACGGACATCAGCTCGCAGTGAGGGCAGCCACCGTCGGCGAGCGCGAGAGCTGCATGTTTCTCACCCAGGCAGGAAACGCGATGACATGGCGGTCCCCGTCGCTGAGTGGGGCTCGGTACGAGCCACAGGAAGGGGCATCTTGAAAAAGCTCTTTTAGTGCAATGAGAGCGTGTGTCGCAGCGGTGAACACACACACACACAAACACAATAGAGGAGAAAAGGATATAACGCCGGATAGCGCAGCAGGAACGGCGACTGAAGGCGGCGCAGCCAGCGGCTTCAGATGCAATGGCTCGTCCCGCTGAAAAGGCTTTTTCTGACGGCGCGGCTTCTTTCTCTCAGGATCCAGCGATGTGTGAGCTCAGCTGAAGAGATAAAAAATCAGTTAGCTAGCCTCTCGAAGCTATGTTTATAGCCCAAGGCCAAGCCCGTTTTGGCGGCGAGAAGGCCTTATCGATAGGCTGCTGCAGTTGCCGCAGGGCAGCCAATAGGCGCGCGGGCCGTCTCGCCTGTGTCTGCATGCTGCCGCAACGCGTTTTACATTATTTCAAAAATTAAGGATAATTTTTGGGCTTCAGTATCTCGCGGAAAAGAGATTTTCCCCTAGCGTAAGACTTACACAGTACGAGAGAACCTCTCGTAAGAGAACCAGAGAGTTATTCATTCACAAAACAGATTTACAGAAATGGAGCTAGCAGTATTTGCAATGATTATCAGGGCCAGTATATATGCAGAAAAGCTGATAAAGACACAAGATGTGTTTACGTTTAAGTCTTCACAGTTACTTTCCCTGTGTACATGTAAGCAGCTTTCTCTACCGCAAACAAGATTATAACATCCTTCCCCCAATGCTGATGTACAGATGTACATTTGAGGTAGACTTATTTTTCTCTTGGTTGTTTAGTTTACTTATATCAACTATATATCACAGCCCATTAGCACAACACTCTGAGCGAACTCTCTGCTCCCGCATGGGGCTTCTCAGGTGCTGCGAGCAAATCACTCCGCCCAATAGCAGTGCTTCGCCTTCTGAGAATATAGTTCCCAGTATGTATACGGTTAGAAGATGGTTGTGTCTCATGTGACCTTGTTATTTGTACACGCTGTGACTATACAAATCACAACATGTAAATAGGAAAATGTTGGCGTTATTTTGTCACTTATTGGGAACAGAATGCTAGCTGGAGCCGTTTACCTCCAGTCTTTGTGCTAAGCCAAGCCTAACGGTGGGTGCGCCAGACAGAGTTACGGCACGCACGGAGATTAGAAGGGTATGTATGGACTTATCTAACTCTGGGGGATACGGTGAATAAACTAAAGTCCCAAAAAGTCGGCGTATTCCTTTAAACGTAAACACAGATTTTTTTGTCTTTATCAGCTTTCCTGCATATATACTGGCCCTGATAATCATTGCAAATACTGCTTGCTCCATTTCTGCAAATCCATTTTTGTGAATGAATGACTCTCTGGTCTTCATCAGAATCAGAATCAGAATCAGAATCAGAAAGAGCTTTATTGCCAAGTGTGCTTGCACCCACAAGGAATTTTTCTTGGTACTGAAGCTTCCAGTGCACATATACAAATACAAATACAACAAGAAACATAGTAATACAAATTCTAAGAATAAAATATATTTAAAAAAAATAAAATAAAAATAGTATAAAAAGTAAAAAAAAAAGGGGTCACAGTTGGGTTTAGTCTGAATAAACATTTACAGATTATGAACATATTTACAGTATTTTGAGAAGTATGAATAATATAAATATAAATATCACCTGAGTTAAAGAATATTACACTAGACAGTGGGAGTCTAGTGCATGTTACAGATTATGAACATATTTACAGTATTTTGAGTAGTATGAATAATATAAATATAAATATCACCTGAGTTAAGAGAATATTGCACTAGACAGTGGGAGTATTGCACTTGCAGGCATATGCCTTGGGGGGCATGTTAAGTGTTCAGAAGGGAAATGGCCTGTGGAAAGAAACTGTTCCTGTGCCTGGATGTTCTTGTGGCCAGTGATCTGTGTCGCCGTCCTGACGGTAACAGTTCAAACAGGGGGTGTCCAGGGTGAGTGGAGTCTGTGATGATTTTACCTGCTCTCTTCCTCACTCTGGAAGAGTACAGGTCCTGGGGGGTTGGCAGGGGGGCACCAATAATCCTCTCTGCTGTCCGGACTGTCCGTTGTAGTCTCCTGATGTCCGATTTGGTAGCTGAACCAAACCAGACAGTGATGGAAGTGCTTAAAACAGACTCAATGACGGCTGAGTAGAACTGGATCAGCAGCTCCTGTGGCAGATTGAACTTCTTCAGCTGGCGAAGGAAGTACAGTCTCTGCTGGGCCTTTTTCACAATGGAGTCAATGTGATTTGCCCACTTCAGGTCCTGAGAGATGGTAGAGCCCAGGAACCTGAATGACTCCACTGCTTCCACAGTGCTGTTCATGATGGTGAGAGGGGGGAGTGCTGGGGATTTTCTCCTGAAATCCACAATCATCTCCACTGTTTTGAGCGTGTTCAGCTCAAGGTTGTTATAGCTGCACCAGACAGCCAGCTGTTCAACCCCCAGTCTGTAAGCAGACTCGTCACCATTTTGGATGAGACCGATGACGGTGGTGTCGTCTGCAAATTTCAGGAGCTTGACAGAGGGGTCTTTAGAAGTGCAGTCATTAGTGTACAGGGAGAAGAGCAGTGGGGAGAGAACGCACCCTTGGGGGGCGCCAGTGCTGATGGTGAGGGTCCTGGATGTGAGCTTCCCCAGTCTCACTCGCTGCTGCCGGTCGGTCAGGAAGCTGGAGATCCACTGACAGATTGAGGATGGCATGGAGAGCTGAGTCAGTTTGGCTGTGAGAAGATCAGGGATGATGGTATTGAAGGCCGAACTGAAGTCCACAAATAAGATCCGTGCATAAGTCCCAGGTCTGTCAAGATGTTGCAGGATATAGTGCAGTCCCATGTTGACTGCATCATCCACAGACCTGTTTGCTCTGTAAGCAAACTGAAAGGGATCCAGAAGGGGTCCAGTGATGTCCTTCAGATAGGCCAACACCAGTCTTTCAAACGACTTCATGACCACAGACGTGAGAGCGACAGGTCTGTAGTCATTAAGTCCAGTGATTTTAGGTTTTTTGGGAACCGGAATGATAGTGGAGCGTTTGAAGCAGCAGGGAACTTCACACTGCTCCAGTGATCTGTTGAAGATCTGCGTGAAGACTGGGGCCAGTTGGTCAGCGCAGGCTTTTAGACAAGCAGATGAGATGCCGTCTGGGCCTGAAGCTTTCCTAGTCTTCTGTTTTTTGAAGACTCGGCTCACGTCCTCCACACAGACCTTAAGCTCAGGTTGGATGGCAGAAGGGGGGAGGAGAGGGGTTGCAGGAGGTGATGGTGGATGTGTGAAGTGCACATCAGAGCGGGTGTGAGGTGTGAGTCTGGGCTTCTCAAACCTGCAATAGAATGCATTGAGAGTGTCAGCCAGTTGTTGATTCTCCACAGATCGGGGGGATGGTGATTTGTAGTTGGTGATGTTCCTCAGGCCTCTCCAGACTGATGCCGGGTCGTTGGCTGAAAACTGGGTTTTCAGCTTTTCAGAGTAGCTTCTTTTAGCAACTCTGATCTCCTTTGTCAGTCTGTTTCTGGCCTGGTTATACAAGATTTTATCCCCACTTCTGTAAGCATCCTCTTTGGCATGACGAAGCTGTTTGAGTTTCCCAGTAAACCATGGTTTATCATTAGTGAATGATAAGAATGTCCTGGTAGGAATGCATGTATCCTCACAGAAACTGATATATGATGTTACAGTATCTGTGAGCTCATCCAGATCGGTGGCTGCAGCTTCAAAAACAGTCCAATCAGTGCAATCGAAGCAGGCCTGTAGATCCTGCTCTGCTTCGTTGGTCCATCTTTTTACAGTCCTTATTACAGGTTTAGCTGATTTCAGTTTCTGCCTGTAGGTCGATATAAGATGAACCAAACAATGATCAGAGAGCCCCAAAGCTGCCCGTGGGACGGAGTGATACGCATTCTTTATCGTGGTGTAACAGTGGTCCAATATATTACTGTCTCTGGTAGGACATGTAACATGCTGTCTGTATTTTGGCAGTTCACGGGAGAGATTTGCTTTGTTAAAATCCCCAAGAATGATTAAAAGAGAGTCTGGGTACCTTTGTTCCATTTCAGCTATATGTTCAGCCAGCTGTTGTATCGCCGCGCTCACACACGCGTCTGGAGGAATGTAAACATTCGCGAGAATGAATGAGGAAAACTCCCGCGGCGAGTAGAAAGGTTTACAGTTTATGAAATGTGCCTCTAAATTAGGAGAGCACATCTTCTTCAGTGTTGTTACATCTGAACACCAACTTTCGTTAATGTAGAAACACAATCCACCACCTCTCGTTTTCCCCGTTAGTTCCGCGATGCGATCCGCTCGGAACAGCTGAAAGCCCGGCAGATGTAGTGCGTTGTCCGGTATGGCTTCACTCAGCCAGGTTTCAGTGAAGCACAGAGCAGCGGAGTTTAAAAAATCCTTGTTAGTGCGGGTGAGGAGAAGAAGTTCGTCCATTTTGTTAGGAAGAGATCGGAGATTCGCAAGATGAATACTAGGGAGTGCAGTGCGGAGGCCGCGCTCGCGGAGTTTAACCAGCGCGCCAGCGCGCTTCCCGCGTTTGCGTCTGACCGCGCGTTTGAACAACACCGCTGCCCCTCCGACGAGAATGTCCAGTAAAACGTCTGAGTAATCAAAATCTGTGAAAAAGTTGTCTGGTGTGTGTTTCCTAATGTCCAGTAGTTCGTCTTTGGTGAAACTGATAGGAAAAGAATGACTAAACGCAGAACAAACCAACAAAAACAACACAATAACTGGAGAGCTCCACACCGAGGCAGCCATCCGCGGCGCCATCTTGGAATCATCACCCACTTGCACCCCCTGCTGGTGAGGAAGAATAACAGCAGATGGAGGTTATGCATCGGCACTCTACTGCTATTCCTGCAGTTCCCAGATGTGCACTGTTGAATTTTCTGTCGAGTTTGAACCACTGAATTTGTGAAAGGGAAATTAAATGGACAGAAAATTGCCTGTCAAATATTATGGGTTGTATTTTTAAACAGACTGAATATTTTGGAAGTGAAATCTGAAAGGTGAATGTGGATTATTTAATTTTTAATAATGAAAATGTGTGTGAAATGTTTTGAATTGAAATATTCACAGAATAAATATATGACCATGTTGAATTTCAGCCTATAAAAATGCAACAAAAAGTAATATATCTGTAAATGCAATGCATTTTTTTCAATAAGTGCAATCCAATAAGCTTTTTTGTTTCAAATATATTTGTCATTATTTAACTTCCATAGAAGTGTATACACTGATATGTGTGTGTTTTGTCTCTGTTTGTAAGGAGGACGCAGGAGTTTGGTGTTGAAGACAGTGTGTCTCGGGCTCATTTGTGTTCTTCTGCTGGTCTTCATCACACTGTACATCACCATCACAGCAGAGAGAGACCTGTTAAAGAGTTACAAGAACACAGTTGAAGAGTTCAATCACACTATCATCAGCTTACAGCACAATTACACTGATCTAATGACTGAAAAAGAACAACTGAAGAACAGCTTCAGCTCTTTGAATCAGAAGAAACTAGAACTGGAGACCAGAGTTAGTAATCTCACTGCTGAAAATGACCAGTTACAGGGAAATGTTGACTCTTTGAGTCAGAAGAAACTGGAGTTAGAGACCAGAATCACGTCTTTGAGTGAAGAACTGAAGAAGGAAAAATCTAAACAAGGTCAGTACCAATCTGTTTGTAGATTCTTTTCCCATAATTGTCTTTATTTTAATCCATTTAAAAAATTTGGATCTTAAACAATCTCTTAGGAAATCTGTGTGGTCTTGTTTGTTTGTTCAAACCCAATGAACCAATGAGCTGGTCTGAGAGCAGGCAGTTCTGCAGAGATCGAGGAGCTGATCTGATCATTATCAACACTGAAGAGAAGCAGGTGAGATTGTGTGAGTGACTGTTAATCAATGAGAGGAATCACACTCTTTACACGACACACCGTTTTCAACTAAAATAGGGAAACTTATTATGCATTTTGAGTGTTTATTTACATGACAACGGCTTTTTGTGGGCCTGAAAATGCAAACTTTTGAAAACAGGTTTCAAAGTGCAAGTTTTGTAGTTTGTGTAAACTACAAAAACGCAAATTTGTGAAAATGTGTAAATACGCATAGTCGCCTACGTATTACTTGTCTATAGGTGTGTAGTCACAAAGTGACATCGCCAATACATACAGCGATACAACTTTTTAGTCGTTTTCGCTTATATCCGTGTGAACAGGGATCGTTTTGACATCGCTGTGGCCTTTACATGATAAACAGATCAGATCATTGCTTTTTCATTTTTAGTACATCATTGAAGTGTAAACGTACCATTATTCCTGTTTATATTCACACACAGAGGCACTTAACTTCATTCATCAAGGAGAGAGTGTGGATTGGTTTGTCTGACATTGAGAACGAGGGGATCATGAAATGGGTGGATAATTCACCACTGAATCAAGGGTAAGAGATAAAACCAGTGCAAATGTATTTCAAACATGAGACTCACAACCTCTAAAAAATAACTGAAGACACAACTCTTCCACAAACACCACAACCAAAGATTTTTTGCAAAACAAAACTATTCTCTCTGTTAAGTTTTTGCCCTTTCTCTTTTGCTCTTGCTTCTGTGCTAAATTTACTCTTGTTGCCACATGTTATTCAGGTTTTGGAATAAAGATGAGCCAAATAATGCAGGAGACGAGGACTGTGTTGAACTGATGCCTTCAGACTCCATCCAGAACTGGAATGATCTCCCATGCTCTGAAAAGAGGAAAGGGGTTTGTGAGAAATAGGGTTAATCCTGTATTGTCATGTTTTTAATTGTATTATTTTATGGAATCAATCTTATTGTGATTATAAAATTTCTGATTGAGGTTCCTATCTTTTAAAACAGTCTGATAATTTTATTTTATTCAAACTGGTATCAATTTAATTTTATAATCTTCTATCACATAAAAAAAAAAAAAAAATCACAAATTGAAATGCATAAAAGGAAAATGTAAAACTGTCCAAAAAAAATTATTGCTTTAATAAACTTATAACATCAGATTGGGTAAACCTCTAATGTGTTCATGTCTTCCCAGACAGCAACAGTGTCGGCCCAGATCCGGCCCACATCTGTGTGTTATTCATGTGTACCGGATCTGGGCCGGATGTGGGCCGACACTGTTGCTGTCTGGGTTGCTGTTATGATCTTATTCTAGCTTTTATCATGAGCCAATAAACTACAGAAGTCTGAAGTGTCCCAGGTTGCAATAATTCACTGTGTTATGCTGTTGTATGCCTTTGAAACTTTTGAGTTGAATTGTTTTCTCTTTAAATGGTCAATATAATATAAATATAATAAAATGGTCAATAACATTATTACCAAAGGAATTTTTTTTTTTTTTTTATATTTCGTTCTTACATTTACTGCCTGATGTGTGATTATGGTGAGATATTTCCTCCAGCCCAAGGCAAAGCAGCAGAGAGACATTTTATACAATTTACAGACGTACAGTACTTGTGTTCAAGCACTAACATTTACACCTAAGAAAGTTCCTTTGACAGTAATATAATTCTATTTCTAAAGAATAACTGTAATTTGTACTGTTTTCAGAGAATCATGTGATCGATTTCAAATGTAGAATTCCAAACAGTACATGTGCTGGAATCTAAAGAAGAAATGCTACATTTATGAAGTCAGTAATTTGTTGTTTCTTCTTTTGGCAAATTTTTGGGCTGTTGATTGTTTTGTTGTAGTTTCCCAGACAGCAACATAGTGTCGGCTGTATTTACATGAATTAGTCCAAATGGATCCCTGTCTTTCAGGTTATTCCCAGACAGCAACATAGTGTTGGCCAGATCCGGCCCACATCTGGTACACTTGGATTCCACACGGCCCAGATGTGGTCCGGATCTGGGCCGAAACTATAATATGTTGCTTTATAGTATATATAGCTTAATAGTACATGTTTTTACACGCACAAAATTTAGTGATGAATAAGATGATGAAGAGGATGATGATGACAATGACAGTAGCCTAACAGTAATAGAGGTTGTAATACAAATTAAATGACCAACTTCAAGTGACTGGAAGGTAAATTATAGTAAGCTCTTTAGATATGCTCGTCGCCTGTGGAGTCCTGACAGACAGGGTTCCTTGTCTCCTTAGAAAATTATAAAATCAGTCTTTTCCTGCCATCATGCGCTCTGAGTTAAAACAATGGTTCAAGCCTAACCTCTCTGCCAGGTCAAAGGCCAGCCTCCTTACATCCATCGTTGAAAGCCCAAACAATGCCCTCTCCATTGATTGAATGTGATCAATTAACTGGAGCTCGAATGATGACGTAAAAACTGTTTTGTGGCCTAAACAACTTTAATCCAGGCTCCAAAACGTGGGGGGGGGGGACTCCAAATTGATGGGCTGCAGCCTTCAAAGCTGTTCCCTCTTCAATAGCTCTGAGGGCATTTTGTAGAGCTTGCTCTGTATAAGCACCACGGTTACTATTTCTTTTATATATCCGCATCTATAAGGAGAGAAAAAAATATATATGAGGATGAGATTTCTACACTAGGCCTATATGGGGTTGATAATTGATGTATTTGTTTACCACTATCACCAAGACAAACAGAAAACCCTAATACTAAACTTATAAATTAGTATATTTATGTAGTGAAATATATTCAATAAATGCATTAAAAGCCACTATGTTTTATCATAGGGTCACCTAACCACCTTCAAACAGTGAGCTAACTGTGCTAGCAAGCTAATGCTCACTTGAGGTAATTTTTCATGTTTTATTCAAATATTTAGATTTTACCACCTAGTTTTACCACTGCAGTAAGAGTAAAACAAAGGATTTGATAGAGAGAAATATTTTATTATAGTAATTATGATAGAGAGAAACTATGCCCTCTGGCAGTGTAGGGGCCGATTTACTCCACAAGCTATGACTTAAAAAAAAAAAAAAAATTAAAATGTAATTATATTCCTTATAAATAACATATGCTATCAAACTACAGACTATTCATCTATCATACATCACTGTGATATCCTGCAGAACAATATTCTCTTAAACACTTGTTTAATTTCTTAAAATTAAAGCACTTACCATGTAATCCTCTTCTCTTCAAATACGTTGCTAGTGTCAGCTCTTCTCCATAGCAACAGTAAAAATGCATCTTGACTCCCTCTAGTGGTTATTTTGGGAAAAAACAGGTGGGAGGTGTTTTACCTCAGGGGGGCGTTTCCCCCCACTCTACCCCTATAATAGGTTATTCCCAGACAGCAACATAGTGTTGGCCAGATCCGGCCCACATCTGGTACACTTGGATTCCACACGGCCCAGATGTGGTCCGGATCTGGGCCGAAACTATAATATGTTGCTATCTAGGTTTTTAAAGAGTAATAGATGAATAGATGTACACATGAAGGCATCCATTCAATGTCTCTGTTCTTCTGATAATCATCCTCTCTGTCACTGAGCATCACAGTATTGCAACTAAAAATAAAACAGTTTAAGAAATGAAAAGGACTTCATGTGTCTCATAAAAGAAACACTGTTAAAGCTGAATGATTGAAAGTGTGCTTATGTTTATACACTAGAGGGGGCTAAAGATCATTCTCACACAGTGGACAGTCTATTCGAGAACTTGTGGACTTGCAGGAATTGTAATTCTAGTTTAATTAATCTGTTTATCGCTCAGAAAGTTTTACATTTGTCACTTGAGGCCGTATAAAACATTTTAAGAAAAAGCCTGTTTCAAAGGCACAGATCCAACATTTTTCTAATTCCCATTTCCAGTGTGTAGAAGAGTGAAGATACTTAAAATGAGGACAACTCTATGAAAACAGGTTCGGTGACTATATCCGTTGACAAATGAGAAGTTTCGACTAATGAGTGACTTTTTCTGATCCGGAAAGAATGCATTTGTACCAGTAAGTGCAAAATACTCACAGAAAAGTGTATTTATTTATTTGAGTATTTTTAATTCCTATTTTAAAAATAAGAACATCTAAACCTCCAGAAAATTGCTGAAGACAGCTTTTCCACGAACACAAGCAGCAAAACCACAAAAGGCCCTCCACAAACACAGTATGAGTCTGCAGGGAGTTTATAAGTTGGACTGCAAATCTTTTTTCTTCTCGAAGGCCAGTGTGAAATGACACCACTTCCAGTGAAGGTTTAACTTTACTATAAAAACACTCATCACTCTAAAGATCACAGCTCATCTGTGAAGACGTACTGTCCGACACAGTGAATAATGGATTCAGAGGACATTTATCAAAATGTTGAACGCAGAGATATTAAGAACACAACTGTACCTCCAACACAGAGTAACGACCAGGATGAAGGAAAAGATGAAATGCGCAGTAAGCAGAAAATTACTTTAAAGAATTTGTCACAGATGGTGTTGTTAATGGTGTCACTAATGTTTGAGGAAATGAGAAGTGTTACATACAATTTAAAATATATGTTCTAAGAACAATATGTAAGTGCTTCTGCTTTTATATTTAATGTATTAACATGGATGATTTTGAAAACATGTTCTTATTTGGAGTTTATTGTATATCAGTGTTTGTCTTATAAAAGAATATACTGTAAAAGCTCTATCTACAGCATTATCTAAATACAAGGGTAGAGTTCATAAAAAGGTTGATTTGAAACTTAATTTCTAATAATATGAAGGGTATGGAAGTAAAATAATGACAATGTATTTGAAACAAAAAAGCTTGTTGAATTGCACTAATTGAAAAAATAAATGCATTGCATTAACCGTGCTTGAATTTTAGGCCTCGTCCACACGGAGATGTGTTTAGCTGTATACTTTAAAAAAATTGTATCGTATCAGCATTTCATCCAGACGGATCTGGCGTTTTGGGAGTCAGACACCGCTGCGTCACATAACTTCAGCAACAACTGCGGACTACATGCTTGTGTACTGAGCCTCTTTTATTTCTTTATTTCTTATTTGTGATGCGATCTGGGAAAACCCGTCGGATGTCGCGCTGGGCCGTTTTCAGTAAATTCCAAAATATTTTGAATGTCAGTTTTTTATCAAATGTATTTTTTCATTAAATTATTATTCTATAACATCTTTTCTCTTATCTCTGAAAATATCTTGGCAAAATTCCCTTGTTTAGTGCAGAAAAACAGCGATAGTGTCAAGCTGAAAATACTCTCTTTCTCTAATGCATTCTCTGCGACCATTTTCTCTAACGCGTCTAACGCACGGCAGAGGTAAAAAAACAAAACAATCGCCGTATATCCCATACACCTGTCCGTCTCTTAACACTACAAAGATAGTTTACCTATAAAATAAACCACATAACATGTACAGTGAATGTGTATTAGTGCGCATTTCGCGCCAATCCTGTTTAAAAAAAAGAGTGCCAAGCGTCCCGACGGTGACCGTTATTAAACCTGTTCTCTTACGAGAGGTACTCTCGTACTGCGTAAGTCTTACGCTAGGGGAAAATCTCTTTTCCGCGAGATACTGAAGCCAAAAATTATCCTTAATTTTGAAATAATGTAAAACGCGTTGCGGCAGCATGCAGACACAGGCGAGACGGCTTGTGCGCCTATTGGCTGCCCTGCGGCAACTGCAGCAGCCTATCGATAAGGCCTTTTCGTGACGTCAGCTCCAATGGGGGCGCTTCGCGCCCAATACGTCACGTCCCGCCAGAATGGGCGTGGTCTAGGACTATAAATATAGCTTCGAGAGGCTAGCTCACTGATTTTTCATCTCTTCAGCGAAGCTCTCGCATCGCTGGATCCGGAGAGAAGCCGCGCCGTCTGAAGAAGCCTTTCAGCGGGACGAGTCGACACTCTGAAGCCGCTGGCCGCGCCGCCTTCAGTCGCCTTCCTGCTGCGCTATCCGGCGTTATATCCTTTCTCTGCTACTGTGTTTCGTGTATGTGTGTGTGCTCGCAGCCGCGACACACACTCTCATTGCACTAAAAGACCCGGGCGTCTTTTTCAAGACGCCCCTTTCCTGAGGATCACGCAGCTCTCGCGCTCGCTGACGGTGACCGCCCTCACTGCGAGCCAGTTACTGCCTATGGTGACTCTGGCATCCTTCTCCGAGACTGCTCCCCCGCCCCCCTCCAACCCGCAAAGCTCGCCGGTTCGCCCGCTTGCCTTGCCTGCTTTGGGGGATGTTCGAGCCGCGCAAACCGCGCCGTTCACAGGGGATGTCAGAAGCGGACGGTCACGGGGCTAGCTTTCTCTCTCCCTCTGTTCGAGCCGCGCAAACTGCGCCGTTCACAAGGGAGGCTGGAAGCGGACGATCGGGGTTAGTTTTTCTTTACGTTACAAGAAAGCTACCCTGCCCTTGCGCCCCATTCACGCGTCACTCACCGGCGAAAAGAGAACTCAGTTCCCTGATTAGGCGACTGGAAATATCAATATTGCAGCAAACGAGCCTGTTGTAACACGCACGCTTGCAAGCAAACGCTGAAGAAAACATGTTGACGCTCTCTTATATGCTCACGCATCTATACACCTCAGTGGCGGAATCTTAGGTTTTTCGCACGAGAGACCGGGGTTCGAATCCCGGTCTAACGGCAGATATATTATGCCGCCAATGCTTCGCTCTGTCAGTTCCCTGAAAGGCGACTGCAGATGTGCATTTTGCAGCCAACGAGCGCGCTGTACAACCCGCTCGCCTGCACCCAAACACCGTTTCTATGGTTCCCGTGCGTCACTGGCGAAAGGAGAAAAGGGTGTTTTTAGCCCCGCTGCGGCCGGGCCGACCTCCACTCCTGACACATTTCTCATTCCCCTCTTAAGTTCAGGTGACTGGAAATGTCAATATTGCAGTGAGCGAGCCTGTTGTTTTGCACGCACGCCTGCAAACAAACGCCAGCATGTTGACGCTCTTTGATAATACTCGCGCTACTGAATGTCTATGTGTCTTCCTCTGTGGTCCAGTGGTAGATCATCAGGTTTTCGCGCGAGAGACCCGCGATCGGATTCAAGGGTCTACCGGCAAAACAAATTTTTGCCGTCAATTCTCGCTCTGGCAGTTCCCTGAAAAGGCGACTGCAGATGTGTATTTTGCAGCCAACGAGCGCGTGGTACAACCCGCTCGCCTGCACCCAAACTCTGTTTCTATGGTTTCCGCCTCTGAAGTTCAGACGACTGGAAATGTCAATATTGCAGTGAACAAGCCTGCTGTAATACACGCACGCCTGCAAACAAACGCCAGCATGTTGACGCTCTCTGTTTCTATGGCAACTTCTCGCTCGTTCAGTTCCAGTAAATGCGACTGTTCCAGTGTATTCTGCAGTAAACAAGTCGGCGAAGCAGCCCGCTTGCCTGCACACAAACGCCGCTTTTACGGCTACCCAGATAAATCCCATAAGAGTGTATTTTCTGGTGTCCCGGCCACGGCCGATGGTGTTACGAATGTAGACGAAATGCCCACTGCCCAGTGCTCATTCCTACACACAAACACAGCCCGTCACACAGGGCTCGCGCACATGAAATCGACCCAGGTCGATTGCGCATTAAACGTGGTAAATGTGCCCACTGCCCAGTGCCCACAAACACTACGTTCCGCATATCTCAAGGTTTCTGTAAAAACAAAACCAACGTGCATTCGCTCTGCTCAGGCGGACAATGCTCTCAGTGTTGTAAATGTGCCCGCTATCCCGCGCCCACATTCACACATAGACATGACAGGTCCTACGGGACTCGCCCAGCCCTCCCCTCTCGGTTGACCACCGCAAAGGAGTCGAGCGCGGGCAATCTGCCCGCTGTTATCAGCGCGCCCCCTGCCTCGAAGCGCGACGCTTATGTTACAGCACACCGAAGCCCCTCTGTCGCTGAGCGACCAGAGCGCGCTCCGCATTCAGCCCCTAGCCATTCGTGCAGATGCATGGGCAAGGCTACCCGGGGGTTTTGAAGTGGGTGCTAGACATTATAGAAAGAGGCTATTCGCTACAGTTTCGCCGACGCCCTCGCCCCTATGTGACGCGCGTCGAAGCTACGGTAAAAACAGAAGTAGCACCACCTACTTCGAGCCGAAATTTTGAAACTGTTGAGCAAAGGGGCCATAGAGCCTTTATCTCAAGCTCAGAGTGAAGGAGGGCTATACAGCAGATACTTCCTGGTGCTGAAAAAAGACGGGGGTCTCAGACCCATACTAGATCTAAGGCAACTGAACAGAGTGCTTGCGAAGCAACAGTTCAGAATGCTCACGACCAGAAAAATCCTCACGCAGATTCGCCGAGGAGATTGGTTTGTGTCAATAGATCTGAAAGACGCATATTTTCAAATACAAATAGCGTCACGTCACAGGCGACGTTTGAGATTCGCCTTCGAGGGCCAGGCATATCAGTGCTCAGTCCTACCGTTCGGCTTGTCTCTAGCCGCTCGCACCCCTCAGACTACAGGGCATGCGAGTATTGAACTACTTGGACGATTGGCTGATTCTAGCTCAATCTCACTCGGTGCTCATAGAGCACAGGACCATTTTGCTCGATCACCTCGAGAATCTGGGTCAATTGGGCGAAGAGTTCTCTGTCTCCCAGACAGATAATATCTTTTCTGGGCACAGAACTGGACTCGCTGTCTATGATAGCGCGACTGTCACCAGAGCGCGTACTAGACATTCAGCGCGCAGCGAGCTCTTTCCGCTGCGGCGCATCTGTCCCGCTCAAGAAATTTCAGAGGATGCTAGGTCTCATGGCCTCAGCATCATCAGTACTTCAGCTGGGCTTGCTTCGCATGCGCCCGCTACAGTTCTGGCTGAAAGCGCGAGTACCGCGCCGAGCGTGGGCTTCCGGTCTGCTTCGTCTCAAGGTCAATCAGAAATGCATCGCAGCTCTGAAACCTTGGAAAGCAAACGACTTGTACCAATCAGGTGTTAGCCTGGGGACTTCCTCGAGTGTGAAGGTAGTGTCTACGGACGCCTCCACCTTGGGATGGGGAGCACTGCTCAAGGGCAGACCGTTCTTCGGCCAATGGTCAGAACGGGAGAAGCTTCTACACATAAACTGCCTCGAAATGTTGGCAGTAGACAACGCACTGACGCGTTTTTGTCCCTAAATACGAGGACACCACGTCCTGGTCCGCTCGGACAACATGTCAGTGGTGTCCTACATAAATCGCCAGGGCGGCCTCAGGTCCCGAAACCGGCACAGGCTGACAGAACGCCTCCTGGTGTGGGCTCAGCGCAACCTGCTCTCGCCGAGAGCAGCGCATGTGCCAGGGCTCCTAAACGTAGGACCGGACAGACTGTCCAGGAACAATGTTCCGACAGGCGAGTGGCCTCTACACCCACAGACAGTCCAGCTGCTGTGGAAGAAATTCGGCAGAGCGGAAGTAGACCTGTTCGCGTCTCAAGAAAACGCTCACTGTCTGGAATTTTTCTCCAAGAGCAGGGACGCGCTGGCTCACGTATGGCCCCGCCGCCCGCTCTATGCCTTTCCTCCCGTCTCTCTCCTGCCTCAGGTGATAGAACGGATCAGAGAAGGATGCTCAGTGCTACTCGTAGCGCCGTTCTGGAAAAACCAACCCTGGTTCCCAGTTCTGATGCAGCTAGCAAGCACTGCCCCATGGCCAGTGCCAGTGAGGAGGGACCTCCTCTCTCAGGCCAAGGGCTCGTTTTGGCATCCGCGCCCAGAGCTGTGGTCCCTTCATGTTTGGGCCATCAACGGGTACCCGCTGACCTCCCAAGCGGAGTGTTAAACACGATCACGCAGGCTAGAGCTCCGTCTATGCGACGTCTCTATTCCTCGAAATGGTCAGTGTTCTCCAGCTGGTGCACAACTTGTGGCGTGTCGCCCCTAGACTGTGGGGTGACGGAGGTTCTCTCCTTCCTACAAGAGCTGTTGGACAAGGGCAGGACCCCTTCCACGCTCAAAGTGTATGTGGCGGCCATAGCAGCGTTCTCAAAAACAACGCTGGGTCAGTCAGTAGGAAGGAACGATTTAGTCATCGTCTTCCTTAGAGGAGCTAAGAGACTGAATCCTCCCAGACCTCCCTCAGTCCCTGTATGGAACCTTTCTACAGTGCTGGAAGCCATGAAAGGTGACCCATTCGAGCCTTTACAGACGATTGATCTTAAACACCTGTCTTTCAAGACAGTGTTTCTTCTGGCTCTCGCTTCAGTGAAGCGCACAGGGGACTTACACGCGCTCTCAGTAAGCGCGACGTGTATGGAGTTTGGGCCTAATGACTCAAGAGTTATACTCAAACCTAAGCACGGTTATGTTCCAAAATCCCTCAACACACCGTTTAGGGCGCAGGTCATTTCCTGTCAGCCCTACCGGTCTCTGACGAGGAAGGAGACGCAAGCTTCCTTTGCCCAGTCAGGGCATTAAGAGCTTATGTGTCTCGCACGTCTGTTTTCAGACAGACAGAGCAGCTCTTTGTTTTCACTCTACGGACGTTCTAAGGGACTTGCCGTGTCGAAACAGAGCCTATCCAGTTGGATAGTTGATGCTATAGCGCTGGCTTATACCTCTAAGGGCTTACAGTGCCCATTTGGAGTCAGAGCACACTCCACGAGAGGCGTGGCCTCGTCGTGGGCTTGGTCTAGTGGGATTGCCTTGCAAGATATCTGTATGGCGGCAGGCTGGGCCTCCCCGTCTACATTTATAAGGTTTTATAACCTAGAGGTTCCCGCCTTGCAGGCTAGGCTGCTTTCGGTCTAAAATCGGTACTGTCTGCCCTGATGTGTTCGGGCCAGAATACTGAAACTGCTTGAGCAAATGCTCGCTGTTTGATCGCGCAGCTCTATGGGCATTGTGTAAGACCCACTATATTCGTCAGTCCAGGCCGGGGGTCGCCCTGACTGTACGACACATCATCAGTATAACTGCTCCTTATAGGATGTTATATTATTACAGGAATGATGCTATTCTAGCCACTCTTTCCTGGGCTCTCTGTGAGTCCCTTATGATCATGTACTATATGAGCCCGGGCACTTGCCCTTGGGACTTTGGTGCTGGATCTTAGCATGCACGGCGTTTTACACTGTTTCCCCTAGCGTAAGACTTACGCAGTACGAGAGTACCTCTCGTAAGAGAACGTACTCGGTTACTAACGTAACCTCGGTTCTCTCTAGAGAGGAAACGAGTACTGCGTATCTTGCCGTGCCTGCACACGCTCTGGTTCGCTTCGGCGATGAAAAACCAGTGAGCTAGCCTCTCGAAGCTATATTTATAGTCCTAGACCACGCCCATTCTGGCGGGACGTGACGTATTGGGCGCGAAGCGCCCCCATTGGAGCTGACGTCACGAAAAGGCCTTATCGATAGGCTGCTGCAGTTGCCGCAGGGCAGCCAATAGGCGCACAAGCCGTCTCGCCTGTGTCTGCATGCTGCCGCAACGCGTTTTACATTATTTCAAAATTAAGGATAATTTTTGGCTTCAGTATCTCGCGGAAAAGAGATTTTCCCCTAGCGTAAGACTTACGCAGTACTCGTTTCCTCTCTAGAGAGAACCGAGGTTACGTTAGTAACCGAGTACGTTTTTCTCAAAATTCCGTTCCAGAAAATCATAGCGATCGGCCGACTTCAGATAAACATAACTTTTGCTACCAACAAGCTATGATAAAAATAAAAACAGATTTGGAAATGGCTTGATACCAGCTTCCATATGATATCAAAACCTGTAATAGGTAAAATTTCCCCATGTGGTGGGTTTTCCCATATCGCATCTAGAGCCCGACCGATAAAGGATTTTTAAGGCCGATACCGATACAAATATTTGGTGATTTAAAAATCCGATATTCCGATATATCGGCCGATATATATATATTTTTTTAAATCCAGAAACGCGTAACAAAACATGAACAGATTTCCCTAACATTAGTTATTTGTCGTTATTTAAGAGTCCTCAGCCTTACTAAAATAATATGATAATGCAGTTTAAAAATAAACTTGTTTGTTTTATTGTCACAACAGAACAGAATATATTAAAGTTCTGATAAATATAATGTATAAAAATACAAACTTAAGATATGAAACTTACAAGTCCTTTGAACAAAAAAAGTCAACTATTATTATTAATATTGACATTAATAATTCAATTATGTAATAATGTGTGTGTGTGTGTGTGTGTGTGTGTGTGTGTGTGTGTGTGTGTGTGTGTGTGTGTGTGTGTGTGTGTGTGTGTGTGTGTGAAGAACTGATAAGATTGTAAATGTGTACCTTGAAATGCAATGTAAGTCGCTTTTGATAAAAGCGTCTGCCAAATGTCAATGTTATAAGCTACCTTAGTGATGCACTAAATACATTATGTGACTCGTTAATGCTGCGGCTAAACGAAGTCAGCAACGCACACTTGGATTTCACACACATGTAAAAGAAAAGCTAACTTTTATGCACAGGCTATGTTTGATACTTTTTCTCTATGTCTAAATGTTCACTCCTCGCGTGCCTAACTTACATTTTACAATACAGAGACTGGAACTACAGATATGCTAGTTATAAATACAGTAATCACTACTTTATTTAGGCAGAATAAGTTCGTTGTGATTTCCAAGCTTTTCCACTGTCGGGCCAGTGCGAGCCAGGGCTTTAAACGGGCCGTGCCGGGCTGATAGCCTCGGGCTAATAGCACCAGGCCTGCGTTTCCACTGTCGGGCCAGAAGCTCCACAGCGCTTCACTAAAACACACCCGTAACACGCCTCTCTCGAACAACGTCACACTAACCCATTCACCAACAAATGGAAGTTTTATCAGAAAACTAATCAGAAATCACTGGAAACAAACATGATAAAAGCGGACGTTTGCTGGCATTTTTGTTGTTTATTTGAATATTTAAAACCCAAGCATCGATGTTTTACCACAGGTTTACAATAAAAAGTGATACATTGATCATAATGAATTAATTTATGTCAAAATCGCACATTAGTCACTCAGAAATAAATTACCGTTAGGTCTATTTCACAAAAGAAAGAGGACACACTTACTTCTTTAGTCGTGTCTGTTTTTGTTTATCTGGTAGTTACAGGACATATTTACATCACATTTAGAAAGAATGATAATTTCTACAAATATATGCCACCAAAAATACGACCTGAGGAGCTTTAGCACTCTCTCGACTCCTTTGCTTTATTTTATCATGATAGTCCGGAATAAAGAGACGAGACGTACTGTAGGCTATTTGATTCCGATTTTGATTCAGTGTCGATTCATTTGGATAAATATCAGATGCAATAGCTACATGTACATTTTTTAAAGGAAAAAAATAAGGGCCCTATTATGCTTTTTCATTTTTTCCACTTTAGTTATTGAGTGTTATGTTGCTGTTTGAGCAAAAAAAAAAAAAAAACGAAGCATGGAGAACTTTGTAAGTGTACAGACAGTTTAATAAGAAGATACTTTATAAAGCCAGTACATTACGCATTTACAGGCAGGATCCATCTTGGAAAACAGTCTCGACTAGTCGAGCCACGAACGCCCTGCTACATTAGATTTCACAAACGTAATTCCTATCGACCAGCTCACGTAGCAGGGCGTTCGTGGCTCGATTAATCGAGTCTGTTTTCCAAGATGGATCCTGCCTGTAAATGCGTAATGTACTGGCTTTATAAAGTATCTTCTTATTAAACTGTCTGTACACTTACAAAGTTCTCCATGCTTCGTTTTGCATGTATGGACCCTCATTATGCTACCGTGTTAGTGTGAGGCTATTTTGAGCCTTGTTAGTGGTATTAACTTGCGATTTGTTTTTACTTACTCTCTGCCCCATATACTAGTGTTACGAGCTAATCTGTTTTTATAAATAAAACTCTTTACATTCGATTATCATGAAAACGCATCTCAGGGAACGATCGACTCGGTAACCATGTGTTAATTACCCCTAGGTTCATTTTTCACTGGAGTTGTCCTTTAACAGAATTTTAAGGATTGCAATTAATGAAGAAAAGTTGAATCAGTCTTTGGAAAACATTCCACAAGGTGATGTTTGTTGTTTTAAATCTTCCATACAACATAAAAGGCAACCTTAGGTATTTAATATCATTATTGCATATTTATTTTATGTATGTAGCTTATTGCACTAACTTTAGTATATATTTATTGTAGCTGGTCCTGTTTCTGAGATGTAATGTCTCTTTTCTGCAGAGAATAGAGGTGATGTTGCTCTTTTGGTCCTTCCCCTTCTTCTTGCTGCCACGGTGTACATAGTGGTCAGACGGTATTTCGTCCATCTATTGACGAAGCTAGAAAGGCTTTCATTGATCTTCAACTAGTAAGTATAAAACCGCATATAACTGCTATTTAAATTGCATTGTAACCTGACTGGAACTGCCTGTGCATTAAGCAAGGGATACTGTACATCTAGCCAGTTGATATTGCAGAATCAACAGGGTAATCAACACAAAGTGGAGGGATCTCGTATCACCCTGAAGGAGTTTATTTTGTGATGAAAACTCTGACTGGATGTACATTATCTAACTTAACTTTATTACCTCAAAACAATTCCTATTAAGCAACTTTGATCCTAGACCAAAAAAAAAAAAACCAAGATCAAACAAGACAATGTAAAGCTTACCACTTATACAGCTTTTCGCCAAATAAAAATATTGATTGTTGAAATCATGATGAACTCCATTTCATGATGAACTTTACAGTTATTGAACTGAACTGAATCAACACTGAACTGACTTCAACTGAATAATGAAACTTTTGCCACTGAAACAATCTATATTGTATTTATTTTCTTTCATAGGTCGGAATGAACATGGTGGAATTTCTAAACCGGGCAGGGTCTACAAAACCTGCATCTAATGGCGCTTTTCCACTACACAGTACCAGCTCGCCTCGGCTCGACTCGACTCGACTCGACTCGGCTCTGTTTGGTTTTCCACTGTGTAAAAGTTGTACCTGTACTTGCTTCCAGGTACTTTTTTTCGTACCACCTCCGGCGAGGTTCTAGGCGATCTGAGGCGATACTAAAATGTGACGTGAAAACACGGCAGACTGCTGATTGGTCAGAGAGAATCGTCACTATTCACTGCGTCATCATTGCACGCGCCAGACGGAGTATCCTGAATAAAAAACAGCAAAAACAAAAAAAAACCATCCAAAAACAGCATACACTCGATTTCCACCATTGTCCTGTGTGTGTGGGTAGCGGGTGTGTCTCGCGCGTCTCGCGTAAAAGATTAAGTCACAGCAGTTTCCTGCGGCGTCGCTATGACGACCAGCTACTATTGTGGAGGTACTATCTGCAATGGAAAACGGAGCGAAAAGCGAGCCGAGCCGAGCTGAGTCGAGTCGAGTCGAGCTGGTACTGGTAATGGAAAAGCGCCATAAGAGCGCCACAAATTTTTTATTTCACAAACTGTAAAATACAAACTTGCACATCTGTGAATTTCACTTTAATTTCCTAAGAATTAAATGGTATAAATTACATTGTTGAGAACTAATTTTCTTTCTTTCTTAACTTTATTTGACTTTATTTAATTATACTTATGTAAATTTTAGCATATTTTAAAAATGATTTTGCATTCGCTGACTTTAAAATAAATTGTCTGTCGATTTCACTGCTTAATTAAACCGTTAGACATGTAATAGTTAAACGTATAAATGTCATTGTACAGAACTAATCTTCTTTCTTTCTTTAATTGTATTTGACTATTTAATACTTGATGTATTTTTAAATGATTTTGCATTCGCTGAATTTAAAATATAATTGTCAATGTCACTGTAATCTTATTTATTTATTAAAACTGACAATATATAACTACTTTGATGTCAGCACTAAATGATTTTTGCATTTAAATTTAATGTGCAGTTTGTTGTCATTGCTGCCAATTTTAACACATTTGTGAATGTCAGTTGACAAGCATTAAAAATTATTTTAACAGTCAAAACATGTTCTTCATTATTTCTTAATTCATATTTTACAGTAAAGCACAGGCGACATTATAAGAATAACTCAGCAAAAATAACCCAGAATAACAAATCCATTAATGGTAAAAAATTACTACATCTTGGGTTTTCTCAACAACCCAGCCTGCTGGGTTAAAATTGTCACTGGGTTAATTTAACCCAACATGTGTTCTGTCCAATATTTACCCAGCGCTGGGTTGCCAATTGGGTTGTTTTTAACCCAGCCATTTTTAGAGTGTGGGTCTGAGGAGAGTTTCAGGAAGTCTATATTTATATTGAAGGCCATATATTCACATTTAAGGCCAGTGTCAAATGAAATCACTTCCTGTGTAAATGTAGCACTATATAAGGTGGACTATTAAAAGTAGTCATCATTCTGAGGGCCACAGCTCATCTGTCTAGACACACTGAAAGACACAAGAACAAATAATGGAATTAGACGACTACTACGAAAATCCTAATCGCAGAAATATTATGGACACACCTGGACCTCAAAGACACATCCAGGATGAAGGAAGAGCCGGAAAGCGCAGTAAGCAGAGTTTAATTTGGGTTCATGAAATGAGAACTGTTAGATTTAATATTTTACTTACAAATGTTGATTTGAAACCTTATACACGAAGTTCTGTGATAAAATATGGTCCATAACTCAATCTGCTTGCAATGACATCATCTCTACAGGGCAGAGCTGATTGGTTCCTGCTGTATCTGTAGCCAAAAAGCTTTTTGCTCAACATTCAAATACTTGCCTAGATCATTTGCTGTTGTCGTGTCATGACAGAACTGACGATATGGAGTGTATTCATTAATATCTGTGTTTTGTCAGGAGGAAGCAGGTCTTTGGTGTTGATCACAGTGTGTCTCGGGATCCTTTGTCTTCTTCTGATTGCTGCCGTCATACTGCAGCACTTTCAGTGCTCTTCTAAACGAGGTTAGTTGTACGTACATTTCTCTTTTTCAGTTTTTAAGGCCTTAAATTTATGTATACTGTTTGAACAAGTTGTGTTTCTTTCAGGATTTCTGTGGGGTCCAGATGGCTTGTTTATGTCCAGTGAGCCGATGAGCTGGTCTGACAGCAGGCATTACTGCAAAGATCGAGGAGCTGATCTGGTCATTATCAACACTGAAGAGAAGCAGGTGAGTTTGTGTGAGTGACTGTTAATCAATGAGAGGAATCACACTTATTCCTGTCTTTATTCACACAAAGAGGCACATCTCTTCATTCATCAAGGAGAGAGTGTGGATTGGTTTGTCTGATACTGAGAACGAGGGGATCATGAAATGGGTGGACGACTCACCACTGACACAAGGGTAAGTGCAAAAATACTCAAAGTAATTCATGTGTATTTGTTTATTTTAGTCTTTTTAATTCCCATTTTAAAAATAAGAAACATCTAAACCTCCGGAAAATTTCTGAAGACACAAACACTAGCAGCAAAGCCACAAAAGGCCCTCCCTATTAATACATTCTATTTGAAAAAAACTTCTCTCTTTTACTTTTCTGCTATTTCACTTCTGCTTTATGTTTACTCTAGAAATGCAGTGCTGAGATTACTGTTAATTTATGATTTATGTATTTGTTGCGTGTGCCATTCGTAAATTGTTTGTTGTTTAGTTGAGGTTATGAATAATTACAAATCGGACACATTTTGTTCAGGTTTTGGGCTGATGGTGAGCCGAATAACTATAATGCTGCACACGAGGACTGTATTGAACTGATCCCTAAAAAACACACCCTGAACAACTGGAATGATCTCAGATGCTCTGAGAAGAAAAAAGGGATTTGTGAGAAATAGGGATCATCCTGTTTTTTCATCCTTAAACTTGTGTTACCTTATGGAATCAATTAATAGTGATCACATAATTCATTATTAAGAGTCCCGTCTTTTAAAACAATGCTAGTTGAATTCATCAAGCATTAACTGCTTTCATGTGTAATGTAATGCTGCACACTTTACATCTGATGTGTTCATGTCTTGCTCCATTATAAGCAGCTGTTAATTAGAACTTCTTCTGGATGTTATCATGCACCTCGTTTGTTAGTCTGAAGTGTTGAGCTGACAATCACCGTAAAATGTAGAAGTCTAAAGTGTCCCAGATTGCTCTGATTTATATCCTATTATTCTGATATTGAGTGTCTGTGAAACTGTTTTTATGTTGTGTTGCTTTTGTTTTCAATAAAATGGTAAAATAATAACCATTATTACCATAGTAAACTTCATTTTTGTTTTTATTTCATGTAATTGCTTTTTCATTGCCAATGTCTGAACAGCTTGTAAAGAAATATCAAAGGGCCTCATTCATGAAATTGCAGAACAAATTTTTGTGTAAATCGTTTGTAAAGT
Organism: Leuciscus leuciscus; assembly: GCF_965113295.1. Taxonomy (NCBI): domain Eukaryota; kingdom Metazoa; phylum Chordata; class Actinopteri; order Cypriniformes; family Leuciscidae; genus Leuciscus; species Leuciscus leuciscus. The sequence continues at coordinate 52,909,349 of NC_138727.1, read as the reverse complement.
AGCTCTGTCGTAAATTTTCAAATTTTCAAAATGTTAGTTGGTACAAAAACATGTACACCTGCTCCCTACCATGTGTGAATGGTGCGTAAAACATTTGAACGCTTTGTGCAAACTAATGATCTGCATTTTAATGCACTATGTACCATAATAATATTTCACAAGTTCGTTTTTCTATTTTTTTTTCTAGGTAAGAGTTGAAAACTGTTAAACTTTGGCCCTATCCCAAGTGGCACCCTAAAAACTCTCGGTCTTCCATGAGTCCACACTTTCGTGACGTTACGCCGCTTTGACTGTCGGGAAGCACGCGCATTGTAAGTCCACAAGACCGAAAGCGCATATGAAGTGTTATTTGACAGGGCCGTTGGGTAAAACGCAGCACTCGTCACTGTCACTTTTTAACCAGCCGTCCAATCACAGTGGAGGAGGGGTGGGACAAATACTACACCGACCAATCATTCCTCTTGTACACCGACTGAAGAACAATGGAGAAGTTAATATTGCTGGTTATTGCATTTTTATTCAGTAATATTCCTCAAAATGAGATACTAGTAGTAACATGTTTCTGCTGTTGATATTCCAAATCATTGCAGCCAAAGTGTCTCATCTGGAAATACACAGTGCCACCAAAGTGCTCTCTAGCGCCACCAGCTGGCCGTTTTCAGAAGAGCACCAGGCATTTTTTCAGCTGGCTGAAAACACTTTGGTGGACACACATTCCAGTCCTAAGGGAGTCCAGAAGATTCCACAGCGTTCCTGGACACATAATATATGTAGTTGTAACAAAGACTATAGAATAACACAAGACGCATCACTCATGTTGTTTTGAATGGGGAAAAGTGTAACGCTTTTACGTTTCCCCATGTAAAAGAGAGAGGAGCTGCACTTCCACGCCTGAGAGGTATTTCAAAGATGGCCGGCTAGTGAAATGACTTGTCTTAAAGGGGTTGTAATTCATAGAAAGACAAAAAACAAAAAACAAAACAAACGATCAGATGCTTTCTGAACTTCTGTTTTCTCACCGTTGTCATTTTTGTGTTTATTTTGTTACTGGGAGGAATTTGTAATATTTACTCCTCTAAAGTTGCTCTCAGCAGTGTGGACGGCATCGGGATGTTTGTTAACAGTACATTGCTGCAAAGCTATTTCCCACTTTTTACTTCTAAACGAAGAATGAAAAAGAACTTTGCCGTGAGTATTTCGAGACATTGAATCACGTTCAGTCTCTAGTGCGTTCAATAAGCTGCTGGCTGCAGTTCACTTAACGGCCACTGGTGTCGCTAATAACAAGGGATTCTGAATTGCCCCTTTAACCATTTTGTGAATAGAGGCTTATAAAATGTTTTATCAAAATGTTTCTCCAATCCTTCTGTTACGTTATGTGTATTTTTTTCTTTGTGTCCTTATAATATTTGTGTATGCTTTTTGATGTTTACTTTGAGTTTCAGATCATTGCTGATTTGAAAACAGTGCTGCCGCCTGCCAGCGGTAATTGGATGATCAGCTGGCGGTCCTTAAAAGTCGTCTTCCGCTTGACAGGAGAGGCCTGTTGCGGCTTTGGGTCGGTTGCAATGGCTCAGCCAGACCAAAATATTTTTTTCTCGTGTTTCTTTTGCTCAATGTAGGAGAGACCTGCCTTTTTTTGTTTGGAACTTATTTATGCTATGTTTTTGATAAGCGTAGTTAGATAAGCTTTATTGCAGTTTCTTTTCTATTCTTTGTGTTAGGTTAATTACGTTGCTGTTTAATTTCGTTAGATTGGGTTTTGTTTGTTATTTTGGGTCTTGGGTCTCTCTGACGAGAATACCACTCTATTGATTTATTTCTCTATTCATTTTTTGTTAATGAATTCTACTTTATTGTCATTTACTTCTGTGATTCATAATACATTTATATTATAATTTATGGTTTTTGCCTTCTTTGGTATTCGTTATTCGGTTCTTTTGATCTGACGGCCTGCTGGAAGCTGGTAGTTTTTTTTTTTTTTTTTTTTTTTTTTTTTTAGTTTGTTGCGTCTTACCCCTAGCGGACGTAATAAAATGGGGGCTCGTCCATTTCATCTGATGCGTTTGTAAGTAGGCCTATGATTTTCCTTGCTGGTGAGTAGTTATTTCATTGTCTGATTGGCGGAGTATAATTATGGAGTTTAGTATTGAGGCCTTTAAACAGTCTCCTACGATAGAGGCTTTACAATCATGCCGTAAATCTGACTTAATTCTTGTTGCAGATTATTATGATATATCTGTATCTAAAGTGGCCACTAAACAGGTAATACAGGATGTGGTACAGGAGAATTTGGTGTTGGATGGGGTGTTGAAAGTTGAACTGGTGGTACGGGATGTCAATGCTGCTTATGCGACGGACGGGTTAGGAGAGGAGGCAGTTCAAATTCCAACGGTAGAGCCAAATCCATTGATAGGTCTGAAAACAACAGACCTTAAATTGGCTATACGACTTAAAGAGCTTGATTTGCAAGTTAAGCGACAAGCACGTGATACGCAGCTTCTGCGCGTTAGGCAGTGTGAACTTGAGATGTGGTACAGGTGAGTGTATCACAACCTCCTATGGCGTCTGTCCCCAGTGTTCCTTCTGTTACTTCTCCTGTTCCACATTCTCCAAGTAGGCCTACGGGTGAATTTGATATCAGTAGGCAGATTCATTTAGTTCCTTCGATTCGAGAAACGGAGATTGATTCTTACTTCTGTGCGTTTGAGCAAATCGCTGTTGTTTTGCAGTGGCCAAGAGAAATTTGAAAAAAACTGATAGCCTATTGTATTTATTTCTCATATATGGAATATTGTTGAAATGCAAATATAATATGTTCAACTAGATGTTATTGTGACTCCATGATGTTTAGTTTTATTTAACAAAATATTAAAATCCTCGCTATACCTCACTGCCACTGAGGTATACCCCACCCGCCACACCATAAGCCGCTTTATAGGGGTAATTGAGCCATAGCCCAATGATTCCTGCTGATCTATGAATCCTAGCAGCCTGGCACAGCACCCTGGGTGTCGGCAACTATTAACTTTTCTCTACAGTTCACTCAGTCCTCCTAACTTACTCATTTGTTTTATTTAATATAGCGCTTCTAACAATATGGATTGTTTCAAAGCAGCTTTATAATGATAATAGGAAATTATCCTTTTTAGGCTTTACAACTGCTCTAGGATAAAGTTCATTGTCCAGCTAAAGTTAGTTTTACATTTAAATTTTTATTCATTTAGCTGACGCTTTTATCCAAAGCGACTTACAATTGCTATATATGTCAGAGGTCGCACGCCTCTGGAGCAACTAGAGGTTAAGTGTCTTGCTCAGGGACACATTGGTGTCTCACAGTGGATTCGAACCCGGGTCTCTCACACCAAAGGCATGTGTCTTATCCATTGCGCCACTACCACTTTGATCAATTGATTTACTTCCATTGCGAAGATCATTAGTAATTAACTTAGGGGCCGCTAACACGACACCGTTCTAACAGAAAACCTCAAACCTCCAAAACGCAAACCTGTCACGCACATGCGCATTACGTGTTCAGTCCAAATGTATGCGCGTTTAAATATACATGAGCGCAGGCGTGTAGAAGTGATTCATTCTTCACAAATCAACCCTCAATACTTGTCTGGCCTTAAACATTTATAATACAGAAATGTGTTGCCGTGTCCGCGTAGCCACGTGAACCGGAATTAACCCGACAACATTTTATCTGTAGAGAGGTAAAGGGAAGGGAGGGAGGCCTTCACCGGGGAGAGCCTAGTTGACACTTCAGGACTGCGTTGTCTTCGTGTCCAGGCGAAGGTCCTTCATCAGATCTGGATCCGGCCTGGATCCGGCAGACTGCGGTAAACCTCGGGATAAACAGAGAGACTAATATTAGCGTAGACGCCATCCATCTTATGATGTAACGAGTACATCAGGATTTATGGGAAGTGTTCCCGGTTCCGGCTGACCTAATCTATGCAGCCTAACATGGAATTATAGAAGTCTATAATGTGTTATGTGTATGCTAGGCCAAAGAGATGTGTTTTTAGTCTAGCTTTGAACTGACAGAGTGTGTCTGCTTCCCGGACAATGTTAGGAAGATTGTTCCAAAGTTTAGGTCCTAAATAGGAAAAGGATCTACCGCCAGCAGTCGATTTTGTGGTAGACAACATGTGATTGAATGTACAGTACACAAACTTAGTATTGGTCTGCATAGAGTTTTTAAGTTGGACTGAAATTCTTATCAATAGCCAGCATAAAATCACTTCCTGTTTAGGGTTAGCACTATTATAGCACTATATTTCCTATGAATATGTCAGAGTTTCTGCTTTTATATGACGTGTATTTACATATAATTATTTTTCTATTTACTCAACATGTTCAACATGTTTTTCATCGCAGTAAGCAGAAAATTACTTTAAAGCAGAAATGGTGTAGCAGATGTGTCACTAATGTTGGAGGAAATGAGAAATGTTGCATACGATTTCTGATATTGTTTTCTAGGAACAATATTTCAGAGTTTCTGCTTTTATATTATGTTTATTAACATCATTTTCCATGGAATTTACTTTTTTATACGCTACAGTAAAACAGTTACAGATGTTTGTCATTATAAAACAACACACTCTTTAAAAAGGCCTGTCTGTTAAAGACAACATTGGATTATTTACAAAGGCTGCTTAATTATTATTCCTAATAATATGGTGTGAATTGTTATCATTTTCTATCTCTGTTTGTAAGGAGGACGCAGGTGTTTGGTGTTGATAACAGTGTGTCTCGGGCTCATTTGTGTTCTTCTGCTGGTCTTCATCACACTGTACATCACCATCACAGCAGAGAGAGACCTGTTAAAGAGTTACAAGAACACAGTTGAAGAGTTCAATCACACTATCATCAGCTTATAGGACAATTACACTGATCTAATGACTGAAAAAGACCAACTGAAGAACAAATTCAGCTCTTTGAGTCAGAAGAAACTGGAGTTATAATACAGTCACGTTGTTTGATGAACTAAAGAAAGAAGCATCTAAACGAACTCAGTACACATCTGCTTAAAGAACTTAATTATATAATTAACTTCAGTTACTGAAGAATTCAGTTGAACTGACTGCTTCATTGTTACTTTCCTGTGTTACTAATGTGTTCCCACCAAACAGTATTAATTTAACAACGGGGATTTTTATATTTCTGCACTTTCACTTCTGCTTTAGCTTCTTCTCTTTATCTTGTCTTTGGGTTTTCCCTTCGAGGAGGCAAAGGAAGCAGTGCTTCCACAAAAAACTGAAATAAGAAATTAATCCACAGTACAAAAATAAAACAACGCAAATCCCGCCTCTCATTTTCATGCGCATCAAATCGGTCTGACTCAATAGGCATAAATAATGGTGTTAATGAGAATACTAATTAAAAAGTAAACAACTCACCCATATCACCGCTTTATTCACATCAGATTCACTTGAAATGGTAAATGGACTGCATTTATATAGCGCTTTCAACAGACCCAAGGCCACCAAAGCACTTTACATATTGCCTCACATTCACCCATTCATCTCATTCATACACCGACGGCAGTGTCAGCCAAATGACTTGAAAATACAACCTGTAAGTGTGTGTGCAGTCAGCTTGGTGAAATTAAAGGCGCATCTCCGTGTCTGTGACCAGGGGCAGTGCTAGGCCTATTTTAGGGAGGACTGAAGTGATAATTGAGGAAGAAAAACATCTGGGGCCGTTTGTAAAATTTTAGTCTTAAGTCTGTCAAAATTTTAAGAATGACATAATTTTACTCTTATTCCTAAACTAGAATAAGTGGGATTCATAAAGGTTCCTACGTGTTGAGACTTGGTCTCAGCTCCTAAATTATTTAAGAGTGCTGGAGAGGTCTCATATAACCGAGTTAGGAGTAACAAGATGGCAGCAGAGAGGAGGAGGCCGCACACTTTTCAATGAAAATATAATGTATTAGAGTTAAAGATTTTATCTAGAGTATAACATTTTTATCATCAAGGTATTCGTTTTTTTAACACACCTTTAAGAAATGTAATAGCTTCTCCCACTCTACAAACCAATGCACTAACTACATAAATTAAAGTAATAATAACATGTTTGGCGACTTGCAGCAGTGCACCACCGGTGATGACTTGAGCTCATCAGTCCACAGTCAGCAGGGTTTTAAATAGCACTTTTGTGCTACACAGAGGTGTATATGGGTCTGGGGTCTGGGGTGACGGGATGGGGGGCTTCTATGATATTAGACTGCGTACGCAGCCTATAATAAAAGATAATGAATTTCAAACCTGAACCAAACATATTTTTATTCAAAGATCAACAGTCTGTCATTATTCTTTAGTCTGCCACAAAACAATGACTGTTGTAAGTAACAGTGCGTAAATCAGACCTTTCAGTATAGCCTAACGCTAATAAGCTTAAACGGAAATAACGAGATAATTGTGTAGTGAAGTATTTTGTCCTCGCGGCTGCAGCAACTTGCGCTCTAATAATAGGCAAAATAGGCTACAGAATATTTCGTTCTGTATTGACAGGTGCAATATTTGAAAATCGATCATATTTTTTTTATTACATTTAGGCTATATCTGCATTTATGTAAAAACTTAAACTTTCAAATATCAAAATGTCATTTATTAATATGTTTTCATGTCAAAATGACATACAAACATCTTTTCCTATTCTATTTTGCCTGGAAACGCTTCCAACACGCTTGCGTGTCGCGTGAAAAATAGGCGTCGGTTCTATTTATAGCATGCACGCGTTTTCCGCGCGGCTCGAGGCGCGCCTGAGACGCGCGTGTCACGCAGGCAGTGTGCAAGCTCTAACCTGTTAACAGGGGAGCCGAAATAAAAACGGACACGCCACGCAGCCAGTGTCGCCGGCCTCAACCTCCGCAGACAGTTTTTAATGTTTATAAGACAAAACTACTCAAGATTTTGCTTTAGTATAATTTTCGGGACAATTAGGGCCAGATTCGGGATTCGGGACAACAGTTTAGATTTCGGGACTGTCCCGAATTTTTCGGGACGTCTGGTCACCCTAGGTGTATAGTCCAGGGGTCAGAAAGTAGAAGTCCTGCCATAGGTTTATTCCACCCATGAACTCAGCCAGCTGATTTCACTAATTAGTTCTCTCTCCTGCTGAATTAGCAAATCCAGGTGATTGGAACAAAATACTGAGGAGGACTTTTACTTTCTGAACCTGGACTTTACACCTCTGCTTTTGTGACACCAACCACACCAAACATACACAGTAAATTCCTCGGTGTTAAATTAACACCGCTCTGTGTTTATATGGGAACCACCAGCAGGGTGTTAAAAGTAACACTGAAGCAGTGTTAGAGTTAATTAGATAATTAAGTGACAATTTAAATAAAGTTTGCTTAAACCATCAAATTATGAGGAAAATATTTTTAGATTTATATATTTTTTTATATTTTAAAATATGAGGGAAGAACAAAACACTAAACTTATTTCAAGTCAAGTCACCTTTATATATATATATATATATATATATATATATATGATTACAGGAAAATAATACAACAAAGCTCATTTTGGCTGTACAGCAGCTCTAAAATTAGCCCATGATTTACTCACCCTGAAGCCATAGGTGTATATGACATTCTTCTTTCAGACGAATACAATCAGAGTTATATTAAAAAATGTCCTGGCTCTTCCAAGCTTTATAATGGCAGTGAATGGCCATATATTTTTTGAAGTCCATCAAAGTGCATCCATTCATGATTAAAGTGCTCCACGCATCACCGGCGGTTAGTAAAAGCCTTCTGAAGTGAAGCGATGTGTTTGTGTAAGAAAAATATCCATATTTAAAACTTTATCGACTAAAATAACTAGCTTCCGGCAGACGGCCGTACGCATTGATTTACGCCAAAAGAGTGACCCTTGGACTTGACGCACAACGTAATGTCAAACGCGGAAGCGCAGAGGATAGAGCCATTTTTAAAGAGAAATGTGGGAGGAGCTTGAGTTTGTTGCCCAGCCCTGTTTGTTTGAACCGCGAGAGGCGTCAAAGCTTACGCTACTCCTACATCTACGTCATACATCATCAAGGGTTACTCTTTTGGCGTAAGTCGACTTGCGTGGCCGTTTTAAATATCACTTTTGCGCAGAGGTGTATAGTAATATAATAATTAAACTGTTTCCAGGTTTTTCACTCCTCCAACTATTTGAATCAGAACACATTGGGGCTAGATTCATAAAACATTCATAAAAAAAATATTTTCTGCTGTTTTGCACACACGCAAACAGACAATGCACAATGCAGAACACAAACGCCTTCATAAATACTGTGAAAATGTTGTAACTCCCTTGTGTTTAATAGCTGTAGGGATCATCGTCTGTCACTGGATGCCACACTGATGCAAATTATTATTCAACCCTGTTCAGTTAATAAAGGTCCAGTTAGACTTGTCCTGTAAGGTTGTTCATTTTTGGTCACAGATTCCTCTTGTTGCCTTTTATATCACCATGTTTGAATGTACAATATAGTCATAGTTTGGGTCTGAGGAGAGTTTCAGACTGGAAGTCTATATTGTCATTAAATGCAGTGTCAAATGAAATCACTTCCTGTTTGGGATTAGCACTAACTGGAAAACGCTACTCATCATTCTGAAGATTGCAGCTCACCTGTTAAGACGTACTATAAGACACAAGAGCAAATCATGGAATTTGATGCCATTTATGCAAGTTATGAAGATGGTATTGACACAACTGGCCAGGATGAAGGAAAACCTCAAAAGTGCAGTATGTACAATTTCAAGCATTTTTGAAAATTGGGTCAGTGTTTCTGCTTTTTTATGAAGGTGATTAACATGGAGTTTTTTTTTTTTTTTTTTTTTTTTTTTAATCAACATGACCTTATTGTGATATTTTATCAAAGCAATTCCAGATGTTTGTCTTATAAAATAACATACTATTTAAAAAGCCCTGCTTTCTAAAGACAAAGGTATAGATTACACTGATGTGTGTGTTTTATCTCTGTTTGTCAGGAGGACGCAGGTGTTTGGTGTTGAAGACAGTGTGTCTCGGGCTCATTTGTGTTCTTCTGCTGGTCTTCATCACACTGTACATCACCATCACAGCAGAGAGAGACCTGTTAAAGAGTTACAAGAACACAGCTGAAGAGTTCAATCACACTATCAACAGCTTACAGGACAATTACACTGATCTAATGACTGAAAAAGACCAACTGAAGAACAGCTTCAGCTCTTTGAGTCAGAAGAAACTGGAGTTAGAGACCAGAGTCAATGATCTCAGTGTTGAAAAAGGCCAGTTACAGAGAAGTGTTGAATCTTTAAGTCAGAAGAAACTGGAACTGGAGACCAGAGTCGCGTCTTTGAGTGAGGAACTGACAAAAGTTTTTAATAATTTTTTTTTGTATTCCTAGTTTTCTTTATCTTTCATGTACACAGCTTTAGTGTGTGTGTTTATTTTAGGATATCAGTGTAGTTTAGATGGCTTCTTCATGTCCAATAAGCCGATGAGCTGGTCTGAGAGCAGGCAGTTCTGCAGAGATCATGGAGCTGATCTGGTCATTATCAACACTGAAGAGAAGCAGGTGAGTTTGTGTGAGTGACTGTTAAAGTATGTGACATAAAATTACACTCAAAAAAATGCTATGTTGGCTTTAATTAACTTTTTTATGTCAACAGGTTCCACGTAACTTTACGTTGGATTTATGTAACATTATTTATTTCAATTAACTTAAGTTAATTACATAAGGTTAATCCAATGCTGTTTAGTTGAATAAAGTTAACAGTCTTAATTTTGTCCAAAACAATTAAGTTAATTAAGTTAAATTATCCTAAAATTTATATTTTTACATTCAACCCAAACATATTTGGTTCATGTTCAGGTTCATATTTGAACCTGTTGACATAAAAAAGTTAATTAAAGCGAACATAGCATTTTTTTGAGTGTACAATATAAGTCGCCGACGCTAGCTCTCGGCATCTCGAAAACGCCACGCTGATATTGATCCTCGTTTTAGTTCTCCTTTTGTCCCAAAGTCCGCTTGCCATGGTCCATAATGTATGAACGAAACAACAACAGCGTGAGCACGCCGCTAGACGTTACGCAGTTCTCAACGTCTGTCGCCATGGTTACTATGGCAGTACGAGCGGAAACCTGGGTTAACGCGGATATTGCGTCATTGACAGGCGACAAGTGAACCCGGGACGAGCCATTATTTAAAATTGGAATTTCTCTCAAATTAAAAATCTTTGGGAACTTTTGGGATATTGTAAGTACACAACTGCAGTTAATATATCACACTTTTGGATATTTTATTACAAAAATCGTACATATTGTAGCTTTAATGAATGAGAGGAATCACACTTATTCCTGTTTTTATTCACACACAGAGGTGCATAAGTTCATTCAAGGAGAGAGTGTGGATTGGTTTGTCAGACATTGAAAACGAGGGCAATTTGAAATGGGTGGACAATTCAACACTGATACAAGGGTAAGTGATAAAACACTCACAGAAAACCACTGTGGATTTAGTTGGTTGGTCTTTTGTAATCTCATTAAAGGACAAGTTCGGTATTTTACACTTAAAGCCTTGTTTACAGATCGTATCTGATGAAATAGAACGGTTAAGATAAAAATTTGGACACATGCTCCTGTCCCGAGAATTTTAGGTTTATTTCGCTTTTGTGGACCTATTTTGCCAAACGCGTCACACCCGTGATTCTTCCGTTGAGAGCTTGAATAATAGACACTCCAGCCCAGTTGGTGGCGATAATGCACCTTTGCCAATTGCAAGCAAACCACGGGCATTTCATTGAATACACAGAAGAAGCAGAAGAAGAAGCGGCGGAGTAATACCGTAAAGGTGCTGCGGTCTCACAGCACGTCCTATACAAGTCAATGGAGTTGGACAAAAACTATGATAAAACCTGTTGGAATGCATCTTTTGCAGCGATTTTTGAGGGAACATATCAGTGAACACCCCCTGACCACTCGGTGAGTTTCACGTCTTTGTAAACGAAAGTTTAATGTGTTTTTAGGACGGAATCTTCCAATGCACATAGACAACCATTGTGGGGGTGGGGGGGTGAAGCGAAATAAACCTAAAATTCTCGGGACAGGAGCATGTGTCCAAATTTTAATCTTAACCGTTCTATTTCATCAGATACGATCTGTAAACAGGGCTTTAAGTGTAAAATACCGAACTTGTCCTTTAAATGAAATGAGACCATCATAACTTTAAGAAAACAACTGAAAATATATTTTCTACAAACACAATCATGACAACATCCACAATAAACGATACTTCCTATAAATAAATTCAAAAGCATCAGCTTATTTTGTATTCCTGAACGAAAAAATGTGGGGTTCTGAATAACTGAACATCTAATACGTTATTTAGGTTTTGGACTGAGGGTGAACCGAATGACGAACATGGAATTGAAGACTGTGTTGAAATTATGTCTTCATGTTCATCTTCAAACCTGAACAACTGGAATGATCTCCCATGCTCTGAGAAGAGAAAAGGGATTTGTGAGAAATAGGCTTCATCCCGTCTTCTTGTGGTTTTACTTCCATTATTTTCATAATTGTCTTATTGCGAATGCCCAATTTCTAATGGGTTCCTGCTTTTTAAAACAGTCTGCTTCATTTTATATAAACTTCTTAAATATACATTTTATTTCATACTTTTCTGTAATATACAAAATCACAAGCTGATATTCAGATGAAAGGAAATGTAAAACTATCATTATCTTTTAGTGCTATAATAAACTCACAACATCCAGTTTCTCACGATGAAGTCTAAAGTGTCCCAGATTGCCCTGATTCATCAGTTATTCTAATATTGAGTGTCTGTGAAACTGCATTTGAGTTGAATTGCTTGTGCTTTGGTCCATTGGCATTATTTACCATAGTAAACATACAGCATAACTCTAATGTAATTACATAAATTTAGCACTTCATATTCCAGGTATGAACATTTTTGAATAAAAAAAAAGTTATTCTGGCTCAAACTAAAAATCAAGTAAAAACACGATGTTTTGTAAAACTAGTTTTGTGAGGTCAGTGCACTGGATCTCCCTCTAAATAAAAAGCTTATCAATGGACATTTTAGTTCAGCTTACGCTACACATCCTACATCACACGTCGTCATGTGTTACTCTTGTGGCGTAAGTCGACTTGCAACTCGACTAACAGATTTATATGTATATTTTTACTTTACAACTAGACTCTCCCCCTGTGAAGGCCTCATCAACATGACAGCCATCGGCACTGATCCTCAACAAACCGATGGTACCCAACATGTATAATTGCACCATAAAACTTTTGATTGTCACCATTGTTGAGATTCATACGCCGATTCTTGATGTCTTTGTGTGTCTGGATGATATGGAAGTTAGAAATGTTGAGAGCATTTACTGTTTTTTAAATCCTTCATGTTTTCTGTTTGTCAAAACTCTGATAGATCTCAATCTGTAAAATCTCTATAAAAAATACATTAGACAATAAATTAGATCAGTAAATCAGGCCACTAGATGATGATTGTGACTATTTAAAAACACTGTATAGCGTAAGAGTTAGATTTAATAAATGAAAGAAGTTAATTTCACTGAAATATTAGTAAAAGTTCATAGAAAAAAAGTTATGCAAAGTCAATAACTGATAAGGAGAGTAAATATAAAATGTTATAAATTTGATTCATGTTTTATGTGTTTTTGAGCAAGATGATACAGGAGAGATCTGTTAGTTTAATTCATTAGTTTTGTGTGTCACCATTGTGCTGGAGAGTAGAGCCTGTGCTTCAGTCAAAGATGAGCAGAGAAACACTGATGTTCTGCTGCCGTAATGATGGACAAATGAAGCTTTGGTGAAACACTGAACCACTTAGAAGAACTGTTTGAAAATGGGTTCATTACTCAAAGCTTCAGTAACAGCGCCCTCGCCTGGTGAAGTGCCAAGGCTGCATCTAAATGATCCCGGCTAGATAGTGGACAGGACACTTTAAGACGAGTGAAAAACAATAAATCTAGTGCACGCACCTAACCTTCAGAGCAGTGGTTCAAATGGAATTGTAGTTAATGGTTTGAAGCACGTATCAAAGCTTCAGTGTCAGACTGCCATCACTATGCAGCCGGTTGCTTTATTTAAAAACAGGAACTGTGTGGCTGTAAGTCAGTTGTAATTGTTGTGTTTCATTTTCTGAACCAACATCACATTGTAACATTGACTCAATGCCATTACCATTGATTTATGAATCAAATTTCAACATTTTTTCAACATTAATTGCTGGAGCAAAAGAGATGTTGATTCAATACAGTTAACATTGACACATTAACATTATTTTGATGGTTGCTTTCTATCTGGGACCCTAATCAAACACACCTGAACCAGCTAATCAATGTCTTCAGGATTACTAGAAAGCTACAGACAGGAGAGTTTATCAGGGTTGGAGCTAAACTCTACAGGACAGTGGCCCTCCAGGACCGAGTTTGCCCATCCCTGCTGTACAGTGCAGATATACTCAGCACTGTGTGAGGGTTTTCTGGTTACAGATTTCCAAAGACTGTTCTGACAGTTGACCTTAAATACCCAGAACAGAAGAGTTGTAAATATTTACACAAACAATTTGGGATTTGTTGGATCTACTCTCATGCCCCAAAGGTCACGACTGGTTTTGGGGGAAAGGAGCCATGATTATCATATATCCTGAAGAGACACCACCCAAAACGGAGAACAGACTTTTCAGTCTTGCACATTATATAAGTGACTGTAAGTGACCATTTTACCAAATGCACTGAGACTTACATCAAATTTGAATGGGAAACGACAATATATTTACAAGATACATCATGTGTTTTATATTGACATTCTTAGTGAACTTTCAGTGACTTGAGTCAGGGTGAAAGGAGGGAAGTAGGGAGAGGAGGAGGCTCATAGGGGGAGAGGAGAGAAGTCTGAGCAAGGCGGTCCTTATACTCTTTCTTCTAATCTCCAGATTAATGATTTTTATTGTTTAATGCAGGATGTTTGATTTCATGTTCTTTCTTAGCAGGAAACACAGTCTTACAGTTCAGACCGCAGCTCATCTGTGAACACATAGACTACTGTATTGTAAGACTGTGAGTTAGAGCAAATAATGAAATCAGGCAGGTATATTGTAAATAGAGTTACCGAAGGCACAACTGGACCACAAACAGAGAGTCTCTGGCAGGATGAAGAAAAAGCTCCAATGTGCAGTAAGTAGAAATGTTATTCTGACGTAGAGATGGAGTTGGTAATGGCGCAATAATGTTTGAGGAACTGAAAACTGTTACATAAAATGTCAATTATTCCTTTTTTCCTCTGAAAAATCCAACAGTTGTTCTAACTAACACTTTTTAGTTAACTTTACTTAATGTCTTAACTTAATTGTAAAAATCTAGTAATCTTTATTATTCACATACTATGCTTTGGTTATTCAGTTAAGATTGATTGGTTTGAGTGCAATTTTGTCAGGCAAAAAAAAAAAAAAAAAAAAAAATTTATAGACTTAAGCTAGGTTTATACTCGACGCGTCCGCACGAGCGCGAAGGTGCGTGCGGCAAAAATGACGTCATTGCGGTGTGGGCGGTCGTGCGCGTTGGGTGCACAAGACCCCATTTTGCTTGGTGGTGTGCGCGGCTTTTTTTGTAACAGCGCGCGCGGCGCCGCATTCGAAGATGAACGACTTCGAGCCGAATCTGTCCGAGCTCGAACTTCTCACCACACCGGCACCCAGTTTGCACGTCTAAATTAGTTGCTTTCATTAAAAAAAATAGCATACAATAGCATAAAACGTATTTTTAATGAACATAAAGGTCCATGTTTAATAAAAATGTTCACGAAATTTAATGAAATATTTAGTGAAATTAGAAAATATGTAAGAGATTGTTAATTTAGTTATATTGTATACACATTCTCATATCCATATATTTTGTTTTATTGTCACGAGTAATAATCTCAGGGTTTACTGGATTTTACACGATTCTTTTTGTAGTGTGGTATTGGTGGTGGTGTACTAAAATAAACATTGTCACGTGTGTATAGCTTTCTTCTTCTCACCGCTGATTCCTGATGGTTTAGAGGACAATTACTCGAGTCGCCCCCTATCGTTTCAAAGAATAGTACAACGGCGAGTGCGTCAAGTATAAATGCCTCGTCCGTCCGGGGAAGTGTGCGCGCAGTCTGTGGAGACTCGTGCTGCGGAGTCAGGCGAAAGTATAAACAAGGCTTAAATGGTAATTCTTAATAGACTTTTCACTCATTTCCTCAACTTCTGCAGTTATCTTTCTTTAGTTGCATTCACTCATTTCCTCAACTTCTGCAGTTATCTTTCTTTAGTTGCATTCACTCATTTCCCAAAGTCATCTTGAATGTTGAATTGTCAATACAACTGAAAATTTTGAGAGAACGTTACATGACCTGACTTCATCAATTGATGTTGATTTTCCTAAAATATTTTAGGACAAATATATTTTATTTGAACTCACCATTATGACAATCAGTGTTCCCTTTGGTTGGTCACTTGGACCTTCATTTATGTTATTGTAATTCACTTCCAATTGATGCAGCAATGCAACAAGAAATCACCTGTTTTTGATTTCAAGGGAAGGGAAATAATAAATAGATGGCTTTTAAATGGTGACAAAACTAAATAATTAACTAGTTTTGTTATTAATCTTTTTTCAACACTTACGTCATAAACACCTTGTGAAAGTTTTAAATGGGTTGATATAATCTCTCTATATTTTTTGCAAGATTTGTGACAATATCTTGTAATTGGTCATGGTTGAGTTACACATAGACATTAACATTCAGCATGCAAAACACAACAATGGTAACAAAAGTAATATATTATAAATGTATATGCATAATATGTGAATGGTTGTTAATTGATATCTGTGTGTGTTTTCTCTGTTTGTCAGGAGGACGCAGGTGTTTGGTGTTGATGACAGTGTGTCTCGGACTCATTTGTGTTCTTCTGCTGGTCTTCATCACACTTCAGCACATACACTGCAGCACCATCACAGCAGAGAGAGACCTGTTAAAGAGTTACAAGAACACAGTTGAAGAGTTCAATCACACTATCATCAGCTTACAGGACAATAACACTGATCTAATGACCAGTCCCTCCAGAAAAACGCGGCGTTTTTTTGTGATTGTTGCGGGCAAAAATCCTTGATTATGCGGCACGTTTTCTTAAAAAATGCGATTGAATATGCGGGATATTTATGCAATTTTATGCGATGAAATTGCGGGAACTTGCAAAAATTGCGGGAACTTGCAAAAATTGCGGGAACTTGCAAAAATTGCGGGAACTTGCAAAAACTGCGGGAACGTGCAAAAACTGCGGTTTGATGAAAAAGAGAGAAAAAAGTGATTCCCCCAACACCCTGTTCTCACTAGGCTACTACTTTAATGTAAAGAGTCATTTCTTATTACTTCCTATGAGCAAGCATACTACATCGCATAAAGTGCTGGGAATATTTAAGTTCTCATCTTGTTTTATTTCAGACCTTAATAAACACATGGCTCAAACTTACAAAACATTGAGTCGAACAAGTTCTGGAGCTTAAAAATGAATAAATAAAAAATAAAAAAATAAAATGTGCTTCCTGTTTTACAGAGGTAGTTGAACAAAACAGACATCTTGTTAAAATAAGTGCTTCCAATCCACAGTAATGTAAGCAATACAGTAACAGTACAGTACAGTAACAGTACAGTCTTACAGTAACGTAAATTTACATACTACTAACAAAAAAGTGCAATCTTACAACTGTAAAGTTGCATAAACTCCTGAATAAAACTAACTACGTAGCCTCTAACACTGGCCAATCATTCGCCATCCTCATCCTCCATCCCCTCTCCCTCAACGTCCATCTCCTCCATCTCCTCCCCCTCCACCATCTCCTCCACCATCTCCTCCCTCTCAAATGCTCCACTGCGGACTCGTTGGTTATGGTAAAGGAAGACCAAGGCTTTGAGGTTTTGGTTGGTAGTTGATCTTCTTCGGTTAGACAACACCAGTTTGTAGATGCTGTTGCTGCGTTCAGCATCAGCTGAGTTTGAGACAGCATCTTTGTACCGCTTGGCCAAGGAACTCAGCACAGGAAGTCTCTCCTGTAGGCCATCCCAAAACACATCCAAATCCACCACGCCGGATGGTGCAGCTCTGAGTGCTGCTGGACCAAGAGTCTTGAAGTAAGAATCAAATTCATCACCCTGCACTTCAGTGAAACCTGGAATGGCCTTGTAGCTTGCTACAGAGTCATCTAGGAATGCGATGTGGCGAGGGTCAAACACCCTGACCTCCTGGAGAAACTCAATGGCCGGCTGCCCATGTGACATATACTTGCTGAGCTTTTCTTCAGCGTTTTCATATGCCTGACCAACTGTGCAGAGGATCTGTGTCTTTGTGGTGTGAGGTAAGTTAAACCCTTCAAAGTATTCGGCACACGCCTCATACTGCAGCTCTTTGTTGGCAGCAAAGACCACCTGCAGATCCTCCAGATAATTGAAGATCTTTGTGGTCACAGGACGTCTGCTCTGGAAGATATCGAGAAGACTTAGGAAGCGTTTGCACTTGTCAGCCATGATGTTGATCTGGACATTCAGGGACTGAGCTAGGTCGTGGTCTTGAAGCATCTCGTGGAGTCTCTCCACAGACTGTGGAGCACTTCTGCTACACACCTATTAATAAAAACACAAATAGAAAGAAAGGAATTAGGTCAAACATACAATATGTTCAATGCCATTAAATTTTTTACTTTGATATTACTAAACTATTCATGTTTGTATGTGCAAATGGGGTTAACAGATGAAGAAAATGAAGTGTTAATTGTATTGAGGAATTATTTGAAGGAAGTTTTTACCTCGATTTCCAGCTCTATGAACTCCTTGTACAGTCCAAAGTGCTGTGCGTGGTACTGCACTGCAGAGAACCAGGAGTTCCAGCGTGTTGCACAGGGGTTTGGAGGCATGATCGCCTTTTTTTCTGGCAGCTTGTTTGTCATGAAGCAGAGGTATCTTCTCTTCCGTGATCCAGCATTGAAGAACATCTGGGAGAAACTTAACATGAAGCTGTTCAACTGAACAAAAGGTTTGCGGAAGGCATTGCCAATGAGATTCATTATGTGTGCCATGCATGTGATGTGTATTGAGTTGGGGAACAACGACTGCAGAGCTGCTGTGAATGCCTTCTTCATGTAGGCTGCATTATCAGTGTCGAACACAATCACATCCTCGTTGTTAATGCTGTATTCTTGAAGGCACCTTACGACAGCCATGGATACAGTGGAATGATTGCATTGCTCAAGGAAAACAGTATCTGCAAGGTAGGCCAAGATCCTCCCAGAATGATCCTTCTCAAGTGGTGCAAGGAGGATATTCAGGACACATCTCCCCTCAACATCTGGAGTCTCATCGAAAATCACAGCAAGAGGTTTTCTGGCAAGAAGTGTCTTAAGGTCCTCTTTTTCCCTCTCATATACTGCTCCCAAATACATCTCTTGAAGCTGGTGAAACCCTGGAATGGCGCCGCCATTGATTACTTTTTCATTCAGAAATTTCCTCAGTACAGGGTGGTCACTCTTAGACAGTGGGATGTTGATGGCAGTGCAGGTGGCAACCCAGCTTTCACAAATCTAGAACAAACAGAAAAATACTTTTGTATCATTAGGCTGTATTATGTACACACACACACACACACACACACACACACACACACACACACACACACACACACACAGTCCAGTGTAACCTACAGAAAACTGCAGTATAAAACCGAATCATTTACACACACACACACACACACACACACACACACACACACAGTCCAGTGTAACCTACAGAAAACTGCAGTATAAAACCGAATCATTTACACACACACACACACACACACACACACACACACACACACACACACACACACACACACACACACACACACACACACACACACACAAAGTCCAGTGTAACCTACAGAAAACTGCAGTATAAAACTGAATCATTTACAGTAAGCCTTTCACAGAACAGTAGTGTTTCTGCAAATAAAAAATTCTTTCATGCCAAAATCAATCATCTTGCATGGGAAATTACACTACTGTTAGTAATAATTTCATAATTTTACAAGCTTTAATCTTATAGGCTACTGACCTTGATTCTTTCAGCCCTAGCAACTGTTTTGGAAGTTGACGCCTCGGTGTAGGTGAGCTGCTTCTTCTTGGCTGATTCCGCTGCTGCTTTAACCATCCTCAAATGTTTGGCGGTGGCAAAGTGGTTGTCCAGCGTAGACTTCCGCCTGTGGTCCAACACGCAGTTGCACGGAGTGCAAAATAATTTGCCCCCACTGTCATGTAACACACTGGGAAACTGCTTAGCGCGGTCTTTTGCGCTTATGTTTGTTGGCAAATGAGAACGATTTGCGGGCTTCATCATGGTTTCATCGGGGTTTGCAGCTTTTCAATAATGTCGCGTAATTACGTCACTTCATAACGTTCCCATGGCAACAGGGGAAATAACTGCGCTTGTGTGAAGTAAATGTAAAACTTTCTGCTAAGATATATGTGACTTTTTGCACCGAAAATGCAGGGATTATGAAATCATGAAAGCCCGCATATTTTGTGCACGGAAATCTGCAATTTATGCGGGGAAAGTGCGGCGTATTTGAAAAAATGCGTCCCCCACATAAATATGCGGACTTTGGCTGATTATGCATGGAATCATGCGATCGCATAATCGCGTTTTTCTGGAGGGACTGAATGACTGAAAAAGACCAACTGAAGAACAACTTCAACTGTTTGAGTCAGAAGGAACTGGAACTAGAGACCAGAATAAAATATCCCACTGCTGAGAAAGGCCAGTCACAGAACAGTTCCCACTCTTTGAGTCAGGAGCTGGAGACCAGAGTCAAATATCTCACTGCTGAGAAAAGCCAGTTGGAAACAAGAGTCAAAGATCTAACCACTGAGAAAAGCCAGTTGGAGACCAGAGCCAATGATTTCACTGCTGAGAAAAGCCATTTGGAGACCAGAGTCAATGATCTCAATGCTGAGAAAGGCCAGTTACAGAGAAGTTTTGATTCTTTGAGTCAGAAGAAACTGGAGCTGGAGACTAGAGCCAATGATTTCACTGCTGAGAAAAGCCATTTGGAGACCAGAGTCAAAGATCTCACTGCTGAGAAAGACCAGTTGAATCAGACGAAACTGGAGTTAGAAAGCAACGTCACATCTTTGAGTGAAGAACTAAAGAAGGAAAAATCCAAACAAGGTCAGTATGAATCTGTTTTTAATTCTTTTTCATCCTTTTCTTTATTTCTATCTATAGAGTTTTTAAAATGGGAGTTTCTGTTAGGAAATCCGCGTGGGCCTGTATGTTTGTTCAAATCCAATGAGTCGAGCTGGTCTGAGAGCAGGCAGTACTGCAGGGATCATGGTGGTGATCTGGTCATTATCAACACTGAAGAGAGACAGGTGAGTTTGTGTGAGTGACTGTTAATCACCCAGCCAGCAGAGCCATGTGGGGCCCAAATGGGTTTGACTTGGGCTATCTAACTGGGACCCAGACAGTTTTGCACCCAGTTTCCATGTAGGCCCCACATGGATTTGCCCAGATGAAATGAACACTGCTTAGTGTGCACACTACAGGCTGTTTAATGTAACACTTAATCAGTGTTGGAGGTAATGAGATAATTAAGTGATTGAATAATGATTTTGTATTAGTGAAGAACACCTGCTGTTAACAAGCAGAATCACTGAAGGAAAGAGAAACACAAGAACTACTTCCAGCCACAGCCTTGGATGAAATCAACTGAAGATAAAATACATTCAATCTCTCAAGATCTGATTAAACAACTCCACAAACAGCATTACCAGCTTCACTTATTACTAACCAGACTGACTTTATTTCTGTCAGACGTCTTCAGAAATTCTTATTGAGAATTAACAGAGGTTAAGATGTTGATTATTTATTTGAAAGTAATAGTTTGATTTGATGTTACCATTGTGGCGATCAGTGTGTGCTTTAGTCAGTCTCTTGACTTTTTAACATTAGTTTTTCTCAGGCAGCTGTGTCTGTTTGTTATGGCGAGAACAGCAAGAGAAAATATAATCAGATGCTGTAAGCTGATTGATGATAAGAATATACTCATCATTATATATTGGCATAACTCATTGATATTATGTGGGAGGTTTATACGGATAGTATGTTATTAATTCTGTTTTATTGTTGTGATTCTACAGCAAGAGAATAATAGAATTTGATCAGAACATCACACGATTTTTAACACATCATTTACATATTTTGAGCTCCTGTGAATTTTACTCGCACACAGACATCAAGAATCAGCATATGAATCTCAACAATGGTGACATGTTTCATAGTGCAATGCAATCTGAGTGCATCATACAAAACTTATCCATGGCTCCCAGAATGCATTGCACCATTGAAGCATGTCACCATTGTTGAGATTCATATGCTGATTCTTGATGTCTGTGTGCGAGTAAAATTCTTTTTATCTTCAGTAAAATATTTTATCTTCAGTTGATTTCATCCAAGGCAGTGGCTGGAAGTAGTTCTTGTGTTTCTCTTTCCTTCAGTGATTCTGCTTGTTAACAGCAGGTGTTCTTCACTAATACAAAATCATTATTCAATCACTTAATTATCTCATTACCTCCAACACTGATTAAGTGGTACATTAAACAGCCTGTAGTGTGCACACTAAGCAGTGTTCATTTCATCTGGGCAAATCCATGTGGGGCCTACATGGAAACTGGGTGCAAAACTGTCTGGGTCCCAGTTAGATAGCCCAGGTCAAACCCATTTGGGCCCCACATGGCTCTGCTGGCTGGGCAATGAGAGGGATCACACTTATTCTTGTTTTTATTCACACAGAAACACATAACTTCATTCATCAAGGAGAGAGTGTGGATTGGTTTGTCTAAGACTGAGAACAAGGGGACAATGAAATGGGTGGATAATTCAACATTGGAAAAAGGGTAAGCGATGAAACACTCACTGACAATCACTGTGAAAGTATTTTAAACATGAGACCATCACAACCTCTAAAAATAACCGAAGACCCAACTGTTCAATAAATACCAAAACCAAAGATTTTTTTTTGCAAAACACAACTCTTCTCTCCATTATTTGTCCTCTAGCTGCCTTTACAATGTAAAGCTTTCCTGTAGCTCAGTGGTAAGAGCATTGCGTTAACAACGCAAGGTTGTGGGTTCGATCCCAGGGGATTGCACATACCTATGTATAAATGTATAGGATAACGCAATGTATGTTGCTTTGGATAAAAGCGTCTGCCAAATGCATAAATGTAAATGTAAAGTCTAATTAGACTTAAAAAAGCATGCAAACTGATTGCCTTAAAAAAACAAAACAAGGAAAGCAAAATAGGAATAGCATATTTTACTGACAAATGCTTAGTTCACTTACACAAGAGTTCTAGTAACTAAAAAATTATTGAGGGTACTTTTATTGAGGGTACATTTTAAATAAAATGTAATTGTTGTGTTGTTGTGTTGAATGCTGAGTGTTGAAGTCTGTGTGTGACTCAAGCATGATCAATTGCAAGATATTCTCACAAATATAGATGGATTATATCAATCCAATTAATAGTTTCACAGCATGTTTATGACAATAAGTGTTAGCAATAAAACTTTAAAATATCATAGTTTGTGAAGAAATATGGTTATGTTTTAATTAATTGTATGTATTATATATTTATTACTTCCTTTACTTTGAAATCAAATAACAGCGATTTATTGTTGCATCGGTGCATCAGTTGGAAGTAAATTACAATAATATAAAGGAAGGTTCAAGTACCCAACCAAAGGGAACACTGATCACCGTAATGATGAGTTCAAACAAAAACATTTGAAAATCAACATCAATTTATGAAGTCAGCTTATGTGATACTCTCTCAAATTTTTCAGATGTATTGACAATTCAAAATTCAGGATAACTTTGAGAAATCAGTGAATGCAAATAGAGAAAGAGGTGGAGAGGTGGAGGAAATTAGTGAAAAGTCTATTAAGAAATGCCCCACCTCAAAAAAAGATTTTTCTTTTTTTTCTTTTGCTTGACAAAATGGCACTCAAACCAATCAGTTAATCTTAACTTGGGTTTTCTGAATAAAAAAGCATAGCATGTGAATAGTACAGATTAGAAGAGTTTTACAATTAAGTTAAGACATTAAGTAAAGTTAACTAAAAAGTGTTAGTTAGAATGACTGTTGGATTTTACAGTGCTCTAAATTTACTCTTGTTGCCACATGTTATTCAGGTTTTGGTTCGAAGATGAGCCAAATAATGCAGGTCGCAATGAGGACTGTGTTGAACTGATGCCTTTAGACTCCATCCAGAACTGGAATGATCTTCCATGCTCTGAGAAGAGGAAAGGGATTTGTGAGAAATAGGTATTTGGTAAGGAATTGGGTATTGTCATGTTTTTTATTTTATTTATTTTTTATTATTTTACAGAATCAATCTTTTTGTGATAGTAAAATTTCTGAATGAGGTCCTAATTTAAAGCTACACTGTGTAGGATTTTCTCCCATCTAGCGGTGAAATTGTTTATGACTACCAACTGAATATTACTTTCTAGCCCCTCCCATTCCGAGGGCGTTTTAACTCCTACTCCGTATTATTTCAAATCAGCCGGCAGTCGCGAGTAATCTCCCTCTCACATTCGTCACGGTGCCACTGAGTGTAAAAACGCGAAAGGCAAAGCTTGAATTTCCAGGTATGTTCCTCTTTGGCTAATGTATTTTCAAGATGGAGGAGCAACATGGCTGCCGTCATTCGAGCGACTAGCTCGTATGTATTCTAAATGGCAGATTCTACGCTTACGAGAATACTTCATTAGTTGGTAGAAGTAATTACACATTAATGAGCACATATCATTTTGAAAGAACAAAGTGTTTTTTGCTAAGAATCAACTTAAAAAATTACACAGTGTAGCTTTAATTTTATTTAAACTGCTTTCATGATATCAATTTAATTTAATAATTTTCTATAACATACAAAACCACAAATGTAAAACATGTAAAACTGTCAAAAACAATGTATTGCTTTAATAAACGTATAACATGGGGTGAACTGGGTAATCCGGGACAGTGGCTAATGTAGCACACCAAATCTCTGATGTGTTCATCATGTCTTGCTCCATCACAAGCAGCTCTATGTCAATATGATCTTATTCTAGCTGTTGTAATGAGTAAACAGCAGGGTCCGTACTCACAAAACATGCTAAGGCTAAAAGAAGCTCTAAACTTGTCAGTTTAGGAGAAACTTTAGGACACTTTAAGAAGCTGCAGAGAGTGTGAGGAACAGGGGTAGGGGTGGGGGTGGGGGGGATGCAGAACACTGTTGAGGTAAGTATAGGTGAGTTGGCTGTGTATATATATGCCTCCTCTCGAGCTGTGATTATATTGACCATTTGAACGTGCTTAATAAAACTTAATTTGTCACTTGCCATGCAGACATGCAAGAGACTGACAATTAGCTGAACATACTAGTTAAATTAGTGACACTAGCCCACTCCTCCCCCATCAGCCAATCACTGTTTGCATAGTTAGTAAGCGTAATTACATCATCCATAGCAACAAGGTCAACCCTTTCTCTTAGCTTAAGACTTCACTCTGTTCCTTAGTAAAAGTTGGTCTCAGCAGCTTTGCGAATAAGATTTAAGATTAAACTCTTACCTAAGAACATTTTCTGATAATTAGGAGAACTCTTAATGCTAAGATAAAATGTTTTGTGAATACGGCCCCAGAAGTCTAAAGTGTTCCAGACTACAATAATTCACCATATTATGCTGATATTGAGTGTCTGTGAAACTTTTTTTATTTATTTAATTGCTTTCTCTTTAAATGGTCAACATAATGTTAATATAATAAAATGTTCAATTACCATTATTACAAACACATTTTCATATTTCATTCTTACATTTACTTCGGTGTACCTGATGCTTGATTATCAGGCCCGGCACCACGATGGGGCAAAAAGGAGCTTTGCCCCCTCAGATCTGATTTGTGCCCCCTTAGTTTCATTTTTGTATTCATTTTCACAAACAAATTGTTTACTATATATGCATGATAAATGATGCTTTGGTAGGTGGGTACAAGGCATGTGAAAAAAATATACATCCTGTAAAATTTAAAGGTGCATGCTTTTATCTGACCACAGTTTCCGCCACGCAAATATCAGTCATGATATCAGCGATTCAGTTTCAGCCAGAGGTGGGTAATCCAGGGGTCAATTTTTTTCTGTAGTTCACAGTTCACAGTTCACTTTATTAGCCATTTGCAGTGTAAAACCACATTGGAAAAGATGTGCAAGAAGCTCAAGGTACAATGTCAAACACATAAGAGGACATAACATAAAACAGACAAGTAGGTGCCGCATAGAAACTCAATAGTAAAATGCTGTACAATAAAAACCACACATACATTTAAAGTGCCTAATTTAAAGGGCTTTGTTTAAAATGATTACAGCTTGGGGAAAGAAACTATTTAAATGGCGATCAGTAGAACATTTAACAGAGCGATACCTTCTCCCTGGGGGAAGCATCTCAAAGAAGGCCCCTGCAGGATGGCCTGAGGCATCATTAACAAGTTTTAAAGCTCGATTAAAGCTCGAAGTCCTGCCATATGTTTATTCCACCCATAAACTCAGTCAGCTGATTTCACTAATTAGTTCTCTCTCCTGCTGAATTAGCAAATCCAGGTGATTGGAACAAAATACTGAGGAGGACTTTTACTTTCTGAACCTGGACTTTACACCTCTGCATAGCAATGCCACATGTCAGCCAATAGCAAAGAAATAAACCAGAACTGGACCTTATCGTAGCCAAAAAAAACTGTGTATATTAAATATGGAGTAATTTCAGCCACAGTCTTAGATGAAATCAACTGAAGAGAAAAGAAGACATTAAATCTGTGAAGATCTCAGCAGAGGAGGATTAAACAACTCCACAAACAGCATTACCAGCTTCACTTATTACTAACCAGACTGACTTTATTTCTGTCAGACTTCTACATAAGTTTTTATTGAGAATTAACAGGTGTTTAACTCTAATGTGTTTCATTTGAAGTCACCATAACAGTGATTAGTGTTTCCATTAGTTGGGCTCTTAACTCTTATTATATAGTTCAGGGGTTGGCAATAGGCGGCCCACGGGCTAAAACTGTCCCGCCAGAAATATTTTCTGGCCCGCCGGATTATTTTGGAAGTCGACTTGTTTTTCCATTATTTATTTCCTGAACTAAAATAAAACTTGAGAAAAGCCGTAGCTGCGCATGATTTCACCGCCGCATACTGTGTGAAACGCCCATAAGGAATCATGCGGCACGCGATTACATTTTAAAGTATAAAGACGGTGGCGGTCGGAACTCTGGTGTACCTATACTTTGGACAGAGTGGGCGGTCTGATTGACAATAGCCCACTCCCACCATCTTTTGACAGCGTATCCGCACTTCATTCTGACCGCCTGTACACCTAGCTCTGAGGAGCTGTTTGGTACTGAAACCATTGTCAGTCAACAACATTCTTTTTTTGCAAGGATGTTTGAAATAGTTTGGCAGAAAATAGCCTACTTCATTTGTCAGTAGGGCAATATGGTTTTCGTTTATGTTGCTTAGAAATTTGAGTGATAGGCTTTGTCCTATTTAATTTGTTATTTATATTTCATAAATTTTTTCTGTGACATTTTTTTCTCTGCTGACAGTACAATGATAAAATAATATTTATATTAATATATTGACACGAACACAATTTTCGTATAGCATTTATAATTGTTATAAGCTACTTAATCTCTATTTTGCCGTTAGAGACATTTGAATTTGAGATTCTGGAAACGAGATCTAAATTTTGTGGACCCGTCAGGTCGGGAAATAAAGCGGGTGAACACAGAGTATATTTTAAGCGGTTGCTGAATAGAACCTTGTGGGAGCGGGACGAGAGAAAAAAAAAACAGTCCTGCGCAGACCTCCTTAAACCTTAGGTGTGTATGTGTGTGTCCCGAATAAATAATAATAAGGGACCGTTCGGTATTTATGGAAGGGGCCACCGGAGGAAAATAGGGGAGGGTCATGTCTTTTTATTCTTTGTTGAGGGGAGGGTCATCCAATTTTTTTTAGTCTAGGGGGAGGGTCACCCAACTTTTATATTCATGAAAACGGCAACATTTCAAAGTGGCTTGTTTGGTGCTATTTTTTTTCCATTTAGGTCGATGTTGATCTCGCGTTATCAGCCCCCCTTCGATATCAGATGGGTCTGACCCAACAAAAATCCAGTTTGGCGCTGTTTGACAATGCGCGCGCACTTCAGTACGCGCTCAGAAAAAGTGCATCATGTCAGAACAGAACGCCAATGAAATGTTTACCCGGCAAAGCTTTAAAGCACGAGCAAATAATGAACTTTTGTGATTGCGAATAAGTGCACAGTGTCCTGTGAGTGTAACTCTACCACTGCATTAACATGTGATGTGAACGTCGAGTTTTACAGTATTGGGACTGAGGCGCATACTACCATATTTTAGTTTCCATTCTTATTTTGTTTCCACGATGTGTAAGATGTAGGGCTACCACATCTTTAAATTACTATTAGATTTATTTAAGTTAACATAAATACGTAGACCTACACCACAAAAACTAGTTGAGGATAAATTCGTTAAACTTGGGCGATTCCAGTGTTATGGACGTGACATTTGCAGTCAATACTTGAAATATAAATTCTCAGAAAATGCATTTAATACCAATATTTTGAAACGTCTGAAAGGAGTCAAGACATTAGAAAAATATCAGTCTACACATGCGTTTTATATTTAATATGAGGGAAATACACATGTGACGTGACACAAAAAATCTTTAACTTTTAGGTGGCAAAATATTTTTTAGTAATTCTATAAATTACACTGTGCAAACCAAAAGATATATACCCACCGGATGAATAAAGATCGGCCTCCACAGAACATAACATATTATTTTTATTTTATTTTTCGTGGTCGCATTTATGTAAAAAACTCTGAAAGCGAGACTGCTCTGAAAGCGACTTTAAAAATTTCACAGAGACCTCAAACAGAAAGCACAAAGCCTTTCTTTAAAGTGAATTTCGTTTTTTTATTAATTGTATCTTAATTTTAATCAATGTTTTATCTGGATTTAAATAGCCTAAGAAGTAAATATAGTAGAAAATAGATAATCATGACACGGAGGCGCGGGCGAGTGAACTGGACTTGTCTCATAAATGAACCGAAACTCAGCGTAAGGTATGCTACTTGCCTCACAGACCTGAGAAATATATAGAAAGCTTGAAATGTCTACTTTTAAACAGAACAATTCAAAACGAAGGAAAACAGACTGCTTTCTGCTTATGAAATGTGCATTTCTCTCTGGCGCGCTCTGAGAAGATCGCGACGCATCCTCAACTTCATCTTTGCAGTCGACACAGAAAACACTTGTTTATTAATAAACAATTAAAATGTCTCCTTGCTATATTTGACATATTCATAATAATTACTTTTGCCGGTTCTTTGTGACAGCTTTTAGATGCTTTGTTGGCAGCGCCACCCACATGTTCACCATCAGCACCGAAAACATGATTTTTTTCAAATCTAAAATCAAAAATCGTGATACGAACCGAATCGTAGGTTTGGTCTATCGTTATAGCCCTAGTAAGATGAGAAAGCAAGAGTTTATGGTTTTAAAAAACAAACAAACAATGGCTATCTGAACATCTTTGCCAAACCAGTACAGAAGTAGGCTAATCAATAAATTATCGGGGAGGGTCATGCCTTTTTTCACAATCATTTTGGAGGATAATAGAAAAATGTATTGCTGGCGAAGGGAGGGTCATGTCTTTTTTGACAACCGATCTCAAAACTCCTCCGGTGGCCCCTTAAATAAAAAACGAACAGTCCCTAATAAAAAAAAGGAATAAAGTTCAAAAGTTGGACTTTAAGCGAATGAGGCATGATTGTTATTCACACCTTTATTAAAATGGCTGTAATCTGTTTTTAATTAGTTTTATTACTATTTAGTAGTTAAATATAGTATTTAATTTGTATCCATAGGCCTACTCTGTGTAGCTGGCCCGCCATCTACTGGCTAAAAAAAATATTGGCCCGCGGCCAAAGTTACTTGCCGACCCCTGATATAGTTTATCTTTTTTGGCCGCTGTGACCAGAGCCGATCCGCCCTATACGCACACTACGCAAGCTGCGTAGGGCCCCGCAAATTACTCAAGGCCCCGCCTCCCCCTCGTGTCAAAGCGCGTCAATCAAAGATTACAACATCGTTGAGACGTGAGAAAATGAAGCGGAACTATCCTTCTGGTCACGAAGAAAGAGGAAAAAACACTATGCGAGTGAATTGTGGGAACAGCAATCAGGTAGACTGAGTTTGCTTGTTTATAAACTGCAGCTGGGAAAAGATAACCGCGTCGCACGTTAACATGCGTTCATATGCGCGTGCACGAAATGAAACGCGCACTTTCCAAAATAAACTACAATAGCGGGATGACAATCCTCATTGTAGGCGTAGGCACACATACTTTTAAAACAAGACAATGATCATCTACTCTCCAAGTCAAGGTTAAGTTACAACTCTGCCATGCCAGATGGAAAACAATGTATTGGCTTTATAGTCTATATTGCAATTAAGATGCTGATTGACTGGACATACTGGTCAATATGGATGCACATCCCTCAGTAAATAATAACCTTCAAGTATTAAGTATTGCTGTTATCATTTAAAACACAGTGACATGCTGTGGCAATTTTAGCTACTTTTATTCATTCACAGCACAGGATGCATTTGTGATTTCAAGAATTCAATTTGT
Organism: Leuciscus leuciscus; assembly: GCF_965113295.1. NCBI lineage: Eukaryota > Metazoa > Chordata > Actinopteri > Cypriniformes > Leuciscidae > Leuciscus > Leuciscus leuciscus. The sequence continues at coordinate 52,879,500 of NC_138727.1, read as the reverse complement.
TCTATTTGAAGTGTGAATACTTAATATTTTACTAGTAACACTGTCTATTTCTGATATCAGGAATTACCTTTATTATATTACCTTTATAATATTATTACTCAGCAAGTAAACAAAAGCGTAAATATCTACGTAATAAAATACAAATTCTGATATTGGGGTTCCAATCATGCACTGAACCTTGATTAATTAACAAGGTTAATTCTTCACTGTTTTCCAGCTGTATTTACAGTTTTATCTTTGCTTTTGTTGTCAGGATTAGTAACTTGCCATTTTGTGACATTTGGAGTTCATTTTCTATCAAATGTTATTGACATTGTGTATTGTCTACAAGTATTGAGGTCTCTGCATTCACATTATGCTTAACATCTGACATGTAGATATGGTGTCTCGCAAAAATATCTGTAGTATAAAGTACATGGATTTCCCAAGTAAAGCACATACCATAAATGTGTGGTATAATTTAATATTATATTGTTTGAGTGAAATGTAATGCAAAGGAAATTTCAACTAAATTGATACTACCCAACCTTTTACTAGCCAAGTTAAAATACTTTCACCTAACTTAGTTAAGTAACGTATACTTAATTCCATATGTGAAATTAACTTAAAAAATATGCGTGTGAAATAAAAAAAAAGAAGTAAATTTTACTTATTGTTTATTTAGTGTGAGTCAGGTAGGAGGGCCCCTTAATTTTTTTTTGCTTAGGGCCCCAGGGAGGTCAGGATCGGCTCTGGCTGTGACTGTGTTTGTCAAACACATTTGCAGCAGCAAAGAAAGCTAAAGTGAAATGAGATCAAGTGATGATGGTTTCCTGTTGATAGATTTATAATCATCATGAAATAGACTGATTCATTGAGGTATTTTAATCTAATAATTATATTGTCACGTTAATATTTTTTTCACAACACAAACCCTGTGTTACTGCAACATGAGATCCAGCAATATTATAACAATCAGTTAGAAGACTTTATATAATAAGAGTTAAGAGCCCAACTAATGGAAACACTAATCACTGTTATGGTGATTTCAAACGAAACACAGAGTTAAACCTCTGTTAATTCTCAATAAAAACTTTTGTAGACGTCTGACAGAAATAAAGTCAGTCTGGTTAGTAATAAGTGAAGCTGGTAATGCTGTTTGTGGAGTTGTTTAATCCTCCTCTGCTGAGATCTTCACAGATTTAATGTCTTCTTTTCTCTTCAGTTGATTTCATCTAAGGCTGAAATTACTCCATATTTAATATACACAGATTTTTTGGCTACGGTAAGGTCCAGTTCTGGTTTATTTCTTTGCTCTTGGCTGACATGTGGCATTGCTATGCAGAGGTGTGAAGTCCAGGTTCAGAAAGTAAAAGTCCTCCTCAGTATTTTGTTCCAATCACCTGGATTTGCTAATTCAGCAGGAGAGAGAACTAGTGAAATCAGCTGACTGAGTTTATGGGTGGAATAAACATATGGCAGGACTTTTACTCTTTGGCCCCTGGATTACCCACCTCTGGTTTCAGCTAAAATGGACAAAAGAAAGTATCTGCAATGTATTTCAGATGTGAAGAAGGACACTAAAAGTGTGACTGAGAGTAAACCTGATGAAGATGAGCACTCAGCACGAGCGACAGCCTCCTAAAAATATCCTCCTAAAGATACTGATCTTGACTGAATAACTTTTGTAACTTTAAAACTTTAAAATAAATTTTTTCATGTATGCAAATTGTATAATATCCAAGGTACACATTTCTAGTAATTGTGCAGTTAATTATCATATTGAATATTGAGTGTCCATGCATTTGTCACATCACGTCTTGATTACTGTAATGCCCTTTTAATTGGTCTAGCTGCTAGCTCCATTTCCAGATTGCAATACATTGAAAACTCTGCTGCTAGAATACTTACCCACACCAAGCGTTCTGCCCATATCACCCCAATTTAAAGATCTTCTTGGCTTCCAGTGGCTTATCGTATTACATTAAAAATCCTCCTGCTCAGTTTTAAATCTCTGCACAGCTTGGCTCCCCCTATCTCTGTAACCTGCTCCACCTCTACACCCCGACTCGCTCTCTACGGTCCTCTGACTCCTTCTCGTCGTCCCTCGGCATCACCTTGCCTCAATGGGGGGCAGATCATTCAGTGTTGTTGCACCCAAACTATGGAACTCTCTCCCCCGATTACTCTGTGTTAATACTATTTCTGAATTTAAAACTATGCTCAAAACTCCCTTATTTTCTGAATGTTACCGTTCTTAAGTTGTATTACATTTAGTTGTGTCTGATTGTATACTGCTGCTGCCCCATCTACATAATTCTCCTTTACTGTACTTTTACTCTCATCTACCTACTGTTGTTTTGTTTGTTAGCATTGTCCACCAAGCGTCCTTGAGCCCTGGAAAGGTGCTATAAATAAAACGTATTATTATTATTATTATTATTATTATTATAAAGAAGTTTGTTTGAAAGTAATAGTTTGGTTTGGTCATTGTGGAGGCAGTGTTTGCTTTAGTTGGGCTCTTTGAAAAAAATCTGGCTGCTGAAAGTGTTTGTTATAGCAAGATAAAAAGTGATCAAATATGTTGGCTACTTGTTGATAATAAAGAGATTATCATAATGGCCTGATTTCATCCTCTGCAATACATTTTTTATGATAATAACAATATAGGACTTCTACAGAATGAGATCAGGCAGCATTTTAATCAAAAAGTCACCGTTATTGAGATTCACACGTTGATTCTTGAGGTTTGAGTGTGTTTGAGTAAATTGTTAGTTGAAAGGTTTCGTTTTTTTAAAAACTGTTGGATATAATGTAGAAATATTACTATAATCAATTAATTGAAATCAACAACACACATGATGTCCTAGAAGCTGATCAGTGCATTACTTGATGAATACTGTTTATCATCATCAAGTATCATTTGATCAAAATATTTTCATACTGTTCTTGCCATAACTAACAGTTACAGCAGCCAGAGAAATCTAGCATTAAAACATCAAGGCCCGGTTTCACAGACATGGCTTAAGCCTAGTCCCAGACTAAACTGCCCACTTGAGCTGTCTTAACTCAAAGTGACTTGCACAGATATATATTAAAATAGTCAAAGATTTAGCCTGTTCTGGATTAAACAAAGCCGATTGCAAGAGGAAGGATTATAGCTAGTCTATGACTAAATTGAATCTTAAATTAATCCTTCAAAGAGGCAGGTTTAACTCCTGCTTAGTACTGTTTGTGAGGGAGCATGGAATATTTGGAATATCTAAATGAAAACCAACATGCACAACAGAGGCCAGCCAGAGTACTTGTGGATAGGAGTGTTCCATTACATTACTTTGATGACACAGCTTTTCAAGACCGCTTTCGTATGTCCAAGGAAAATGCAGTGGAGATAATATCTTTGCTTGAGCCTAGACTTTCCTGTCTGTCTCTGAGAGGAAGGCCTTTACCCATTTCTCTCCAAGTTCTGCTCACACTGAGGTTTTTTGCGTCCGGGACCTTTCACCGTGAAACTGGTGATTTGTGTGGTGCCAGTGAAGCAACTGTGTGTAGAATAGTTCACAAAGTCAGCAGAGCCATTTGTGAACTGAGGAGTCTTTACATAAAGTTTCCTGATGCTGCTGACCAAGCCAAATATAAAGTGCAATTCTATGAATATGGGCACTTCCCAGGTGTCCTTGGCTGTATAGATGGATGTCATGTTCCTGTCAAGTGTCCATCAACCCCTGATGCTGAGGAGTACAGGAACCGTAAGAACTGGTTTTCTATCAACGTTCAGGGTGTATGCACACCTAATTTAGAGTTTTCAAACATTGTTGCGCGCTGGAAAGGTTCAACTCACGATTCAAGGATTTTTGTCAACTCTTCATTATGTGCTCAGTTTCAGAGTGGACAGTATAGTGGACTTCTACTTGGTGACAGTGGATATGGTCAGAGTAACTTTTTATTCACTCCATACATAAATCCCACAACAGCTGAGCAGCAAAGATACAACAGAGCTCATATCCGAACAAGAGGCATGGTTGAACGCATGTTTGGAATATGGAAAAATCGATTCCAGTGTTTACGTAATACACTTCGCTTCAGGCCAAGGAGATGCTGCAAGGTCATCATTGCTACAGCGGTGCTGCACAACTACCTGAAGCAGTGCTGCTGTCCTGATCCTCCAATGGAAGATGACGATGAAGCAGATGTGCCCATGACTGAGGCAGCCAGTGACCAACGAGGACTTGCACACAGAGTTGCTTTCACATTGCAGCACTTCAGCTAGATGAGATGTATTTCAATATGGAATGTATTCATTATGCCTTATTTTGCCTTGATAATTTTTGTTCTGTACAAAATTAAAATAGTGTGCAGCAAAATAAAAAAAAATTACTAAACCAATACTGGTTGAAAATGTAGTTTGTGGTTGTTTAAATACACTCAGTCATGAATATCTAAATGACAAAAGGTTTATTTTTGTTTTTATTGTTTATACATCATATTGTTCACCATGGCTGGTAATCACAATTGCCTCCTTACTGTATTGTTTTTGGATCATACCTCTTTCTTCCAACTTCATATCCAATTCAACCTGTGGAATTCTCATTTTCATTTCATGTTCTTCCTTCAGATATTTCATTTTTTCCTCATGAAAGCGCTATATAAATGCCTCCATTCATTCATTCATTCATTCATTCATTCATTCATGAAATTCTCTGGCTAACTTTTCATGGATGGTCATCTTGCTTGTTCTCTGCTGAAAGGTGGTGGCAGCATCTTTTCTCAGGGATGCAGGAGCAGATGTGGAAGGCACACACTCACTGTGCTCTGGCTTTTCCAACCCGTTCAGATTCCTTTCTTCTGTGGGGAAAAACAGAGGCACAAATAAATTCACATGATCCTTACAATGAAAGAAGAATAAAAATTGACAGAGTGGAATATATGTACCAAAGGAAGAAATCAATTTCTTTCTAACATACCGTTTGTGCTCAGATCTTCATCTGAACTGTTCAAGTGATCATCATCTGGTATACCATCCAGAGGTTGCTGGTGCTGTATTATTCCAGACAGCAAGTCACTCAATTCATCAGTTTTGTCTTTATTTGGTGGTCCACCACCAGTAGTAAATCGCTGTCTTCTGATCTCTGCATTCTGTCGTTTTAAAGCCAGTTTAAGGTTCTTCCACAGAGTCTATACAGGCAAAAATCATTCATTATAAATTGTCCCAAAAATATGAATATGAGAAATGAGCAATGATAATAATGAAGAAATCTCACCTGAAGTTGTTGTATTGTTCTTGTGGTTGCATTTTCATTTGCATTAAATTCATTGCAAATTGCATTCCAAGCACTCCTTTTCTTTTGCTCACTAGCAGTAGTGTGGATTTTACTTTCAATAACTGGATGGTTGGTCAAAATTTGTTTCAGTAGTGTTTTTTCATACTCACTGAAGTTTTTGGAACGAATTCTTTTTGCATCTGCCATTGCTTTGTGTCAAAATGTACACCGATAATAATGTTTTCTGGTCCATTCCAGGTTTTTATGAGCACCATGAGCCCAACGGCATGTGCTTATACTCAACTTAATCAGGCCTATCCCAGGTGTTTTCATTTAAGCTTACTTAATTTACTCCAGGACTCTGTAGTCTCAGACTAACTAAGCTTATTTTAAGCCACGTTCATGAAAGGTACTTAAATGCCCCAGTTTAACTAGTACACATTAAGGCCTACTCCTGGCTTATGCTAAGCCGTTTCTGTCTGTACCGGGCCCAAGAGTCAAACTGCCCAACTAAATCATCAACATCTAAACCTCTGTTAATCTCAAGGACTTTTGTACACATGTGACAGAAATAAAGTCTGGTTAGTAATAAGTGAAGCTGGTAATGCTGTTTGTGGAGTTGGAGCCTGACATCAGATGTTTAGACGTCAACCCAATTTTCATTTTCAACCAAAATTTGACGTCTGAGCGATGTTGGAGTCCATGTCCAATAACATTTCTAGCTGGGGTGACTCACATTGTGGCCATAATATGAGCACACAGTGAGTGCACTCTTACACGTTTAGCTCACTGTGAACTCACATTGTGATCATATGGGGAGATTTGACAGACAGAACTTAGAGTAAACCAGGATTAGGCCTTAGTTCAATTAGGGCATTTAAGTAGCTTTTATAAACATGCCTTAAAAAAAAAAAAAAAAAAAAACATTACTGATGGGCATAAAAAAAAAACTAAAAAAACAATGGCACTGACATATTTTAAGATATGTCAGTTCAAGTTGCTTTCTTAATATATATCATTAACCCCCTGAGGTCTACGGTATCGCCGGCGATACCAGCTCGCTTTTTTTTTATTAGTGTAAAAGAAACTCATAAATACTCTGTTGACTTTGATTTTCCATAGGAGTTTCATACATCAATCGATTCTGTTAAATGTGTATTATTTTTGTGTATACTCACAATAAAAACAAAGTGTTGTGCTTTTTGCCAAATAAAGAAAAATAAACACGAAGCGAGTTCTGCCTTCTCTCTGCCAGTGAAGTCCATTCTGAAACGCGTCCGAAAATTAACAATAACTCAGCGAATACTCAGTCAAACAGACATACAGACAGACAGGCATGAAGCTTGAATTCTCTTCTTTTAAATGAAGTCATTTATATAAAAAAACAATTATTCTCATCTTGTGAAATCTGTATTAAAAGAGAGCGATTCCAGTCGAGCTCATCTCATCTCATTACGTTATAATCGGCCCCGCCCACGGAGAGCGCGCGCTATTCAAACGCAAATGGCTGAGGCAATCCTGTGAACGCCCCCATCAGCTCGAGAAAACACACACGTTTATTTAGATCATTGTTTACACCGTCTTGCAGCGCTGTGAGGAATAATACTAATCGAAAATGTCCCTCAGAAGTGCGGGTATATCGAGGAGCGAGCTGAGGAATACAAGTAAGTTTTTTCCTTCTCACGTGAATTTCTTCACGTGGGTTTCTGTTTATGAATGAATAAACGGCATGAATGCGCGCTGTTTACCACAGCTGGCAAAGACAGTTTAAATTTAAATCGCGTGTGTGAATGAATGATGATGTTTTAGCAAACTGTATTGCTATACTGAGATAAGTAAACATCGACTGAATGTTGAAATAAAATGTAGGCTATTTGTATAAGCAACGTATTAAACTGCAAATTAACAATATGCCCTAATATTTCATGAAAACAACGTTACAGTCAGACGAAATATGAAAGACAACATTTTGTTTAGTAGATTTGGGTACAGTTTTTACTGTAGAATATACTGCCACATCAAATAAGCTTTTGTTTAGCCATTTCTATATATAAAATACGATTTTTGTCAAAAATAAAGTCATCAACTAAGATGTTAGCTGTTCCAATGTTGGTTATATTCAAACTAATGAATACATAGATAAAATGTAGGGCCTATAATCATTTTTTTTTACAAAGAAAGAGTACACTTGAAATATTGTTGAAATTGTAATTATTGTTGTAATTGTAACCATTTTAATAAAATAGCAAAACATATTTACAAGATAGATGTAAGCAAAATCTTAAATGGTCAATATAAGTCTTCTTCTAAATATATCTTTTGTCCTTGCATTGTGGCTCAGTCAGTGTCACACCTGAGTGAATGGCTCATCATTATGCAGAGTGGGTGTATTCTAAGGTGTAAACCCCTCCTCGTTCACGCCCCCTCGCATATTGGCTTTCCAAGCAAAACCTGTTTTACATCAATTTAAATCAATGTATGGTTTTATGTGAACGATAAAGCAAGACTATTTTCACATAATTTTGAAGAAAAAACTATAGGCGACGACATCCATAAGTCAAAAGTCTTATTGCCACATATTTAGTATGTGTTTTGTGGTCTTATTTCAAAAATTTTAATTTTTAGTTTTTTCGATAACCACGCATAAACATTATTCTCTCAAAAATGAAAACATGTACATACATGTGGCTCACATATTATTGTAGTCCTGTTTGTGCTATATAGAGTGAATTTACACCTTTGCCATTAATATGTTTATAAGCAACTGAAAAAAGCACAAATGTCAGAGCATGTCAGAACACCCCCAGGGCCCAAAAAAACGCTCAGACTCCAGAGGGTTAATATATAATATTAGTATTATATTGTTTTATTTTTGTAATAATTCTCATCCAATTTTTTTGAGGAGGCAATGGAGGAAACGCCCCGATATTGTTATACCTGGGCCTGTATAGGTGCCGGTGCACATGTGTGGGTGTTTCTCCCTCCCTTTGTTTTTTTTCCCCACTGTCTCGTCCTTTGATTCTCTCTCCTGTCCTGTTTCTCACAGGTCTCCTGCCCTTATTGGAGGTGCCGCTATCGCTCGGTAGTTGCGGACGGAGAGTGCGGGCGTCTTTTTAAAAGAGGAACGGAAGGGCGACATCCTCTGAATTATAAAGGCCATTTATTTTTGACCGGTTTTTCTCCTGCTTATGTTTAGTTAAGGAGTTAGGAAGTCTTTGTATTTTCTTTGATCTTCAATTCCTGATAGGATATTTTGTTTGCTGTGGTAAGGTAGTTCACTTTTTGCTTATTATTTTGGCTTTGTCTAGCCCTGAAGTTACGTTTGTGTTCTTGTTCATTGTTTGAACTGCTGGCAAAAAAATGTCTCTAACCTCACAATAAATATAGTATCAGTGAGTTTTATCTTAAGCAGTGCATTTAACACTAGTGTAATTACATACATTTAGCATTTCATATTCCAGCTATTCGTATTCCAGTTATTTTGGCTCAAACTAAAAATCAAGTAAAAAAAAAAGAGACTTCATTCTTCTGATTCTTTTGATCAGTGTTCCCTTTAGTCTTTCTTTCTTTGTGGGTATTTACATTGAAGGTCTGTTACATTATTTAATATGTGGAATAATCTGAATATAAATGTGCCGTGGTGATTAAAGCTGCATGCCGCCTTTCGCCTGGTTATTATTTACCCTCGCCTCATGGGTCAAAATGTCACAAGACTTAAAGAAAGTTTTGAATTGTAAGACTGCAGTTTTGTGAGGTCAGTGGAGTGAAGGTCTCCCACTAAACAAAACGTTAATCAACCGACATTTTAGTTCTGTTATTTCCAGGTTTTTTCCAGGCTTTTTCCAGGCTGTTGTAAATTCCACAAGCCAACATGTCACAAGCGTCATTTCCCTCATGCTTAGGAGCTGCGATGAAAGGAAGAAAAACAATGGGAGGGTGTACAATGTAAGAAATGAGAAGCAGCTGGTGTGTGAGATGAGGAAAACACCTTTCAGCTCAAGCCAGAAAGGTTCAGACACTAGAGGGAGCTAAAGATCATTATAGAGTCCCATAAACGCCCCCCATCAGGACTGTGTAATTTAATGTGTCTAGAATAGTTATCCTAGTTTTCAGTGACAATGACATAAATTATAAACCAAGTATGAAAAATGTCCAGAGGTTTCATGTTATTAGATTTTAAACAAAAAATTTAATTTGTACTAAGGGGGCATTTTTGCCCCACAGCAGGGGTAAAATGCCCTAACTCAGCAATTTGCTTTATACATTTACAGCAAAATCGGAGTAGTACAAGCTAGAGTTCTCAACGGGCCTGAAAATTACAACCCGACCCGACCCGGCCCGTGGCTTTTAAAGCCCGGACCTGATGTAACCCGACACATCAACATGAATTATCTGCCCGAACCCGGCCCGCGGCCCGACGTCGCGTCTGAATTTTTTTTTTCTCATATACGTATTATCATGACCAGCAGACGCGAATTCAAATCAACCTTTAATGTTCACGCCTTTTAACAATACAAACAACTGAAACAATAAACTTTAAATATATAAATAGGCTGTAGTAGCGACGGTGAATTCACCTGCGGCAAGTTTACTTTTCACCAACTCCATCTTCTTCTCCAGTCTAAAGGCGTGCACGCAGCGGCGTCTGCCCCCGCCCCTCTCCATGATGCACGTTGCACGCAGCAGCCAGACTTTCTTTACGGTGAACAGCAGCGGTGATTAATAAAAATTAAAAAAAATTACTGAGCGGAAAAGATTAAGCCCGAGGTCCGACCCGACCCGAGTCATTTGCTTATATTTTCGACCCGAACCCGCGGGTCCCGTCGGGTTTGTCGGGCCGACCCGACCCGACCCGTTGAGAACTCTAGTACAAGCAGTGCAAGCTTAAAATAAAAAAGACAAGCCAAAATAACAGTAGATAAATAATAATAATGAATTTGTTACATTTTTATATAGCGCTTTTCTTACCACTCAAAGCGCTTTACATAAGGGGAGAATCTTCTCGAACAACCACCAATGTGCAGCACCACCTGGATCATGCGACGACAGCCATATTGTGCCAGAACGGCCACCACACACCAGCTTACTGGTGGAGAGGAGACAGAGTGATGAAGCCAATCAGTATAGGGATGATTAGGAGGCCGTGATGATGGATAGAGGCCAATGGGCAAATTTTGCCAGAATGCCGGGGTTAAACCCCAACCCGTGGAACGATGATCTGGCCCATATGCAGCGTGGAATGACGGCCCTTGGGCGGACCGCTCCTGTTTGCCAGATCTGGGCCACAAGCAGGCCATAGCAATGCCACATGTCAGCCAAAAGCAAAGAAATAAACCAGAACTGGACCTTATCTGAGCCACAAAATCTGTGTGTATTAAATATGGAGTCATCTCAGCCTTAATAAGCCTGTTAACAAGCAGAATCACTGAAGGAAAGAGACGAGCAGAAACACAAGAACTATAACTGACTTCAGCCACAGTCTTAGATGAAATCAACTGAAGAGAAAAGAAGACATTAAATCTGTTAAGATCTCAGCAGAGGAGGATTAAATAACTCCACAAACAGCATTACCAGCTTCACTTATTACTAACCAGACTAACTTTATTTCTGTCAGACGTCTACAAAAGTTTTTATTGAGAATTAACAGAGGTTTAACTCTAATGTGTTTCATTTGAAGTCACCATAACAGTGATTAGTGTTTCCATTAGTTGGGCTCTTAACTCTTATCACTGTGGTCACTGTGACAGTGTGTTTGTCAAACACATTTGCAGTAGCAAAGAAAGCTAAAGTGAAATGAGATCAGGTGATGATGGTTACCTGTTGATGGTTTTAAAATCATCATGAAATATCCTGAATCACTGATGTCTTATGTTATATCAATTGTGTTGTTCCATTAATATATTCACATCACAATCCCTGAGTTACTGCATTCAAGCTCCAGCGGTATTATACATATCAATTAATATATTACCTACAGTGACACACACACAGATATTAGCAATCAGTGTATGAATCTCAACAATGGTGACAATAAAAAATACTCAGATAAAAATATCAACTCTGAACATCACAAAAAAACTACTAAATGTCACAACAATACAACAGCAAAAAATAAAAGAAAATATTTAGAATTAAACAAAATATTAGGACAATTCAGCTGCATAATTTATTCATGTTGCAATGCATGCTGGGAGTTTAGTACTATGCTGGTACCCAGCATGCATTGCAGCAAGGTACTTTTGATTGTCACCATTGTTGAGATTCATACGCTGATTATTGATTCTGTGTGTGCCTAAAAACTAGATTGTAAAGTTTATTTTATTAGAATTTTTTTTAAGAAATTCTTTGGATTATATTGAAAATTCTGGATCTTTTGCTGCAGAGTGTAGAATCACAGTGATGCTGTAATTAACCATATACGTCAGAAATTATGCACTGAATGAATTCAGGTCAAATGATGATTATGTCAAAACATAACCAACTCTACCTTTTCTCTTTGTTCATCTGGCAGTTAAAACTCAATTACAGCAGCCAAACAAAATCTAATGTTAATAGTTTAAGGTAGTGATGGCAATCTGACACAGAAGCTTTGAAACGTGCTTCAAACCATTAACTACAATCCCATTTGAACCACTGCTCCGAAAGGTTAATTGCTTTGGTATGGGAAAATCACGTGACACATGACGTCCGAAGCAGCAACGGCTTCATTCTCTGAATGAATCTCCTGAGTGGTTCGCAGCGACACCGCCACAAGCAAACCAGTCAGTGCTGCCACTGCAACTGGCACCGCCTCGTTTCCAGTCTGAAATGTAGCGCTCGAAGCATAAAAACTTTAATGCACAACAATGTGTTTGGTTCATAGTAGCCTCTACAGTGACAAGTTTGTCGTATCGATTTATTTTCATTACTATGGAAGCATCTAGGAAGAGAGGCCGTTCTGACATGTGGGAAAACTTTATTCTGATCGCTCCTGATAAGGTATGTGCGCGGGCTGTTAAATATTATTATTAAATATTAGGCTAAAAGTAGAGATATAGAACTGTAACTATCAGTAGCCTATATAATAACTGTTTCAAGTCTGTATAAAAACATCTGAACAAATTTTCTCTAAGTGTATATTGGCTACTTCTCATCCAACCACAATCAAATTCACTCTATCCGGATGGCACGATTTATTTGGAAAGATTATTATTATTTTTATTTTTTTTAAATGATGGCAAGCCGGAATGAAAACAATTGCCAAAATGAAATAGGAGTAGCAAGGCTATTTTTAAAATGTAAGGAGTAGAAAGTAAAGATAATTGCGTGAAAATGTAAAAAGTATAAGTAAAAAGTCGGCTGAAAAATAATTACTCCAATAAAGTAGCCTATAGATACCCAAAATTTAGTGGGTAATGAAGTATTTGTACTTCGTTACTTGACACCTTGGCATATAATATTGCAATAGACCAGATACACAAGAATGAAATTTGAAATAAGAACAAAAATACAATTTACTTATTGGCCATTTTATTGAAAGTGAAAACAATACAACACCAAAGCAGTTTCGCAGACACTCAATATCACAATAATAGGGTGAATCAGAGCAATCTTGGGAGACTTTAGACATTTTACTGTGATTGTCAGCTCAACGCTTCAGACTAACAAATTAGATGAATGATAACAGAATAAGATCATGTTGACATAGAGCTTCTTGTGATGGTGCAAGACATGAACGCATCAGAGGTTTGGTGTCCCAGATCACCCTAATTCACATTGTGAGAAACTGGATGTTGTGAGTTTATTATAGCAATGAGAAAATAATGACAATTTTACATGTTCCTTCTAACAAATTCATATGAAGATCAGCTGGAAGAAATTCACAATAAAAAAGAAAATATCACTAAAATAATAGAAGCAAAAGCAAAGCAACACCAGATAAAACCTATTTCTCACAAATCCCCTTCCTCTTCTCAGAGCATGGCAGATCATTCCAGTTGTTCACAGGGTCTTTTGTAGGCATCACTTCAATACAGTCCTCATCAGTAACATAGTTATTCGGCTCACCTTTGAACCAAAACCTGAATAAAATGTGTCAGATTTTCAGTTACTCTGAACCACAAATGTTCAATAATTTTTTTTTATCCATTCAGCAAACAACAAACGAGCAGCTTAACAAGCTATTCATAATAAAAGAGCCAACAATATTCACAGCGCCAGATTAGCACGTTTCATGAATAGCTAAGAAAAGATATATTTATAGAAAAAATAAATGATTGTTTTCATTTTTGTGGAAGAGCTGTGTCTAATTTATAAATTTATATATTTTTTTATTAGATTAAACGTGTAAGAATTGAGAAATTAGAAAATGCCGGACAGTCTGGTTGAAGAGCGACCAGACCCTGAGAGGACAAAGGACCTCTCTGGAAATTAACCCTTGTGCACTATCGAGACGAAAGTCTCACCCCCGAGTCATCCTAATCTACATTTCATTCACTCATCCCTCACCCCCTCTATCTCATGCTCAGATCACCTGAATTCACCCAAGAATATAAAGTTTAATGTGAATGATTATCATCGAGTATTGTACATTTTGGTATCATTTTAAATGTCTCAATCCGACTTGTACAAATGTCTCATTTCCAAATAAGTAAAACAAAAGGTAATAAGGTTTTTAAGAGTTTAGGGATAACTGGCACACAAAGGAAGGTGGTCTCCTGGCAAATGGTCTCACACCCCCAAAAGGTGTAACTTCTGAATACAAATTTCCATTGTTAGAAGATGTTTCCATGTGAAAGAGGTTCTGTCTAATGGAATGCAACGAGAAGATCGGAGCCTTTTTGTAACTCAAGTTGGCCCATGATGCTAAGAATGACCAAAATTCTTAGCATCATGTATTTTAATGTCGGGTTCGCATCTCTTCTCTTTAATCCAGAGGTTTTTTTTTGTTTGTTTTTTACATTTTAATATATTTTATTTTATTTATTTATTAAAATTAATTTTGTTTATCAAAAATAATATTGAAAATGTTTAAATATTATCAGAAATATTATAATTTTTTTGCATTTAAATATTTTGTTTATCAAAGATAATATTAAAAGTATATTTTAAACAAAATAAAAAAAAATTTACATTTCAAACGTAAATAAAATATTTACATCCACATATTTTGTTTATCAATAATAATAATAAAGTATTTACTTCTAAATATATATATATATTTTTTTTTATATCATTTATTTATAAACTTTTTCAAAGCATTAACAGAAAGTTTCATACAATTTAAGTTATAGCTTTTCCCCCCTTTTAATCCAGAGCTTTTGATGTTTTGAATTGATTATCTTTGAATTGATTATGTAATTGACATTTACCTGACATAATAAATTGTTACATTTGATTATTCAAACCGTCTTTGACATTATTTTCATTAAAGAGTTAAAAAGAATAGTCAAACATTCGCTCACATTTAATGATGCACAGATATCATTAAAACCTTTTCATATATGGAGTCAGATGAAATAATGAGGAAATACATATTCAAATGTATTGCATTTAATAAAAAAATACTTTGCCTCGAGAAAAGACAGTAACACGTAGAGACCTTCCGCGCTGGTCGGATGCCGGACTTTGGGCTGATCGAGCGTGAGCCTTACAAACGCATCTGTAACAGTTATAACTAATAAGAGAGAATATTATTGTTATTTAAAGGTGACCTATTATGCCCGTTTTTACAAGAAGTGATATAAGTCTCTGGTGTCCCCATAATGTTTAGTTTTGATTATAATATCTTGATCACGCTCATATGGCATTGCAGTTCTTCATCATCATACAAGTTTATTGTCTGCATACATTTTAAAGCAATATCAGTCTAAAAGTGTGATATATGGTTTTCTGGGCGCACACATCCGGATGAACCTCATTGGTTCTTGCTGAAGCTCAAATGTGCTGCATAACACAAGAATGGACCTCAATGGTTCTTGCTGAAGCTCAAACGTGCTGCGTAACACAAGAATGAACCTCATTGGTTCTTGCAGAAACTCAAAGGTGCTTCGTAACACGAGAATGAACCTCATTGGTTCTTTCAGAAGCTCAAACATGCTGCGTAACATGAGAATGAACCTCATTGGTTCTTGCAGAAACTCAAAGGTGCTGCGTAACACGAGAATGGACCTCATTGGTTCTTGCAGAAACTCAAAGGTGCTGCGTAACACGAGAATGGACCTCATTGGTTCTTGCAGAAGCTCAAACATGCTGCGTAACATGAGAATGAACCTCATTGGTTCTTGCAGAAACTCAAAGGTGCTGCGTAACACGAGAATGAACCTCATTGGTTCTTGCAGAAGCTCAAACATGCTGCGTAACATGAGAATGAACCTCATTGGTTCTTGCAGAAACTCAAAGGTGCTGCGTAACACGAGAATGAACCTCATTGGTTCTTGCAGAAACTCAAAGGTGCTTCGTAACACGAGAATGGACCTCATTGGTTCTCACACTTCAGTCTGCTTGAGCTTCTGTTTACCACAACTGATGTGTGTGATGATCACTGTTTTTATATGAATAAAAGCCTAAATTCAATCTGCTCATCATATAAAGTGATCAAGACCTATCAGAAAATTTGGACATTGTTTTGAGTCTGAGTAAAAACGATGTTCATATAATTTTATACCTGTATTGTGAAAAGAGGGATGAGACTGAGTCGCATATGGCGTCGCACATGGCGAACATAACCCGGGAGGAATGTCGTGTAGTTCCTACCAGCCGTTTGTTGTAGTCCTTAAAGGAACACGCTGACTTTTTGGGACTTTAGCTTATTCACCGTATCCCCCAGAGTTAGATAAGTCCATACATACCCTTCTCATCTCCGTGCGTGCCGTAACTCTGTCTGATGCACCCACCGCTAGCCTAGCTTAGCACAAAGACTGGAAGTAAACGGCTCCAGCTAGCATACTGCTCCCAATAAGTGACAACCCAGTCAACATGTTGATCTCACAGTGATCTCTCCATATGACCACAATGTGAGTTCACAGTGAGCTAAAAGTGTAACCGCACTGTGCACTCACTGTGTGCTCATATTATGGCCACAATGTGAGTCAGCCCAGCTAGAAATGTAATTGGACATGGACTCCAACATCACTCAGACGTCAAATTTTGGTTGAAAATGAAAATTGGATTGACGTGTAAACATCGGATCTCAGGCTCCAACTTCATTAAACAACTCCACAAACAGCATTACCAGCTTGACTTATTACTAACCAGACTTTATTTCTGTCATATGTGTGGAAAAGTTCTTATTGAGATTAACAGAGGTTTAGATGTGGATGATTTATTGAAATTAATAGTTTGGTTTAATGACACCATTATTGTGATCAGTGTTTGGATAAGTTAGGCAATTTGACTCTTAAAGTTTTAATGTTAGTTTTTCCCCGGCCTGCTGTAACTGTTTGTTATGACAACAACAGTAAGAAAAAAAATTATCAGATGATGTCAGCTACTTGATGATGACGATAATGATATAATCATCATGTAGTGCTGATATGATCATCATCGCATAATTTCTTATAGACAATCATGTTTGTTATTAATTATATATAATTGTTTATAGTAATGTTTCTACAGCTTGACATCCAACTTATTATAATGCAAAAAATTTTGTATGATGCACCCAGAATGCATTGTGGCATGAAACACGTCACCGTTATTGAGATTCACAGGCTGATTCTTGAGGTTTGTGTTTGTCTTAAAGCAGATTTTTAAATCTTATTGTTCACTGATCTTGATTTTAATAATGTAAGTAGCCAGCATACTTGACCACATTTTCTCTTGCTATAATAAGCATCTACAGCAGCCAGAGAAAGACTAACATTTAAAGTGTCAAGACCAAAGAACCCAACTATAGCAAACACTGACCTCTACAATGGTGACCAAACCAAACTCTTCAAACAAACTTCAACATCTAAACCTCTTAAACATAATTTCTAAACATCGAAACTTCCCGCTATAACTGTCTAAGAATGTTAGGGGGGATAATGTTCTATCAATGTCATCACTAAACATGTTTGAAATGTTTATAGAGAGTGTTATCCTACCTTTTAGGAGAACATTCTGGTTACAAAAATAAAATTAGCTACAGAAAATATTACAAGAACATAACATAATGCTCTCAAAACATTCATAGAACAATAACATTTCTAGCTGGGATGAGATCATATTGTGGTCATAGTTTGAGCACACAGTGAGAGCGCTGTGAGGTTACACTTTTAGATCACTGTGAACTCAGATTGCTGACGTTGTGACCACATGGTGACATCACTGTGAGATCATAGTGTTGACTGGGAAAACAACGCCAACATTTTCCTACATGTTGTGATTTGTATAGTCACAGAGTGTACGAATAACAAGGTCACATGAGATACAAACATCTTCTAACCGTATACATACTGGGAACTATATTCTCAGAAGGCGAAGCACTGCTACTTCTGCGGAGTGATTTACTCCAACTCTGAGCGAACTCTCTGCTCCTCACCATGGGCCTTCTCAGGCGCTGCAAGCAAATCACTCCGCCCAAGTAGCAGTGCTTCGCCTTCTGAGAATATAGTTCCCAGTAGCCTATGTATACGGTTAGAAGATGTCTGTGTCTCATGTGACCTTGTTATTTGTACTTGCTGTGACTATACAAATCACAACATGTACAGTAAATAGGAAAATGTTGGCGGCATTTTGTCACTTATTGGGAGCAGTCGGGCCATTTCTTTTTTTTTTTTTTTTACAGATCGGGCTCGGGTCGGACTCGGGCTCATTTAGCTTCTCTCCTTTCATCGTGCCCATAATATACGTGCAGGGTGCAGGCTACTGTATGAAATATTGTTATATTGATAATATTATAAATATGCAATATGCGATTACACGAGTAATGCGATGCGCGTGCAATGCATTAGGTGACAGTTAACCAAGCAGAGCATCAGGGAGAAGTTGGAGCGTGGGGAATTACTAAAAGTTCCCAATACTTCAGGAAAAGCTGTATTTCGAGTTTGATTTGATTACCACAACAAACAATGAGCCTGAAGCCTTCAACAGTGGATGCTATTCTTTTTCTTCACAACACACGCGAATAAACAGTGAATGATGACCAACGTACATGTAGCCTACTGTTGTATTACAAATTTATGAAATGTTTAATTTAGGTTGCAACAGTAAAAGTTGAGTACATTTAAGTTAGCATTTTAAGGTTAGGTTAGGATAATAGTAACAACAGTTTCTGCCAGTCCTGTTTTTCTCTATTGTAAGTCACCTTTTGTCTTTAATGGCTCGAGCCCGTAGCCCCAGACGCACCTTTTGTCTTTAATGGCTCGAGCCCCAGCCCTAGACGATGAATCGTTAGGTTGATTGGATTAGCTGTAGGGGAGACTTTCACCTTTTGTCTTTAATGGCTCTGGGATTGGCTCTTGGAACCGGAGTTTCCTGGCCAGTATCAGCATTTGAATAAGTTATGCTGATTCAATTGGACTGGTAGCGCTCTCAGAGTAGGGTGTGTTCATACTTAATTTACATGTTTTGTTCAGAGACTTCACCTCTATGTAATCCCTCCCCTCTTTGAAAAGTATAATTACAATGAATACTGTATTATGGTCAGACTTGATGATGATGAACTACAGACTGATGAACTACAGACATGGAAGAATAAATCTCTTCTGCTTATAAAATCCATCTCAAGTCTCCTGGTTTCTGCTTCGATGAAGGAATAAAAGTTTCCAACACTACTCAGTTCAACGGATTTTTTTATTTATTATATTTTTATTATTATTTAACGTTAGCCAGTTGGTGAAGAGTTCTTTGAAACGTTGTTCTTCAGTAAAGTTACTTTACATCAAAAAAAGGTAGGCTGTAAAACTTAATTTACTGCTGGATCACATTTGGCTATATAATATTCTCTACTGCATGCTTATGCTTCTCTGTAATGGACAGTCTGTATTAATATTTGTGGGCATAATTGTCAGTGGTGGTAGTTATGTTTGAGGCCTATAATAAAATTTGACCTCTTAGTAGCGTTGTGTGTATGTGTGTGCATCAGAGAGTGCGCGTCAGAGAGAGCTTTAAGTGATATTGATGTTGGTCTCGGGTCGGTTTGGGCTGAAAAATTGCAGACATTGTCGGGCTGGGGCCGGATTAGGGCTTGAACACCACGGGCCAGGACTGGGTTAGGGCTGAATTTTTTGGCCCGTGCAGGGCTCTAAGCAGCTAGCTGGAGCCGTTCACCTCCAGTCTTTGTGCTAAGCTAGGCTAGCTGTGGGTGTGTCAGACAGAGTTATGGCACGCATGGAGATGAAAAAGGTATGTATGGACTTATCTAACTCTGGGGGATACAGTGAATAAAGTCCCAAAAAGTTGGCGTGTTCCTTTAAAAGGCGATTTCTTTTAAAGATAATATCTCCCTTTGTTTTGAACTTTGAGCATTGTAACTTTGCAGATGTTGTTTATGCTCAAACAGCAACATTACACACTAACTAAAGTTAAAAAAGTGAAATTATAATCAACCACCCCTTTAAAATATCTATATTCCTTTTTTTTTTTCCAGGGAGACTACACATCCACAGTGTTTTATCACTTACCCTTGTTTCAGTGTTGAATTATCCACCCATTTCATGATCCCCTCAGTCTCAATGTCAGACAAACCAATCCACACTCTCTCCTTGACTAATGAAGATATGCGCCTCTGTGCGAATAAAAGCAGGAATAAGTGTGATTCCTCTCATTGATTAACAGTCACTCACACAATCTCACCTGCTTCTCTTCAGTGTTGATAATGATCAGATCACCTCCTCCATCCCTGCAGAACTTCCTGCTCTCAGACCAGCTCTTCAACTCACTGGATATGAAGAAAAAACCTGAACCACACAGATTTTCATACATAAACACTTTTTAAAACTGTATACATATACAGTAAAAAATAAATTACTTAGAAAAAAACAGTTGTTTAAACCTCGTTTAGACACTTCTCTCGTCAGTTCCTCACTCAAAGATGTGACTTTGCTTTCTAACTCCAGTTTCTTCTGACTCAAAGAGTTGAAGTTGTTCTTCAGTTGGTCTTTTTCAGTCATTAGATCAGTGTAATTGTCCTGTAAGCTGATGATAGTGTGATTGAACTCTTCAACTGTGTTCTTGTAACTCTTTAACAGGTCTCTCTCTGCTGTGATGGTGATGTACAGTGTGATGAAGACCAGCAGAAGAACACAAATGAGCCCGAGACACTGTCATCAACACCAAACACCTGCGTCCTCCTGACAAACAGAGACAAAACACACACATATCAGTGTATACACAAAACTTCATGCTAAGTTAAATTCCCCCTGCAGTCAATAATTGTATCACTTTAAACTCATCTTCGATCACCAAAATAACATATTTTTCCTTTGAAAAAATTAATCATGCCTTAAAATAGCTTGAATGTAACTCTACACCCTTGCTTCCTTTAGTGTACGCAGAGCCATGAATATGTAAATTAGCCCCGCCTCCACTCACTCACAGCAGCTCAGATCACTGTACTCTGCAGTGAGCACCACTTTCAGAGATCCACTTTACTTTACTGTAGTAAACGTTGCACAATGTCAAGTGGAAATATTGGTTTAATTCAGCCATATATTTTTGAACCAGAAACTGATTCAGAAGAAGAAGTGGAAGAGTGAATTATACAGGCTCGTCTATAAGTCGATGTATCAGAATGTGTTTTATGTATAACTCTACGGAGAAAGGCATATAGTTGTTCATCATAACATCATAATATATATTATATACACAATTCACCCGCTATATTCCTAAATGTACCTAAATTTTCATATCATCAAAAAATAATATCAATCATATCAATCTAAAGATGATCAAACATATTGAAAGTAAATGTAATTAATACATTATATAAAAGCAGAAACATTGACATTGTTTTTAGAAAAAAATTAAATTGTATGTGACACTTCCTCAAACATTAGTGACGCCTTTAACAACATCATCTGCGACACCATTTCTGCTTTAAAGTCATTCTTTGCTTACTGCGCTTTTCATCTTTTCCTTCATCCTGGCTGCGAATTGGTGTTTGAGGTCCGAATGTGTCCTCAATATCTCTGCGTTCAACATTTTGATAAATGTCCTCTGAATCCATTATTCACTGTGTCTGACAGTATGTCTTCACAGATGAGGTGTGATCTTTAGAGTGATGAGTGTTTTTTTTAAATGCTGCCAGTGCCAACTCTACACAGGAAGTGGTTTCATATCACACTGGCCTTCGACACAAATAAAGACTTGCAGTCCAACTCCCTGCAGACTCATACTACTGTGTTTGTGTACTGTACATTCAACCGCATGTTATCCATTTCAAAAGCCAACAAGAGGAATCTGTGAGCACTCAAATAAACTCAAACACACTTAAACAGGCCAAACTGGACCTCTGTATTGATGATGCAGGAAACAGCAGAAAGTGCCTGAATCTGATGTTTCTGTTCCTCTCTGATCACTTCAGTCTGATAAACCTGCTCTCTGCTGCCCCTGCTGGACTGGAGCAAATATAGCCATAGTGCAATAAACAGAAACATAAGAATGAAATATGAAATAAAAACAGAAATACAGTTTACTATAGTGATAATGGTTATGACCATTCTTTTCAAAGTGAAAGCAATACAACTCAAAAGCAGTTTCACAGACACTCAATATCAGAATAACTGGGAGAATCTAGATGACTTTAAACTTACTGGGATTTTCACCTCAACGCTTCAGACCAGCAAATGAGACGCATGATAACAGCCAGAAGAAGGCTATGTTGGCATAGATCTGCTTGTGATGGAGAAAAGTGTGCCACACTAGTCCCAGATAACCCAGTTCACCCCGCTGATGTTTATTATAGTGACACTTTTTTGCTGTTGACAGTTTTAAAATTTTCTATCATGAATTTCCATTTATGGTTTTGTATGTTACAAAATAGCCTAGTATAAAATGAAATTGATATCATGAAAGCAGTTTATAATTATAGCAGACTGTTTTAAAGACAGGAACCTTAATCAAAAATCAATAAAAAGAGTGATGATTCCATAAAATAAAACAATTAAAAACATTAGAAGATGGGATGAACCCTACACTGTTAACCCTTGCTGTAAAAAAAGGCCAACTTCTGACAATATCATACCATTTTCCATTAAAACAGTAATATACCGTAGAAAACAAAACTAGAATACAGGAATATACTGTAAATCAACAGTGCTCAAAGTCGACACTCAGAGGCTGTTTTCCCATTCACACCCTATACCCTCATTCACTATTCCCAGAGGTGGGAGTAAGTCACTAAATTCAAGTCTCAAGTCAAGTCCAAGTCTTAACATTGCAAGTCAAAGTCAAGCCAAGTCATTCTGTTGTAAGGGTCAAGTCAAATCAAGTCAAGTCAAGTCAAGTCGCAACTTAGTCATCAAGTCATACCAAGTCACACACAGGCTCGTTTTACACTTTTTTTAACTCTGGGACTTTTATTTCTTATTTAGACACAGAGGGCTGATGGGTAAAAAATAAAATAAATAAATAAATAAATAAATAAATTAACTTGTGTGTAATAAATAAAATATAGTTAAGAAGCACATTAAATGCTCTAAAATAAAAATAAAAATTAAATGAACACAAGTAAACAAGAATTAATAAAACTTTTCCCATCTTGTGCTAGCCCTACATAGTTATTTTGCTGTGATGTCCTCTATGAAAGTGTAAACGAAACAAAAACATTACAAATGTCAATTTAATCCAATTAGGCCAACGTGAACACACTCAAAAAAATAAATTAAAAATGTCTAAACATAAGATTTATGTATTTAAATTGCATATAGAATTTCCATCCATTTGGATTACATAGTTTTAACATAAACCAATTAATAATCTGAATGTAATTCATATTTTTAAGTCATATATAAATGAAACAGATAAGATTTATGTAATTGTATTAATAAACTGAATGTGATACATATATGTCAGTCATATGTAAATGAAACGGGTAAGATTTATGTAATAGTACACAGAAAAACGCCCATGTTAAATTAACACTTCTCAGTGTTCATATGTGTGCACACTACAGAGTTAAAGTACCATTGAAGCAGTGTTGAAGTTAATGAGATAATTAAGTGGTGATTGAGCATTAATGATGAACACCTGCTGTTAACAAGCAGAATCACTGAAGAACAGAGAAACACAAGAACTACAACTGACTTCAGCCACAGTCTAAGGGCGCTTTCACACTGGCAGTTTAGTGCGGACCGGGGCACGGTTCGCATGAAAAATCGCTAATGTGAACGCTGTCATCGGACCCGGGTGCGCACTAGAGTACCGAACCCGAGACTACCTGGAGGAGGTGGTCTGAGCTCGGTTGCTCCCGAACCGTGGCGCGGTTCGCGTTAATGTGCAAGCAACACGGACTCGGGTGCGCGCTTGTTCAGGAAGTATAGTATCCCGCGCATGCGTATCACTGTCGATATCATTGTTTCCTCACACACGACAACCATGAGTGGCAGGGGAACGTTGTGGGACACTGAAGAGGTGATGTCTCTCACTATGTTGTGCATAATAGCACCAAAAAAACAGACAAATTACAGCTATGCTCAGTCGAGTTGTATTATCCATGCATTTTCCGTGTGCGTTTGCGATGACGTAAGATCACTGCAAACGCACCTGGGTACGATACAACTAATTGAGTGTGAAACCAGACCAACGCTGTGGGGGGCGCCGGGAACTAGCGCACTCGGGTTCGGACCGCAGCAAACGAACCCAGTGGAAAAACGCCCTAAGATGAAATCAACTGAAGAGAAAAGAAGACATTAAATCTGTGAAGATCTCAGCATAGGAGGATTAAACAACTCAAACAGCTTTACCAGCTTCACCGATTACTAACCAGATTGACTTAATTTAATATCCGTTTTAATGAAATCAACAATTGTATTTTAAAGTCACCATGATGGTGGTTAGCATTTGCTTTAGTTGGACTCTTGACCCTCAACTTTTTAGTATTACATTTTCTTTGGCTGCTATATTTGTGTGTATATAAAGCACATTTGTTAAGGCAAAACAAGCCATGAGAAAATTAGATCAGGTGATATTGGATGTTTAATCATCATGTAATTGTTTGAATTTCTGATCTTATTCTGTGTCTAATGCTTTGATTATATAGGAGTTGTGTTTGTAATGTTATTATATAATAGAAGCCATGTTAATTTACAGCATGAGAGCAATGTTGTTAGTCAAATAACATTTAGTGCATTAAACTTTTTTTCTCTACATTATTACTTCAAGAATCAGTGTATGACTCTCAACAATGGTGACAATCAATGAAATGCTTCACCACCAATCAAAACTCACCCATATCTCCCAGCATTCATTGCGACATTAATACATTATGCAGCTGGATTTTCTGGATACTTTGTTTGATTGTCACCATTGTTGAGATTCATATGCTGTTTCTTGATGTCTTTGTTTGTCTAAGGAATGCCATAGATTCAAGTTTTTGTGCACCAAGTATTTAAAAAAAAACCTATTTTAAATAATAGGTATTTGATAAACACTGCTAGATATACTATAAAATCAAATGACTTCTATTGTGAATAAAACAATATTAAAAACACAAGTCCTATATAATCAAAGCATTAGATACTGCATAAGATCAGGGATTAAGAACATTACATAATGATGACGTTTTCATCATCAACAAACAACCAACATCATCTGATCTCATGGCTTTATTAACTACAACAATTGTGCTTTAGAAACACGCAAGTATAGCAACCAAAGAAAAGTTTACATTAAAGAGTCAAGGTTCAAGAGTCCAACTAAAGCAAATGCTAACCACCATCGTGGTGACTTTAAAATACAACTTTTGATTTCATTAAAATGGATATTAAATTAAGTCAATCTGGTTAGTAATAGGTGAAGCTGGTAAAGCTGTTTGAGTTGTTTAATCCTCCTCTGCTGAGATCTTCACAGATTTAATGTCTTCTTTTCTCTTCAGTTGATTTCATCTAAGACTGTGTCTGAAGTCAGTTGTAGTTCTTGTGTTTCTCTGTTCTTCAGTGATTCTGCTTGTTAACAGCAGGTGTTCATAATTAATGCTCAATCACCACTTAATTATCTCATTAACTTCAACACTGCTTTAACTCTGTAGTGTGCACACATATGAACACTGAGAAGTGTTAATTTAACATGGGCGTTTTTCTGTGTACTATTACATAAATCTTACCCGTTTCATTTACATATGACTGACATATGTATCACATTCAGTTTATTAATACAATTACATAAATCTTATCTGTTTCATTTATATATGACTTAAAAATATGAATTACATTCAGATTATTAATTGGTTTATGTTAAAACTATGTAATCCAAATGGATGGAAATGCTGTATGCAATTTAAATACATAAATCTTATGTTTAGACTTTTTTTTTTTTTTTTTTAGTGTGTTCACGTTGGCCTAATTGGATTAAATTGACATTTGTAATGTTTTTGTTTTGTTTACACTTTCATAGAGGACATCACAGCAAAATAACTATGTAGGGCTAGCACAAGATGGGAAAAGTTTTATTAATTCTTGTTTACTTGTGTTCATTTATTTTAATTTTTTTTTAGAGCATTTAATGTGCTTCTTAACAATATTTTATTTATTACACACAAGTTATTTTTTTTATTTATTTTTTTACCTATCAGCCCTCTGCGTCTAAATAAGAAATAAAAGTCCCAGAGTTAAAAAATGTGTAAAACGAGCCTGTGTGTGACTTGGTATGACTTGATGACTAAGTTGCGACTTGACTTGACAAAGAGTATGACTTGACTTGACTTGACTTGATTTGACTTGACCCTTACAACAGAATGACTTGGCTTGACTTTGACTTGCAATGTTAAGACTTGGACTTGACTTGAGACTTGAATTTAGTGACTTACTCCCACCTCTGGTGACGTCACTTACCAATATTGCTAAAATGTGATTTCAGAATAGCGAGAGAGAAAAAAAATCCTCTACAACAAGGGGTGAGTTATTGTTTAATCATGATAATAATTCCATATGCATTTATTTCACAATATATTATCTTAAGATTTTTATATATTTATCTTTTCTGCATTTCACCTCTGTTCTAGCTTGGTTCCTTTTATTAAACCAATCCCATGTAATATTGTTGGCTCTGTGACAAATAGCTTGTTATGTTCCTAGATCATCATGCTGAAGGCCTGCTGCACCCCCTGTCCAAGACAATCTCCATGGCTATGAACCATATGACTAGTAAGCAAAACCACCTCAAACATACAGTGCACTACTGTTCAAAGGTTTGGGGTCTGTAAGATTTATGCTTTTGAAATAAGTCTCACATTTTAAAATCATAACCCCAGGTTTTTTCAGTGAGATTGTCCTTGAGAAGCCTGTAGGCTAAATAATCAGCTAAATAATAGGCGACTAATACAATATTATAATGGTCATAGTTATAATAATAATTCATTTAACTATTATGATAACATGATATCCTGATCATTAGCAGAGGTGGAGATTCCAGGGGTCAGAAAGTAAAAGTCCTGCCATATGTTTATTCCACCCATGAACTCACACAGCAAAAACTCCAGTGTTAAATGAACTCTCCTGGGAGTTTATGTGGCTCCAGACTCAAGAGTGTTAAAGTTAATGAGCTAATTAAGTGATTGATTGAGTGATGATTGAGCATTATTGAAGACACCTGATGTTAACAAGCAGAATCACTGAAGGAGAAAAATCACAATTTTAGACACCGTTATGGAGATTAGTGTTCGATTTAGTTGGGCAGTTGACCTTCAAATGATTATCCTTAGATTTTGTTTGGCTGTTGATCTGAGTTATTACAGCCAGATGAACAAAAAGAAAAGTTGATCAGGTGGTGTTGGTTATATTTAAACATAATCATAATTTGATCTGAATCACTGAACTCAATTAGAGCCTAATCTCTGACTTAAATGTATATTGGTCATTACAACATCACAGTAATTCTACAGATTAAGTTCCAGATTTTTCAATATAATTCTAATTATTTCTTAAAAGTTGTTCTGATAAAGAAAAAGAAAATCTTTCTTTAAGGCACACACATACATCAAGATTCAGTGTATGAATCTCAACAATGGTGACAAAAAGAATATTCAATTAGGAAAACAAGACAATTCAGATCATAATTTATTCATACCACAATGCATGATGGGAGCCATGGATGAGTTTTGATTGGTGGCACCCAGAATGCACTGCAATATGCTTTATTATTGTCACCATTGTTGAGAATCACAGGCTGATTCTTGATGTCTGTGTGTCCCAATGATATCATTTTTCAAAGTCTTTTGATCAGAACAACTTTCAAGAAATCTTTCCGATTACATTGAAACTGATTAACATGGCATAATATTAGAATCACAGGCTGCTGTAATCAACAAGGTAAACTTAACTCTCTAAATGAGTTTTGTGATTCAGGTCAAATTATGATTATGTCAAAACATAACCAACACCACCTGATCAACGTTTATCTTTGTTCATTTGAGAGTTATAACCCAGATACAACAGCCAAACAAAAACTAAAGCTATTAGTTTAATGGTCAAGAGCCCAACTAAAGCCAACACTGATCACCATAATGGCAACTTAAAAAAGAGATTTTCTCCTTCAGTAATTCTGCTTGTTAACATCAGGTGTTTTCAATAATGATCAATCATCACTCAATCAATCACTAAATTATCTCATTAACTTTAACACTCTTGAGTCTGGAGCCAAATAAACTCACAGGAGAGTTCAATTAACACTGGAGTGTTTGCTGTGTGAGTTCATGGGTGGAATAAATATATGGCAGGACTTTTACTTTCTGACCCCTGGACTCTCCACCTCTGATCATTAGCAGAGGTGGAGATTCCAGGGGTCAGAAAGTAAAAGTCCTGCCATATATTTATTCCACCCATGAACTCACACAGCAAAAACTCTAGTGTTAAATGAACTCTCCTGGGAGTTTATTTGGCTCCAGACTCAAGAGTGTTAAAGTTAACGAGCTAATTAAGTGATTGATTGAGTGATGATTGACCATTATTGAAAACACCTGATGTTAACAAGCAGAATCACTGAAGGAGAAAAATCACAATTTTAGACACCGTTATGGAGATTAGTGTTCGATTTAGTTGGGCAGTTGACCTTCAAATGATTATCTTTAGATTTTGTTTGGCTATTGATCTGAGTTATTACAGCCAGATGATCAAAAAGAAAAGTTGATGAGGTGGTGTTGGTTATATTTGAACATAATCATAATTTGATCTGAATCACTGAACTCAATCAGAGCCTAATCTCTGACTTAAATGTATATTGGTCATTACAACATCACAGTAATTCTACAGATTAAGTTCCAGATTTTTCAATATAATTCAAATTATTTCTTAAAAGTTGTTCTGATAAAGAAAAAGAAAATCTTTCTTTAAGGCACACACAGACATCAAGATTCAGTGTATGAATCTCAACAATGGTGACAAAAATAATATTCAATTAGGAAAACAAGACAATTCAGATCATAATTTATTCATACCGCAATGCATGATGGGAGCCATGGATGAGTTTTGATTGGTGGCACCCAGAATGCACTGCAACATGCTTTATTATTGTCACCATTGTTGAGATTCATACACTGAATCTTGATGTCTGTGTGTGCCTTAAAGAAAGATTTTCTTTTTCTTTATCAGAACAACTTTTAAGAAATAATTTGAATTATATTGAAAAATCTGGAACTTAATCTGTAGAATTACTGTGATGTTGTAATGACCGATATACATTTAAGTCAGAGATTAGGCTCTAATTGAGTTCAGTGATTCAGATCAAATTATGATTATGTTCAAATATAACCAACACCACCTGATCACCTTTTCTTTTTGATCATCTGGCTGTAATAACTCAGATCAATAGCCAAACAAAATTTAAAGATAATCATTTGAAGGTCAACTGCCCAACTAAATCGAACACTGATCTCCATAACGGTGTCTAAAATTGTGATTTTTCTCCTTCAGTGATTCTGCTTGTTAACATCAGGTGTCTTCAATAATGGTCAATCATCACTCAAATCAATCACTTAATTATCTCATTAACTTTAACACTCTTGAGTCTGGAGCCAAATAAACTCCCAGGAGAGTTCATTTAACACTAGAGTTTTTGCTGTGTGAGTTCATGGGTGGAATAAATATATGGCAGGACTTTTACTTTCTGACCCCTGGAATCTCCACCTCTGATCATTAGTATATTTTATTTTATTTTTTGTTTTGAATTATGTTGGCCAATGAGACTGACATCATACTGTCCAACTCAAAGGTATTTATGTATTTGTATGTTTTTTTTTATTGATCAATACTGAAATTCTTTGTACTTTTAAATGCTGAATGTGGTTCAGGGGGTCGACAACTTTAGGCAGTTATTTTTCACAGATATCTTGGGCAGCTGTGGCTCATACTCTTAGCCTTTAAAAATGTTTGAATTGATATCCCCAATGCAATATCAGGGGGTAAATATATCATTAGAGTTCTTAAAGTTATGTCTTTACTCTTGTTACCAGATATAATCCCTATTGTTTGGCCCTGTGATTCTTCAGGACAAGACCTTGATGCCATCCACAGTCAGTAGATGAAGAATGTGAGTTTAGCCGAATTCAGTTCTCTTTCCCTTTCTTTTGAGCTTAAACGGACACGTGCACGCAAAATGAAGGCAAAATGCCCATCTTGGCGAGTTTCCTCGTAAACAGTCTTGTGTGTTTTAAACAGAAAGAAAACAGATGCGTGTCATTTATATTAGGTCTGTGCATTCGTCTTAAAGGGACAGTAGCCTAACGTACCCGCAGCTGTTTGTGTCGCCAATGGTGATCAAACAGCAAAAGAGAAAATGACTTGTAGCTTTAGCAAAGATACATTTAATTAATTTATAGTTATTTTATTTTTACAGTGAAGACTTATTTTACATTTTGATAATTCAATTTCTGTACCTGATGTTTTCAGATTTAACTGAAAAACATAATGCACTGCTTATTTCAACTGTGTTTTTCTTCTATTGTATTTATCTATGCTTGTTATCTATTGTAATTTTCTATGCAGGTTCACTCCTCTACAAAATCCCCCCAATAGGGGTTATGCGGAGCGCCCAGCGGTCGAACCGGAAAGAGGTCTAAGCATTTCCGCTTTTCACTTCTGTACACATCTGTAGCGGTAGGTGAACTCGGTTTACTGTTAATTTTCGCTTATTACACTAAAATTCTTATTTCTGTTTTAATTAAAATGTCACGAATGCTAAAATATCAGAAAAGGGAACATCCGAACAGCAGTTTTTGTTGTGTGCCGGTCTGCTCTATGTCGGGGAAAATTAGTAGTACAGAAGAACAAATAGGTTCTGTACTCATAAAGTGACGTCAACATCAGCAGTAGCATTCGCCATCAGGCAAGTGTTATTTAAATAAACTCCTGATGTACTTACAAACTTTCCAATGCCTCGTTTAATGAGTACAGAACCTATTTGTACTACTGTAGAAGTTTGGTGCCATTCTGGGCATTATTAGTGGGGTAATTTACGAGATACAAACCTGGAGCCGCGCATGCACTAAACCATACGGCTGATATCTCTAAATAAACTCAAAATTTTTCAATATCGTGCAGCCCTAATATTGAGCATATCTTAAAGTGAACCTGGAATGATAATTTGTGATACCAGATGATGATAGATTTTGAACTTTTTTTTTTTTATTTCAGGTTTTCTGGGATCCCAGCGGAAGGCATCAAGGCATCAGATGTTGGCCTGGACAGATGTTCCTGTAAACTACACCGACCTTTGCATGGATGGCTGATTATTACCATGTTCTGTGAGGGCATCATTATAGCAAAACTGAGCACCTGTGACAGTGGAATTTGTAGGTGTAAAGTCACAGAAAAAAAAAAAAAAAAATTGATAGTAGTTTCAAACTTTTTTTCTCTTTCTCTCTCATAAACAACACAGCAGTTACAGTTTTTCAAATTCTTCATTGGAGGTGAGACTTATACGTTATATGTAGAGCGAATTCGCAGGTCAGAGTTCACTAGACTTGAATATTATTTTCTCTGTTTTTTATTTGACTTCAGAGTTGAAAGTGGGCTTAAAGGGTACATAGGCTTAATGGGTATCCTTACCCCTATATAAAACATTCCTTTTTTTATTTGTAGTCTGAAATAATAAATAGTGCAATATAAATAAATGCAATGTAGTGTTTTCAAATATATACATTTTTCTATACACATTGATGCTGAAATATCTGAATAAATACACGATACCAGCAGCGCTCGTGCTCTCATATCTCCTACAGCTTGTGACACACAATCCCACCTCACTCTTTTCATTTGCTCAGGATGAATATTAATGCCATTACAGGGCTTGAATTTTGGCATGGGATTGTGTGTACATGTAACGCGTTGTCTTTTTATTTTCTTGTTAAATTTGCAGATGGTTTTGGGAGTTTAAATGTTTTGAGCGGAGTGAAGATTGGCACATTCATGTATATTGTATATAAATTAAGACTTTTTCAATTTTGTTCTAAGTTATAGGCTACAGTTTGCAAAAAGATAGTGCAGTTTTATTTATTGAAATATTTTCATGTTTGAAATATTAAATGTAAATTACTGTTCCTGAATACATTTTGCTAACGCTGTTTTTGATGACTTATTTTAGGTTGATAATTAAACAATGAATCAACAAAAACATGGATTGTGCGCTGATTTATTTATTTAATACAAACTGATTGATTTACTTATTAATGATAGTTTCTGTAAATTAAATTTATTGTAATAATATATTCATAGGATTTTTAAGTGTTTGAACAATAAACAATGTAGAATATGTTGTTTGTAGACCTATAATTTGTGTACAGGCATATCAGGATGTGTAGACGTTAGGAGAACCTTCCGGGAACGTTCCGAGAACCTTTCGGGAACGTTCCGAGAACCTTTCGGGAACGTTCCGGGAACCTTTTGGCAATGTTCCGGGAACGTTCCCCTAACCTACACTGTTAGACCTTACCGGGTTTTTTTACAGTAAAATACTGGCAACACTGTTGCCAGTAAAATACTGTTAATTGTACAGTTCTTTACTGTAATCTAGTTTGTTTCTGTAAAAATGCACTAAATTCTAATTCAAGTTAACTAATTACACTTGCAGAAACCGACTGCCTTAAATTGACCAACTGTCATTTAAATGTATTAACTAAAATTTATAATGCATTAATAATGTGAGCAAAGTATTACTATGAACTTCTTTCATTTGAGACCAATAAAAAACTATTGAACATAAAGAGATTTCCACTGGACCAGCAACTACACAGTCACCGCCTGTTAAATAAAGCAACATGCAGCAAATCATCAATGTTTGTAGATCTTCTGCTGGACTGAAACACAGGCTCTACTCTTCTGCACAATGGTGACCCAAAAAACAAGATTTTACAGTAAACTACTGGCAACAGTGTTGCCAGTATAAAACAGTTTTATAACTTACAGTTTATTACTGTTAAAATACATTTTGTGGGTGTGTCTTTTTATCTTACACTGTTAACCCTTTCAACCCCACAGGAAAATCCACACTACAAAGAGTAAAAGTAACATTGAGACAGTGTTGCAGTGAGATAATTAAGTGAATATGTAAGTGATTGTTGAACATTAGTGATGAACACCTGCTGTTAGAACAGAAAATAGAGAAACACAAGAACTACAACTGACTTCCAGCCATTACACATTATTATACTTATTATTAACCAGTATGACTTTATTTCTGTCATACATCTACAGAAGTTGTTATTAAGATGTTTAATCGAAAATGTTTGTTTGAAGTTACCATGATGGAGATCAGTGCTTGCTTTAGTTGGGATGCTGATGCTAAAACATTCTTTTTTCTTTTGCTACTGTGCTACTGTGTTTTTGCAAGTCACACTTGTGCGCACACAGTTTATGAATGATTGCGGTTGTAATGCTCATGGTGACAAATTCATCATATTGCCTGTTCATTCACTAAGGAATTAATTCTTGTTCATTCAGAGTTTTATCCTCGATCAAAAGTGTTACATTAGCTCTACTGTGAAACTACAGCAATAAATTGCTATGACTAATTTTTTTTAACACATCATGCATAAACCAAAAATAAAGCTACACTATGTTTTAGAAACACAGAGATATCATAATTTAGCACATTAATCTCAACAATGGTGGCAATATTATTATTATTTTTTTATTCATGCAGCAGTGCATGCTGGGAGTTTTATATTATCCTGGAACCCAGCATGCATTGTGACATGAAACTTTTCACCATTGTTGAGATTCATGTGCTGATTGTTGATATCTGTGTGTGTCTGAGCCAAGCAGGAGAAAAATAAAATTGAATGCACTATATGATTGTTATTTTTCAGAAGACATGATTACAGAAATTTTGATTTCATTTTGTAGATACACAGATTTATGCTAAATATGACATATCCATAATTTCAATGAATATATACAGGAAAAATCTGAAAATCAGATAATCCAAGATGACTGTGACATCATCACAAAAGAAAAAAAAAACACCTGATCATCTTCCTCTTGACTTTTTCTTGCCATAACAAATGTGTTTTATAAACTCACTATTACAGCAGCCAGAGAGAGATGAATGGTAAGAAGTCAAGAGACAAGACCAACTAAAGCAAATACTGATCTCCATTATGGTGACAACAAACTTTATTATAAACTAAATCTTTGTTAATTCTCAACAAGAACTTTTGTACATGTATGAAAGAAATAATTGTAACCTGGTTTGTAAACTGGTTTCACACTCAGTGTTGCTGGAAGTCAGTTGTAGTTTTTGTGTTTCTCTTTTTTCTGTTCTTGTTTCTCTGTCCTTCAGTGATTCTGCTTATCAGGTGTTCATCAGTGTCTCAATTCACTCACTTCTTTTCATTCACTCTGTCAAGTGGACTATATTAGTGAACTAATGTAGGGAATAGTGAATGAGGGTATAGGGTGTGATTGGGAAAACAGCCTCTGAGTGTCGATTTTGAGCACTGTTCATTTACAGTATAAACCTGTAGGCTATTTTTGTTTTCTACGGTATATTACTGTTTTAATGGAAAATGGTATGATACTGTCTGAATTACGCCTTTTTTTACAGCAAGGGCTAACAGTGTATAGGGAACGTTCTATTAACGTAAAGAAAACTTTCCTGGCTAACCAATAGGGAACGTTCTTGGGAACATTCCGGGAACGTTCTGGGAACCAAAAACTAACGTTCCCAGAACGTAAAATTGTTAGCTGGGACTTTGCTCATGTTATTAATGCATTATACATTTTAGTAGTGGTGGGCAGATCGAGGCTTCGTGAAGCAATGAAACAGTTGAACCAAATGGGCCATATTGTTTCGAGGCTTCGAAACAATCCAACACCTGTCTCAACGGTGACACCTAGTGGTCACTTGCAGGTGTTGATCTGAAACATCCTTGACGAGCCATTAAAACATTTTTTTTATTTTTTTTATTATTGTATTTTTCTAATATGTGAAGCTTGTAACCTATAGGCTCCTCACTGTGCATAATGTTATTTTGGTCCTGCAAACTGAATATTCCATCCATCCATCCATCTTCTTCCGCTTATCCGGGGCCGGGTCGCGGGGGCAGCAGTCTAAGCAGGGATGCCCAGACTTCCCTCTCCCTAGACACTTCCTCCAGCTCTTCCGGGGGGACACCGAGGCGTTCCCAGGCCAGCCGGGAGACATAGTCCCTCCAGCGTGTCCTAGGTCTTCCCCGGGGTCTCCTCCCGGTGGGACATGCCCGGAACACCTTCCCGGGAAGGCGTCCAGGAGGCATCCGGAAAAGATGCCCGAGCCACCTCAGCTGGCCCCTCTCGATGTGGAGGAGCAGCGACTCTACTCTGAGCTCCTCCCGAGTGACTGAGCTTCTCACCCTATCTCTAAGGGATCGCCCAGCCACCCTGCGGAGAAAGCTCATTTCGGCCGCCTGTATCCGGGATCTTGTCCTTTCGGTCATGACCCACAGCTCATGACCATAGGTGAGAGTAGGAACGTAGATTGACCGGTAAATCGAGAGCTTCGCCTTGCGGCTCAGCTCCTTCTTCACCATGACAGACCGGTACAGCGACCGCATTACTGCAGAAGCTGCACCGATCCGTCTGTCAATCTCCCGTTCCATCCTTCCCTCACTCGTGAACAAGACCCCAAGATACTTGAACTCCTCCACTTGAGGCAGGAACTCTCCACCAACCTGAAGCGGGCAAACCACCCTTTTCCGACTGAGAACCATGGCCTCGGATTTGGAGGTGCTGATTCTCATCCCAGCCGCTTCACACTCGGCTGCAAACCGTCCCAGTGCATGCTGAAGGTCCTGGTCTGATGGGGCCAACACGACAACATCATCCGCAAAAAGCAGAGATGAAATTGTGTGGTCCCCAAACCTGACCCCCTCCGGCCCCTGGCTGCGCCTAAAAATTCTGTCCATAAAAGTTATGAACAGAACCGGCGACAAAGGGCAGCCCTGCCGGAGTCCAGCATGCACCGGGAACAAGTCTGACTTACTGCCGGCAATGCGAACCAAGCTCCTGCTCCGGTCGTACAGGGACCGGGTAGCCCTTAGCAAAGGGCCCCGAACCCCATACTCCCAGAGCACCCTCCACAAGATGCCACGAGGGACACAGTCGAATGCCTTCTCCAAATCCACAAAGCACATGTGGATTGGTTGGGCAAACTCCCATGAACCCTCCAGCACCCTGTAGAGGGTATAGAGCTGGTCCAGTGTTCCACGACCGGGACGAAAACCACACTGTTCCTCCTGAATCCGAGGTTCTACTATCGGCCGGATTCTCCTCTCCAGTACCCTAGAATAGACTTTCCCGGGGAGGCTGAGAAGTGTGATCCCCCTATAGTTCTAAATACATCTATCTATGTATTTATATATGTATCTATAATCTATCTATATATGTATCTATCTATTAATCTAGCTGTCTATATATATTTATATCTATGTATCTATTAATGTGTCACTATATGTATACTCTGTCTGCTCTAGCCTATCAATGTGTTGTGTAAATTTAAATGTAAGCCTAAATAGCCTATAACTAATCAAATCGCACCATGTCACTATATCACCAAAAATCCGCTATCTCAAAATCAAACTCCTCTCACAAAAACCCGCGAGGTCAATATGCGTTGATTTCACTTTTATACAGATGTGCGATTGTGTGGTCTGTTCACGACCGTGTCAATCAAACGCTGATTTGGCGGACCACACCTGATGAAACACTTAGTGAAACACGTCGAGGCTTCGTTTGGCCATAGTCACGTGACATGGGTGTTTTGAATCACGCTTCGGATCAGTGTTTCGAAACATCTGCGCTTCGGGATCTCGCAAAGCTTTGGAACGACTGTTTCGCGTCAGCCATCATTCCTACATTTTAGTTAATACGTTTAAATGACAGTTGGTCAATTTAAGGCAGTCGGTTTCTGTAAGTGAAATTAGTTTTAGTGCACCTTTACAGTAACATACTGTAGTTTACAGTAAAGAACTGTACAATTAACAGTAAATTACAGGCAACAGTGTTGCCAGTATTTTACTGTAAAAAAACCTGGTAAGGTCTAACAGTGTACACTGTAAAAAATTGCTGTAAAAAAAAAACGGCCAAATTTTACAGTAACATGCTGTTTTCCATTAAAACAGCAATATACCGTAGAAGAAATGCATTCTGGGTGATATTTGTCGTTTTCGAGAAAATAGCCTACAGGAATATACTGTGAATTAACAGTGCTCAAAGTCGACACTCAGAGGCTGTTTTCCCAATCACACCCTATACCCTCATTCACTATTCCCTACATTAGTTCACTAATATAGTCCACTTGACTGAGTGAATCACTTCATAGTTGATTCAGTTAATTTTCGAAGTTAATTGAGACACTGATGAACACCTGCTGTTAACAACCAGAATCACTGAAGGAAAGAGGAACTAGAAGAACAGAAAAAAAGATGAAATCAACTGAAGATAAAATACATAAAATCTTAGCAAAAGATCTCAGCAGAGGAGGATTAAACTCCACAAACAGCATTACCAGCTTCACTTATTAGGCTACTAACCAGTTTCACTTTATTTCTGTCAGACGTCTACAGAAGCTCTTATTAAAAGGTGACAGAGGTTTAGATGTCATTTTATTTCCATTTATGTCACCATGATGGTGATCAGTGATTGCTTTAGTTGGGCTCTTGACCCTTGACTTTCAAACATTAGTTTTTCTTTGGCTGTGATAACTGTGTCTTTAAAATGCATTTGCTATGGCAAAAATAGCTGAAAGTAAACAGGTTCAAATGACAAAGGCTGCTTGTTAATGGTCACAATCATAATAATAATAATAATAATAATAATAATTCATTACATTTATATAGCGCTTTTCTCTGCACTCAAAGCGCTTTACATAGAAGGGGGAATCTCCTCAACCACCACCAATGTGCAGCATCCACTTGGATGATGCGACGGCAGCCATATTGCGCCAGAACGCCCACCACACACCAGCTTACTGGTGGAGAGGAGACAGTGATGAAGCCAATCAGTGTATGGGGATGATTAGGAGGCCATGATGGACAGAGGCCAGGCCACTGGGCAAATTTGGCCAGGATGCCGGGGTTACACCCCTACTCTTTCGAAAGACATCCTGGGATTTTTAATGACCACAGAGAGTCAGGACCTCGGTTTTTACGTCTCATCCGAAGGACGGTGCTCTTTGACAGTATAGTGTCCCCGTCACTATACTGGGGCATTAGGACCCACACAGACCAGAGGGTGAGCACCCCCTGCTGGCCTCACTAACACCTCTTCCAGCAGCAGCCTGGTTTTCTCAGGAGGTCTCCCATCCAGGTACTAACCAGGCTCAGCCCTGCTTAGCTTCAGTGGGCAACCAGTCTTGGGCTACAGGGTGACATGGCTGCTGACAACATCGTGTAGTGGCCTGATTCATTGATCTCATTGTCGGGTAGTGATGGCAATCTGACACAGAAGCTTTGAAACGTGCTTCAAACCATTAACTATA
Source organism: Leuciscus leuciscus (assembly GCF_965113295.1). Taxonomy (NCBI): domain Eukaryota; kingdom Metazoa; phylum Chordata; class Actinopteri; order Cypriniformes; family Leuciscidae; genus Leuciscus; species Leuciscus leuciscus. The sequence goes on along the minus strand of NC_138727.1, from coordinate 52,841,194 downwards.
ATTCCATTTGAACCACTGCTCCGAAGGTTGCTTTCACGTGCATATGACGTCCAAAGCAGCAACTACTTCATTATCTGAATGAATCTCCTGAGTGGTTCACAGCGACACCGCCACACGCAAACCAGTCAGTGCTGCCAGTGCAACTGGCACCGCATCGTTTCCAGTCTGAACTGTAGCGCTCGAAGCATAAAAACTTTAAAGCAGAACTCGGCAACTCTAGCGAACTCTAGTCACTTCTTCGCTGATTTTCCCTTTTGTTGTCGCATGTTTTCCCCACGAGCTCCCCCTACAGCTGTGGGCCGTATATTTCACAACACGGTCGTAAAAAACTCACTTGCGGCGGCCTCCTCCCCCTCTCTACCGCTGCTCATGTGCGTTTGTTATGATCGGAGCAAGCCAACTGTCTCGTGTGGAGCTATGTCTACCGAGGTGGGTAATCTGGTAATACATCATACATGCGTGTGTGTTTATGTCGAATTGCCGTAAAGCAATTCGTGTTTCGCGCTCGTTCTCGTTCTTGCTTCTCACGAGACTTCCAATTTCTATCTTGCCGGGACGGTAGTCCCCAAGTTGCAAGGTTGGTTTTCCGCCTGGGAACGCTGGGGGGAGCGGGGAAAGTCACCAATATCACCAGAAAAGGTTGTTTAACCATCCAAATGATTTCTAGACAGTTTTATTAAGTTAAAAAAGTTACCAAGTTCTGCTTTAATGCACAACATTGTGTTTGGTTTGTAGTAGCCTCTACAGTGACAAGCATTAGTTTATTCGTATCGATTTATTTTCATTACTATGGAAGCATCTAGGAAGAGAGGTCGTTCTGACATGTGGGAAAACTTTATTCTGATTGCTCCTGATAAGGTATGTGCGCTGGCTGTTAGATATTATTATTGAATATTAGGCTAAAAGTAGAGTTATAGAACTGTAACTATCAGTAGCTTATATAATAACTGTTTCAAGTCTGTATAAAAACATCTGAACAAATGTTCTCTAAATGTGGAGAGGTTGTGAGCAAAATCAGAAACAGGCTCAGTCCAAAAAGTGTGGAAAAAACATTGTTCCTTAATAAAACAACTTGAGTGTTCCCAATCCCATAGTTACACTCCCAACTTGTGCCATATTTTCCCAGCACATCCTCTGTTTCCCCAAGCACTCTCTCCCCAATACCCAATAACACAATACACAAATTCATCAATCTTTATTTGTAAAAAGAGTGATATCCCATTCTTAGTATACATGTGCACTCTCTGTGTGTGTGTCTGTGTGTGTGCTCTAGATTTACTATACTCATCTTAAAGTCTTCTGTCTACTATCTAGCTGGGATAATTTAGATGCAGCCTTGGCACTTCACCAGACGAGGTCGCTGTTACTGAAGCTTTGAGCAATGAACCCATTTTCAAAACAATTCTTCTAAGTGGTTCAGTGCTTCACCAAAGCTTCATTTGCCCATCACTAGTTTAAGGGTCAAGAGCCCAACTAAAGAAAACACTGATCACCATAATGGTGGCATACATTTTAAGCTTTTCTCCTTTGGTGATTCTGCTTGTTAACATCAGGTGTTTTCAATAATGGTCAATCATCAATTAATCACTTAATTAGCTCATTAACTTCAACACTCTTCAGTTTTCATTTAACACTCATATTTTAACACTTTAACACTCTTGAGTGTGGAGTTAAATAAACTCCCAGGAGAGTTCATTTAACACTGGAGTTTTTGCGGTGTACTCTGCGTGTATGTCTTTCCTGATGCTTCTGGAAAAATCATATGAATTTCATTAAACAGTTCATTCCAAATTTTAATTCTGACTCCAAGACTACTTTAATCTGACTCCAAATTTAAGTGACTCTTTGTTTTTACAAATTTTCTTAATCTTTTACACATTTTTCAATCTTAACACCTGGGCCCGTATCCCTAAAGAATTTTTGTGCAAAAAGTGGCTCCTAGCGGCCAAATTCTAAGAAAATTCTCAGAGTCATGACGTTTTCTTAGAATTTCCCCTAAAAGTGACACGAAAATCCCAGTTAATATAAAAGCTATTCCTCAAGATTCCTAGCGCTTAAAAGGGCTCCTAAGGCGAGATCTGCTAAGAGCAGGGAAGAGGACTTTTAGTGGCTTAGGAGTTCCCCTAAGCAGCTGCACAAAACCTTTTTTTCTCCATTTTCTGTGTTTGTAGGATATTTGTTAACAAGCCTTCATAAATAGGCAGCCAGCAATCACAGACATTGATAAAAGCTGAGCCGTGTTACCCTCGTTAAGACCACACTGAGTTGTAACGTTGCAATTTCTACTTTATTAAGGACAGCCCCTTGAGATAGGCCATCTTGTTTTCAATGGGGTCCATATGGGAGTGAAAGCTAGGATATTAATATGAGCAAATAAGACATGAATCATTATTTGAACAGGGTGTAATGAGCTTAAGTTTTCACATATTTTAGATTCTAATGTTAGGCTATAACCCCTACAGCTTACTATTCATTTTCCAGATATTTTCTTGAATGTAAAATATTATTTACAATTACAGTCTGCATAAGATTAGAGTGTATAATTATGTTTATTGATTTGAGGGTACATCCTTTGCTCATTATCACCAAAAGTTCATTTTCATCAAACTTGTAGGATCAACCAATCACGGCTTTTGAAATGATGACTCATACCTAGCAACGGGGTCAACCACACCTCCTCACTAAGATAGGATTTTCCATCCATTCCTTGCTCAGAGTTCACTGAAAATGTTCTGGAATCACTTCTAAGCTAAAACTCCTGGCAAGGAATTTTTAGGTTAAGTTAGGAGCTCTCTGAGAGGATTCTCAGAATCTTTAGGGATACGGGCCCAGGTTCTCAGATTAGTTGTGATTTAATTTAGATCATGGATTATTCGTGGAATAATATTCTACGGTATTTGTGGAAACACCAGACTACACATTAATAATGATTTCAGAATAATTCAGAATAAATCAAGGTTTAGCATTTATTCTTTGCCAGGCAGGATTATATGGAAGCCATTTTCTGCCAAATTTAAATAAATAAATAAATAAAATGATTAAAATGAAAATTAAAACCAGATTAATGATTTCATTACAGAAAACTGTACGCAAAATATGTGACAAAATTGAGAATGAAATTAAATGATTTCATTTTCATGGTGACAGCGCATCATCCCTGTCAAATTGAAAAATTGGTGATTTCACATTTCATTTTCACTACAGTCTCGAGGCAAGACTGCCAATATTAAAATGAAAAGCCAAACGTGAAAAAGAAACTACAAATACAGTTTTTACAAAGCTCTTCATTAACGCTCACGCAATAATAGTGACACAATTCAAATTCAAATGTAAATTTTAGTTTTCATTTTAATTCCTCTTTTATTTCAGTTTTTATTTTCGTGTTCATTTTCAAAGACAACCTGCATGCAAATGATATGTTAATGAGTGGGTGTGGCTTATTCAAGTAATGGCGCTAGAGACACGCCTTCTGTAAAGCGAAGTCGTCGACGTCCCGTGTGCGTTCAGTGATTCAGGTTAAATGATTGTGAAATAATGATTATGTTAAAACTAGTGGTGGGCCGTTATCGGCGTTAACGTGCTGCGTTAACGCGAGACTCTTATCGCGCGATAAAAAAAATATCGCCGTTAATCTATTCTCCAAGTTGGGTTGGGAGATGGCTCTATACTACACAAGCTATGATGACGCAATCTACCCGCGGCCGCGAGGTAAACCCGGCTGCAACGCATATTCGTCGTCATCTTAAGTAAACACGGCTGAACGTGAAAGCTGGTGAAAAAGATCGGTGCAACATCCATTATTTGGACTTGGTTCGGGTTTAAGCCGTCAGACGAGCAGCAGCAATACAGAGTGTGTGGGGTAACAGTTCGGTAAGTTAATCTAAATCTAACACAGTCTCACCCCAAAACGTCATATACTGACGCGTCTTGACCATGCGTCAACATACGACGAAAAGGGTACCCCCTAACGTCCATGTGTGACGATTCGGGTTATGGGTAGGTTTAGGTATGCGTTATGGTACCGCTAGGAGGCGCTGCTGGTGCGCTTCTGTCTGCGTCTCATATTGACGTTAAAGGGGTACCCTTTTCGTCGTATGTTGACGCATGGTCAAGACGCGTCAGTATATGACGTTTTGGGGTGATACCGGGCTGACTAATCCGTTCTACCACCTCAAATTCAAAACGAAACATGATATCACTGAATACCAGCGCGCGCGTATTATTCCCATTCCAATATATCTTAGTGGTGTAGCACATAATCTCGATTTTATGAATCATTGTTGTGTTTCTTTTTAACTGAAAAGACATCAGTTAGACAATATTCTAATTTTAAATTTGGGGTTTCATAAGCTCCAAGCCATAATAAACATTAGACCTGCTTAAGTCTCTGCAGCTAGTGTACTTAAATTTTATTTATCTGCAAAATGATGTTGTATACTTACAGTTTTGCACAATATATGTTCTCAAAACTACATACACCCTTTAAAAAAAAAAACATTTAGCAGTTTAGCATGGGTCTGTGTAATCTGTTCTGAAATGGTTTTATTATAATATACTGTATATCGTTATCGCAAGAGGCTGCAATGTATATCACAATATAGATTTTAGGCCATATCGCCCATCCCTAATTGATAGCCTATAGTAGTTGATAATAACATAGGCCTACCTAATGTTGCCTACGGACGGTAACAGTAACCTTTTACAGTCTATGAGTAGAACAGCTTTCTCAAGCAGTTTGTGATGCATTTTGGAAACAGGAGATGAGCCCCTGGTCTAATGCGCCACCTGGCTTGAGAAACCCGTTCTCAAAGACTTACTTTTATAGTCATTATTTGGGTAGCACACATATTCTGAATGCCTTCGGCAGAATTCAAATGAGCCATTTTAATCTAGATTAATCTAGATTAATTTCAAAATTAATCTAGATTAATCTAGATTAAAAAAATTAATCTATGCCCACCTCTAGTTAAAACACAACCAACACCATCATCACCTTTTCTCTTTGTTCATCTGGCTGTTATAACTCAGTACAGCAGCCAAACAAGATCTAAAGTTAATGATTTAAGGGTCAACAGCCCAATTAAAACAAACACTGATCACAATAATGTTGACTTAAAATTAAGGTTTTCTCCTTCAGTGATTCTGCTTGTTAACATCAGGTGTCTTCAATGTTGGCAAAAAAAAAAAAAAAAAAAAATTTACAACTTTTTTTTTGTACATTTTACTCATTTTAAATGGTTAACTTTTAAGGAATTAATTTGATTAATTATTACTCAATTCTAATTTAATTAATAATTGTTACATTTAATTAATAATATTGCTTGTAATATGTTGCCAATTTTATTGATTAGATATAGCGTATTCATTTTTACAGTGTACACCTCCAGAGGGTGTGACATCTTCACGCTTTAAAAACACAAGATCAGCTCTCTTAGCTCTCTCTCTTACTCTTTTTCTGGAATCCTGATGTGAAGATGATGCTGAACTAGAAGTTTCTAAGGACCCTCCAAGCTTGTGCCAGGCTGCGGCCTTGTCTTTCCATTCACCAAAGATCCTCTGACTCCCACTGGTTCTCTCTCATCAAGACCACATCAGCAAAGATCAACTGGAGCCTCAACAAATTGCATCAGGACAGTTTAATTCAAATGGGCGAGACATGCAAGTATCAAACTTAGTCTCATTATTTGATACATTAAGTATCCTTACCACTTTTAAAGAAGGGCGTGTTAGAACTAAACTGATGGTTTGCTCAAGGCTGTTGATCTGCTGAATTTCAAACAATGCTATAACTTCTTGCTTTCCTGTATTCTGCTTCAGCTCTCTTTCCCTTGGTAAACTGTATGCATGTATGTGTGTGTATGTTAGAGTAGTTTAAGTGTTTAGTCTAGTTAATAAAATCTTGTTCATGTCACACGCAAAGTTGTCCGTGTCTCAAGCTCATAACTGGAGTCACTAATCATATAGATCTTGGTTACTGCTCTTACACAGCAAAAACTCCAGTGTTAAATTAACACTCCTGGGAGTACATATGAGACCACACTTGTAGAGTGTAAAGTGTTAAAATATGAGTGTTAAATTAACACTCAAGAGTGTTAAAGTTAATGAGATAATTAAGTGATTAATTTAGTGATGATTGATCATTATTGAAGACACCTGATGGAGAAAATCACAAATTGTAAGCCACCGTTATGGCGATTAATGTTTGCTTTAGTTGGGCTCTTGACCCTTGTATTATTAACTTTAGATTTTGTTTGGTTGTTGTATCTGAGTTATAACTGCCAGATGTACAAAGAAAAAAAAAAAGTGATCTGATGGTGTTGGTTATATTATGACAATCATCATTTGAACTTGATCACTGAACTCATATTTCTGACTTAGATTTATGTTGTTGGTTACAACGTAACTGTGATTCTGCATAAATATCCAGAATTTTAGATATAATACAAAGGACTTCTTAAAAGTTGTTTTGAAAAAAAAAAAATCCTTCTTTTAGGCACACAAAGATGTCAAGATTCAGTCTATGCATCTCAACAATGGTGACGAGCAGAATATTCAATTAGGAAAAGTAAATTACATGGACAATTCAGATCATAATTTATTCATACCGCAATGCATGATGGGAGCCATTAATGAGTTGTGATTGGTGGCAGCCACTGCAACATGCTTTATTATTGTCACCGTTGTTGAGATTCACAGGCTGATTATTGATGTCTGTGTTTCTAAATAAATTAATTAATTTGAAAGTCTTTTGATCAGAACAATGTTTATTGTAAACATGTAAAGGTCAAGAGCCCAACTAAAGCAAACAATAATCACCATAACGGTGGCTTACAATTTGAGATTTTCTCCTTCAGTGATTCTGCTTGTTAACATCAGGTGTCTTCAATAATGATCAATCATCACTAAATTAATCACTTAATTATCTCATTAACTTTAACACTCTTGAGTGTTAATTTAACACTCATATTTTAACACTTTACACTCTACAAGTGTGGTCTCATATATACTCCCAGGAGTGTTAATTTAACACTGGAGTTTTTGCTGTGTAGTAGTAGCCTACTGTAAATTAAGAAAGACCTTTCCCATGCCCCAGAAATGTACATTTCTTAGAATGAATAAACAATTAACACTGAGTGTCACGGGACGAACAGGTTAATTGATTGTAATATTAATTTACGACATTAAGTTAATTATATTAACTGATCCAAATATTCATAATCAATTATAACCAGTTATTATTGAGTATTAATATTTCATAGAGCTAATTTGCAACATTATATTAGAAATTTTATTTTTGGCGCACATACACAGCAAAAACTCCTATGCATTAAGATAAAAAATCTTAATGTAAAGAGTAGCTCCTAGTGACAAAATTCTAAGAAAAGTCTTAGAAAAGTGGGTGTTTACTCTTAAAATTAAATAAAAATCCTAGTACAGAAAAAGTCATTCAGAAAGCATCTTAACCCTTAAAAGAGATCTTAAGGTCAAAATTGTTAAGAGCACGGACGAGGACTTTTAAGAGGCTTAAGAGTTTCTTTAGCAGAGGAGACAATGGCAGAAAGACGAAGAGGGAGAAGAAATGTGTTGAAGACAATGAATAACAGTGAGTTAATAAGACGCTATAGATTAGATCGTGCAGGGATCATGTTTGTGACAGATCTTATTAGAGACACGCTAACATCTCCGACACAGCACAGAAATGCCATAGCGCCAGAAATTAAAGTAATCACTACATTAATATATTTGGCAACTGGGAAAATGCAACAATGCAGCAGTGATGATTTGGGTCTGTCACAACCTTCTGTAAGCAGATTGATCACACAAACAATTCTTTCAGAACCTCTTATTGTGTCGCAGTTCATTTCGTTTCCACTAGACATTCCCACCTTGCAGACTCAAAAAACTGCATTTATAATTAATGAACCGTTAAAAATTTGCGCTATAAGTTCCCTCGTCTGCTTCTTGCCCTGTGCTGTGACACACGGCCTAAATTTTCCTTTAAGGATGATTTATACACAGATTTTGTGGCTCAGATAAGGTCCAGTTCTGGTTTATTTCTTTGCTCTTGGCTGACATGTGGCATTGCTATGCAGAGGTGTAAAGTCCAGGTTCAGAAAGTGAAAGTAAAAAAGTAAAAAGTCTTTCTGACCCCTGGATTACCTCTGGCTCTGAGCAGTGTTGATTTAACACTGGGGATTTTGCTGTGAAGAAACGTCACATTACTGTGTGGGGGGGTTTCCTGGTTACATGTTCCAAAGAATATTTTTTTCTGGTTTTAGGGAAAGGAGTCATGTATAACAGATAGTTGAAGAGACACCACCCAAAAAGGAGAACAAAATTCTTGTAAGTTTTCAATCTTGAGCACACTTCATCTGTGAACACATAGGCTACTGTATTGTAAGACTGTGAGTTAGAGCAAATAATGAAATCAGGCAGGTATATTGTAAACAGAGTTACTGAAGGCACAACTGGACCACAAACAGAGAGTCTCTGGCAGGATGAAGAAAAAGCTCCAATGTGCAGTAAGTAGAAATTTTATTCTGACGTAGAGATGGAGTTGGTCATGGAGCAATAATGTTTGAGGAACTGAAACCTGTTACATAAAATCTCAATCATTCTTTTTTTATGCTGTAAAATCCAACAGTTGTTCTAACTAACACGTTTAAGTTAACTTTACTAAATATCTTAACTTAATTGTAAAAATCTAGTAGCCTAATCTGCACTATTCACATACCATGCCTCGGTTATTCAGAAAACCCAAGTTAATTTTAATTGATTGGTTTGAGGGCAATTTTGTCAAGCAAAACAATAAATAAAAAATAAATGGTTTTAATAAATATAAAGTTATAAAAACACCAGGTGTCACAGACGGTGTTGTTAAAGGTGTCACTAATGTTTGAGGAAGTGTCACAAGCAAGTTCAAATTTTGTTTCTAAGAACAATATGTCAATGTTTCTGTTTTTATATTGAATGTATTAAAGGTCCCATTGCATGAAAATTTCACTTTATGAGTTTTTTTTTAGCCTTATGTTTTTTCTCTTTCCTTCAATGATTCTGCTTATTAACATTAGGTATCACCACTAATGGCCAATCATCACTTAATTATCTCATTAACTTCAACACTGCTTCAGTGTTCATGTTAACACTCTGTAGTGTGGACACATATGTACACTGAGGAGTGTTTAACACTTTAACATTTTACTAATTATCTCCTTAGGAATGTCGGTGCATACATACTGTAATAGACGTGCCAGGCGCGAAAGCAACAGTAACTAAGGAGGACGGGGCTTAGCGAAGGGTCAATTGATAACAGGGGTAACATTTTCAAGCGTACAAACAGAGCATATGTAAAAGCAAACAATATCTTCCTTTATTTTGTTCAGTGAATAAAACCAAAACTCAAATAATAAATATCAAACTCAAATCCAATTCCTGTGTCTTCTCATTCTTCATGTTGAAAAACATCTATACGCAGAGTTCATACAAACACAGCAACATATTGTCCATAATCCACCTTCATGCAAGCTACCCTGTAATCGGTCAAAAACTGTGTGCTTCCCCATTACTAATGCACACACTTGTTACCAGAGTATGTGAGCGGAGTGCAGCGGCAGCAACTTGCCCTCACTCTACACTGTTAGACCTTACCGGGTTTTTTTACAGTAAAATACTGGCAACACTGTTGCCAGTAATTTACTGTTAATTGTGCAGTTCTTTACTGTAATCTACAGTATGTTACTGTGAAATGCACTAAAGCTCGAGTTAACTAATTTCACTTGCAGAAACCTTAAATTGACCAACTGTCATTTAAATGTATTAAACTAAAATGTATAATGCATTAATAACGTGAGCAAAGTATTACTGTGAACTTATTTCATTTGAAACCACAACAAAACTTTTGTAAATAAAGAGATTTCCACTGGACCAGCAACTACACAGTCACCGCCTGTAAAATAAAGCAACATACAGCATATCATCAATGTTTCTAGGTCTTTTCCTGGACTGAAGCACAGGCTCTACTCTTCTGCACAATGGTGACCCAAAAAACGAAATTTTACAGTAAACTACTGGCAACAGTGTTGCCAGTAGGTCTGGGCGATTTAAATCGCGATATTGTTATGCGCATCTCGTCAGTAAAGCCGGTTCCTTGATTTAGTAGTAAATCACCATCACCTGCTTTCAGATGGAGCGGCATTTAGGGCTGAGAAGATAATTAAGTGATTCATTTAGTGATGATTGAGCATTATTGAAGATACCTGATGTTAACAAGCAGAATCACTGAAGAAGAAAAGCACAAATTGTAAGTTACCATTAAGGTGATGGGTGTTTGCTTTAGTTGGGCTCTAGACCATTATATGTTTACTTTAATATTTACTGTTGTTTGTCTGCTGTTATTGATTTATAACAGTTAAATGAACAAAGTAAAATGTTATCTTATAGTGTTGGTTATGTTTTGACATAATCATACTGTGATCTGAAAAGTGAAACATATTAAGATAGTTTGATTTAACTTGTTAGCAGCAGTTTTGTGATTCTTCAGCCTATGATTATCAGGACTTTACTTATAATTCAAAATATTTAATAAACATTGCTCTAATCAAAAAGACGTTCAGACATCAATAATCAGCCTGTGAATCTCAACAATGGTGGTGACAATAATAAAGCATGTTGCAGTGGCTGCCACCAATCACAACTCATTAATGGCTCCCATCATGCATTGCGGTATGAATAAATTATGATCTGAATTGTCTATGTAATTTACTTTTCCTCATTGAATATTCTGCTCCTCACCATTGTTGAGATGCATAGACTGAATCTTGACATCTGTGTGTGCCTAAAAGAATGATTTTTTTTTAAACAAGTTTTAAGAAATCCTTTATATCAAAATTTCTGGCCATTTATTCAGATTCACAGTTATGCTGTAATCAACAACATAAATCGAAGTCAGAAAGAAGGATCTTAATGAGCTCAGTGATCAAGTTCAAATGATGATTGTCATAATATAACCAACAAAGATCACTTATTTTTCTTTGTTCAACTGGCAGTTTTAACTCAGATACAACCGCCAAACAAAATCCAAAGTACACATGAAAGGGTCAGAGCCCAACTAAAGCAACTACCCATCACAATAATGGTAACTTACAATTTGCGATTTTCTCCTTCAGTGATTCTGCTTGTTAACATCAGGTGTCTTCAATAATGCTCAATCATCACTAAATTAATCACTTAGTTATCTCATTAACTTAAACACTCTTGAGTGTGGACTCATACACTCCCAGGGGTGTTAATTTAACACTGGAGTTTTTGCTGTATACAAAGAGCCGTAGTTAACTGACAAGCTGAGCCATATCGCATTAAATATCGCTGGCGATACGTCCGCGATATTGATGTGATTCGGCTCAGCTTGTCAGTTAACTACGGCTCTTTGTAGTAAATGCCGCTTCATCTGAAAGCAGGTGATGGCGATTTACTACTAATCAAGGAACCGGCATTACTGATGAGATGCGCATAACAATATCGCGATTTAAATCGCCCAGCCCTAGTTGCCAGTATAAACCTGTTTTATTATAGGGCTGTGCGATATATATCGTGAGATTGTTATGCGCATCTCGTCAGTAAAGCCGGTTCCTTGATTAGTAGTAAATCGCCATCACCTGCTTTCAGATGGAGCGGCATTTACAACAAAGAGCCATAGTTAACTGACAAGCTGAGCCATATCGCATTAATATCGCGGACGTATCGCCAGCGATAATTAATGCGATATGGCTCAGCTTGTCAGTTAACTACAGCTCTTTGTACACAGCAAAAACTCCAGTGTTAAATTAACACTCCTGGGAGTGTATGAGTCCACACTCAAGAGTGTTGAAGTTAATGAGATAATTAAGTGATTAATTTAGTGATGATTGAACATTATTGAAGACACCTGATGTTAACAAGCAGAATCACTGAAGGAGAAAATCTCAAATTGTAAGTTACCGTTATGACGATCAATGGTTGCTTTAGTTGGACTCTTGACCCATATATTATTAACTTTAGATTTTGTTTGTCTGTTGTTTCTGAATTATAATCACCAGTTGAACAAAGAAAAAAGTGATCTAATGGTGTTGGTTATGTTATGACAATCATCATTTGAACTTGATCACTGAACTCATTAAAATCCTTTGTTCTGACTTTGATTTATGTTGTTGGTTAATGAATCTGCATAAATGGCCAGAATTTTTGATATAATATAAAGGATTTCTTAAAAGTTGCTAAAAAAATAAATAAAAATTCATTCTTTTAGGCACACACAGATGTCGAGATTCAGTCTATGCATCTCAACAATGGTGAGGAGCAGAATATTCAATTAGGAAAAGTAAATTACATAGACAATTCAGATCATAATTTATTCATACCGCAATGCATGATGGGAGCCATTAATGAGTTGTGATTGGTGGCAGCCACTGCAACATGCTTTATTATTGTCACCATTGTTGAGATTCACAGGCTGATTATTGATGTCTGTGTTTTAAATGAATTTATTTAAATGTCTTTTGATCAGAACAATGTTTATTAAATATTTTAAATTATAAGTAAAATACTGATAATCATAGGCTGAAGAATCATTAAACTGGTGCTAACAAGTTAAACCAAACCATCTCATAAAGTTTACTTTTTCAGGTCACAGCATGATTATGTCAAAACATAACCAACTCTATAACATAACATTTTTCTTTGTTCATTTAACTGTTATAAATTAATAATAGCAAACAAACAACAGTAAATATTAGAGTAAAGATATAATGGTCTAGAGCCCAACTAAAGCAAACACCCATCACCTTAATGGTAACTTACAATTTGTGATTTTCTTCTTCAGTGATTCTGCTTGTTAACATCAGGTGTCTTCAATAATGCTCAATCATCACTAAATTAATCACTTAATTATCTCATCAGCCCTAAATGCCGCTCCATCTGAAAGCAGGTGATGGTGATTTACTACTAATCAAGGAACCGGCTTTACTGACGAGATGCGCATAACAATCTCACGATATATATCGCACAGCCCTAGTTTTATAACTTACAGTTTATTACTGTTAAAATACATTTTGTGGGTGTGTCTTTTTATCTTACACTGTTAACCCTTTCAACCCCACAGGGAAATCCACACTACAAAGAGTAAAAAGTAACATTGAGACAGTGTTGCAGTGAGATAATTAAGAGAATATGTAAGTGATTGTTGAGCATTAGTGATGAACACCTGCTGTTAACAAGCAGAATCACTGAAGAAAAGAGAAACACAAGAACAGAAAATAGAGAAACACAATAACTACGACTGACTTCCAGCCATTACACATTATTACACTTATTATTAACCAGTATGACTTTATTTCTGTCATACAGAAGTTGTTATTGAAAATGTTTGCTTGAAGTTACCATTATAGAGATCAGTGTTTGCTTTAGTTGGGATGTTGATGCTAAAACATTTGTGTTTCTTTTGTTGCTTGAGCTGTGTTTTTGCAAGTCACACACTTGTGTGCACACAGTTTATGAATGATTGCGGTTGTAATGCTTATGATGACAAAATCATCATATTGCCTGTTCATTCACTAAGGAATTAATTCTTATTCATTCAGTGTTTTATCCTTGATCAAAAGTGTTACATTAGCACTACTGTGAAACCACAGCAATAAATTACTATGACAAATTTTTTTTAACACATCATGCATAAACCAAAAAAAAAAACAGCACTACACTATGTTTTAGAAACACAGAGATATCACAATTTAGCACATTAATCTCAACAATGGTGGCAATATTTTTTTTTAATATTTTTATTATTATTCATGCAGCAGTGCATGCTGGGAGCTTTATATTATCCTGGAACCCAGCATACATTGCGACATGAAACTTTTCACCATTGTTGAGATTCATGTGCTGATTGTTGATATCTGTGTGTGTCTGAGCTAAGCAGGAGTAAAATAAAATTGAATGCACTATATGATTGTCATTTTTCAGAAGACTTGATTACAGAAATATTGATTTCATTTTGTAGATACACAGATTTATGCTAAATATGACATACCTATAATTTCAATGAATATATACAGGAAAAATCTGAAAATCAGATAGTCCAAGATGATTGTGACATCATCACAAAAGAATAAAAACACCTGATCATCTTCCTCTTTGCTCTTTCTTGCCATAACAAATGTGTTTTATAAACTCACTGTTACAGCAGTCAGAGAGAGATGAAAGATAAGAAGTCAAGGGACCAACTAAAGCAAATACTGATCTCCATCATGGTGACAACAAACTTTATTATTAACTAAATCTCTGTTAATTCTCAACAAGAACTTTTGTACATGTATGAAATAAATAATCGTAAACTGGTTTGTAAACTGGTTTCACACTCAGTGTTACTGGAAGTCAGTTGTAGTTCTTGTGTTTCTCTTTTTTCTGTTCTTTTTTCTCTGTCCTTCAGTGATTCTGCTTATCAGGTGTTCATCAGTGTCTCAATTCACTCTCTTCTTTTCATTCACTCTGTCAACGGGACTATATTAGTGAACTAATGTAGGGAATAGTGAATGAGGGTATAGGGTGTGATTGGGAAAACAGCCTCTGAGTGTCGATTTTGAGCACTGTTCATTTACAGTATATTCCTGTAGGCTATTTTTGTTTTCTACGGTATATTACTGTTTTAATGGAAAATAGTATGATACTGTCAGAATTACGCCTTTTTTTACAGCAAGGGTTAACAGTGTAAGCATTCAATAATCACTCCACTCCAAACTGTTAAACCCTTTACCCTTATCCACGGTTCCCTACATTAGTTTACTATATAGTCCGGACAACGAGTGAATGAAAACTTAAAGGTCCCATTGCATGAAAATTGCAGTTTTTTTTTCCTTAATATGAGTTCCCCTAGCCTACCTATGGTCCCCCAGTGGCTAGACATTTTGATGAGTGTAAACCAAGCCCTGGGCATTTTTGAGAAAATGAAAGCTCAGACGGGCGAATCTAGAAATCTTCCCCTTATGTCATCATAAGGGGAAAGGTTACCTCCCCTTTCTCTTCTTTGCCCGCAAAGAGAATTTGGCCCGCCCATGAGAAAATGAGCTGCGCGAGCGCGATATTGGTTTTTCCTCGAGAGACATCATGGCTTGCAAACGAGCGAAGCATGGCAGTTGCTCAGTGTTTGGATGTACAAATGAACACAAAAGTATTTTTTTAGTTCCTTCATCCGAGCCTCTGAAGAACCAGTGGGTTATGTGAATGTCTGATGTGTAATTGTTCAAGTTCAGACAGATAATCTTTTTCTCAATACTGTTTATGCATCAGTAAATCAAGCCAGTGACTAAATGATCAACTTCATGTTGTTTCTCTTAGGATGAAAATAATCTTATTTAAACTGTGATTAATATATAGAAAGTGATCAAAGAACAATCCCTTTCCAGTCGTCCAAGCTGTCAATCACACAGCGCGAGTTTATCTGGACACTTGCCAAAACTCGTTATGAAATCAATGACGGTGTTACACTGCACAACGAAGCTCTTACTGTACTTACCTCATGTTTGCATTGGTGAAATCATTAGTGAGGGTGCAGAAACTGCGTTGCAATAAGATCTTCATTCACACGATCAACAGGCTGTCATCTGCTCAATGCTCATCACTGCAACCTTTTATGTGATGGGAATAGATCTAAATACTTAAAAAACTTCTCACGATTCGTTAATCCCCATAGCTGTAATACTGTAGTAAAAACGTATAATAGCTGTAATAGTAAACGTTTTTGAGAGGGTTCCACATGTAATGCTAGATATTTCATATGCAAGCATGTCAGCCAATCACAGCAGTGGGCGTTTACACTGAAGTCTCTCAGCAGCCAATCACAGCAGTGGGCGTTTACACTGAAGTCTCTCAGCAGCCAATCACAGCAGTGGGCGTTTACACTGAAGTCTCACACAGACACGCCCCTTCAAACAGAGCGTTCAAATCAGAGGCTAAAATCAGGCTAGGAAATATGCCTTTTATTTCTAAATTATAACAACTTTTGATCTAAAAAACATACTAACATTATAAGGGCACCCCAGGAAACATTCTAAAATAATAAAATAATCCATGGAATGGGACCTTTAACACTTACACACAGTACTTTTTCAATATGCTCATCTTTAGATATTTATAAACAAGCAATGTTTGCCTTAAAGTAATAAAATAATATACTGTAAAAGCATATTATCTAAAGACAAAATTATTAAAAGGTTGATTTTAACCCTTTTTTGGAATAATATGAAGGGTATGCACTGATATGTGTGTGTTTTGTCTCTGTTTGTCAGGAGGACGCAGGTGTTTGGTGTTGATGACACTGTGTCTCGGGCTCATTTGTGTTCTTCTGCTGGTCTTCATCACACTCCAGCACATCACCATCACAGCAGAGAGAGACCTGTTAAAGAGTTACAAGAACACAGTTGAAGAGTTCAATCGCACTATCATCAGCTTACAGGACAAGAACACTGATCTAATGAGTGAAAAAGACCAACTGAAGAACAACTTCAACTCATATATATATATATAGTCAGAAGAAACTGGAGTTAGAGACTGAACTAAGGAAGTTATCTAAACAAGGTTAGTACAAATGGATTTGTATGTTTATTTGCACTTTACAACACAAATAATGAGCAAAGTGTTTATGCTTATTGAAAGAAAATGGCAGTTTTTTCATATTCGATGAGTTGAAGAGCTGGTTTGAGAGCAGGCAGTTCTGCAGAGATCGAGGAGCTGATCTGGTCATTATCAACACTGAAGAGAAGCAGGTGAGATTGTGTGAGTGACTGTTTATGAATGAGAAGAATCACACTTATTCCTGTTTTATATTCACATGCAGAGACTCATATCTTCTGTAGTCAAGGAGAGTATGTGGATTGGTTTGTCTAAGACTGAGACTGAGGGGATCATGGAATGGGTTGATCATTCAACACTGAATCTGAATCAAGGGTAAGTGATAAAACACTCACAGAGAAACAATTCATATTAATTTGTTAAGTTTATATTTAAAAATTAGATAATGACAACATAAATAGTTGTCATTAATTACACAATCACGACAACAACCACAATAAAAAAAAAATACAAACTGCATGGATAAATTGTTCTCTCTTTTACTTTTCTGCACTTTAACTTCTGCTCTGCTATTCTGGTGCTGTGAATATTTTTGGCTCTTTTATGATGAATAAAGCTTGTTAAGCTCCTCATTTTTTGTTTTACACATTTTATTCAGGTTTTGGTGCGAAGGTGAGCCGAATAATGAAGAAAATGAGGACTGTATTGAAATGATGCCTACAAAAGACCCTGTGAACAACTGGAATGATCTCAAATGCTCTGAGAAGAGGAAATGGATTTGTGAGAAATAAGTTTCATCCAGCCTTGTTTACTTCAGTGCTTGTTAACAGCAGGTGTTCATCACTAATGCTAAATCATCACTTAATAATCGCTTAATTATCAAATTATTATCCAATTATGCTGGGAACTAGAAATTTTCTATAACTCATTCAGTTTGAGTTCTATTTCAGTCATCGTTTCCACATAACTTTCAGTAATATATGAGTGCAATTTACTAAATTTTATTTGGTAAATATAACTGTTAGTTTATCCAGTCTTGTTGTGCTTTTGCTTCTATTATTTTAGTGAATCATTCTTATTGTGAATGTATTATTTCTGATTGAGGTTTCTGTCTTTTAAAAAACTGCCGTCTGATCTTCATATGAATTTGTTAGAAGGAAAATGTGAAATTGTCATTATTTTTTCATTGCTATAATAAACTCACAACATCCAGTTTCTCACGAGGTGAATTAGGATGATCTGGGACACCAAACCTCTGATGTGGTCGTGACTATTATTCTGATATTGAGTGTCTGTGAAACTGCTTTTGAGTTGTATTGCTTTCACTTGAAAGTGAAGTTAAAATGGTCATTATTATTTTAGTAAACTGTCTTTTTGTTTTTGTGTCATATTTCATTCTTATGTTTCTGCTTTATTGCACTATGGCTATATTTGCTCCAGTCCAGCAGGGGCAGCAGAGAGCAGGTTTATCAGACTGAAGTGATCAGAGAGGAACAGAAACATCAGATTCAGGCACTTTCTGCTGTTTCCTGCATCATCAATACAAAGGTCCAGTTTGGCCTGTTTAAGTGTGTTTGAGTTTATTCGAGTGTTCACAGATTCCTCTTGTTGGATTGCTGCGGATAACATGTGGTTGAATGTACAATACACAAACACAGTAGTACGAGTCAGAAGTTTTTAAGTTGACTTCATGTCTTTATTCTTGTCGAAGGCCAAATGAAACCACTTCCTGTGCAGGGGCGTGTCTAGGGGGAGGCTGGGGGAGGCACTAGGATAAGCCCTGCCACCCCTGAGAAATGATCTGTCCATCTGATGATAAATTAGAAAAGAAAAATTGTTCGCTATTTTTTCGCTAATTCTGACCTAAGGTGATGTCTTGTGTTCTCCTTCAGATCAAGGTTCATAAGGGACCGTTCGGTATTTATGGAATGGACCACTGGAGGAAAATAGGGGAGGGTCATGTCTTTTTATTCTTTGTTGAGGGGAGGGTCATCCAACTTTTTTTAGACTAGGGGGAGGGTCACCCAACTGTTGTATTCATGAAAACAGCAAAATTTCAAAGTGGCTTGTTTTGTGCATATTTTTCCATCGCTAGCAGATGGGTCTGACCCAACAAAAATCCAGTTTGGCGCTGTTTGACAGTGCGTGCGCTCTTCGGGCGTACGCACTCAGAAAAAGTGCATCATGTCAAAATGAAATGTTTACCCGGCAAAGCTTTAAAGCATGAGCAAATAATGAAATTTTGTGATTGCGAATAAGTGCAGTGTCCTGTGAGTGTAACTCTAACATGTGATGTGAATGTACGTCGAGTTTTACAGTATTGGGACTGAGGCGCCAGAACTGCAGCTGATAGAATGTGCGCTGTAGCACGATACTACCATATTTTAGTTTTCATGCTTATTGTGTTTCCACAACTAAGTTAGTGAGTAAATCTACGGAAATGGCCACCATAACAGTGGAGTGTGATGTGTAAGATGAGAAAGCAGAGGTTAGCGCCTGTTTTACACATAGGCCTAGGGGAGCGTGGGGCACAACCTAACGCGGGGCTAGTTGTAACACACTTGTTTTAAATACTTCCACACATGCTAGCATGACGAAACTTTGTGTATTTACTAGTTGCCATATCAACACTATATAGAGAAAAGATTGTGCAAAAAAAATGTTTTTGGAAGATATCCATACACATTTATTAAACCATAGCATAACATAACCATTCATCTCTGATATTATTTGAATCTCCAATATGTTAATTTAACAGTTGAGATAGTTCTTTAATGCTTCGCTAACTAGCAGAAGACACTAGAAGGGTTTAAATCTCAGTTGTGCAGGCGGGGCATGTTGTCACACTGTGTTACAATGTGCCCCTATTAGAACTATGCTATTATATTCTATACTTTTATTAATTCTATTGAGAAAACATGAGAAAAAGGTGAATAAAGACTGATAGTCAATGTTCTGAAATTACTAATTATTTATTTGTTTTGAACTATGTTGTATAGCTGTGTTTTCCTGTGTTCATAGTCAAAACTCAAAAATGAGTTTATATTTAATTATTAAAAAAATGCATTCTTTTATATGAAAAAGTTAATAATTGTATTTTATTTAGAAAATATTTTAGTTTGTCTTTTTTTTTTATTTTTTTTTTTTTAGATCAGATAATATTTTAAGCTGTCATATGGTCATATTACAATGTGCCCCACACATGTTACAATGTACCCCATCTATGGGGCATGTTGTTGTCACATTTCACTTCCATTCTTTCGGGATATATCGAGAAAAAAGTATATACAGTATTAATAAAACAAAACCACATAATTGTATTAGACATGTGGGAAATTAATGTGGGAAAAAATAAATACTCTGAACCATAAGTAGATTTACACAAACTGAGAAAGTCAATGTAAAATCGCATTTTAAATTAAAACTTAAAACTGACAAAAACGGCCGACTCTCGTGCCTTTTATTTTGCATTTCAATTTTAATACAATAAATCTTGCATGTCACAAAGAACTTGTTTTTCCACCTCCACGAATGAGACGAGTGCTGTTCATTATGTCGCCTTGTTGAGGTACATTTTAGTTTTCCTTGCTTTACCCCGGTCTTAAAGTAAAAAGATGACTGTGAAAAATAGTAGTATTTAATTAAATACATTTATCTAAGTCTATTTTTACTATAGATCTCAAAACTCCTCCGGTAGCCCCTTAAATAAAAACAGTCCCTAACCAGAACATTAATTAAAAAAATGTAGCTTATTGCTTTTCTTATGAATCTTATAAGAGGCTACAAGTAGCTCCTAACTGGCGAATTTAAGAGAAACTCCTAAAAATAATGGGCGTGTCACTCATAACTTAATAATAATATCATCATCGTATTATTAATGTTGACCTGATTTAACTAACTTTTATGTGATAGCCCTATAGTCTAATAGGGGTCCTGTGCCTATCTCTGGGTTCTTGGCTTAGAAAAAGATCTGCACTAAAACAGATTGTGAGTAGTATAGCTTAATTTTGCGCCGATTTGTCAGTTGTTTATGTTGCCCCCCAAACAAGCCAAATGGCCCCCCAAACATGACATCCTGGTAACCCCTCTGTTCCTGTGTAGGTTTTAACACTATACTTTAAAGGGATACTCCACTTTAAAATGAAAGGAAGGAAGATATTTAGAAGAATGTCAGTAACCAGACAGTTTCTGATCTTATTGACTTCCATAGTAGGAAAAAAATATACTATGGAAGTCAATGAGACCAGAAACTGTCTGGTTACTGACATTCTTCTAAATATCTTCCTTTCTGTTCAGCAGAAGAAAGAAATTCATAAAGGATTGAAACAACATGAGGGTGAGTATATTATGACAGAATTTTCTTTTTTTTTTCTTTTTTTTTTTTTTATTATCCTTTATTTTACCAGGTGATGTCCCATTGAGATAGTCAAATCTCTTTTACAAGGGAGCCCTGGGGCAACAATTACACAGGTTACACAGAATCACAAAACAGACAAAAAAACAAAAAAACAAACTGATCTACAGTACATATAAAACAATGTAAAATAACATAAAAGGCTCATTGAAAACATGTGCATTGTTCAATTTTGGATTGTTTAAGTAATTGTTTAAAATGTTCAAGAGGGATAAGAAACGAAAGCTTCAAAACTTTTTGGAGTAAATTCCAACACCAAGGAGCAGCATAACTAAAAGCAGTCTTACCAAATTCAGTTGTTACACGCGGGATATTTAGAGCCAGAATGTCAACGGAGCGGAGATTGTAAAGGTAATGATTCCTGGTCAACAAACTAGTAAGATAGCTGGGTAAATTACCATTAATAGTTTTAAAAATAAAAATGTGCCAATGGAACCATCTACGCAGACCTAAAGAGCTAAAGCCAGTTGCCTCATAAAGACGACAGTGATGAGTGCGTGACTTGGCATTAGTAATGAACCGTAATGCACCATGGTAGACTGTGTCAAGTATATACAGCGTGGTAGAGGCAGCGTGCATATAAATAACATCCCCATAGTCCAAGACTGGTAAGAAAGTGGCACTGATCAATTTCCTCCTAGCTTGGAGAGTAAAACAGGATTTATTTCTAAAATAAAAGCCGAGTTTTACTCTCAGTTTTCTCACTAATTTTTCAATATGAACTTTGAAGGTTAGCTTTTCATCAATCCACAGACCAAGATATTTATAAGATGAAACATTTTCAACACACTTCCCATCTAGTGTGGAAATGGCTAGGGCGGTTGATGCGGGTACAGTGCGAGACTTTGTGAACTGCATCACTTTAGTTTTACCAACGTTTAATACCAGCCTAAGTTCAATGAAGATGGTCTGTAATAAATTAAAAGACTGCTGTAGTGATTGATAAGCTTGAGCTAGAGTGGGGGCGGAACAATATAATACTGTATCGTCTGCATAAAGGTGTATTTTGCCATTATCTGCTACAGAGGCAATGGTGTTAATGTAAATGGTAAATAGGACCGGACCAAGGATAGACCCTTGAGGGACACCTCGCCGGACCCCCAGTGGGGCAGAACTATGCCCATCGACAACTACAGTCTGTGTTCTGTTGGCAAGATAGTTTCTGAACCAATCAACTGCCTTAGTGCCCAAGCCAATGCCCCGGAGCCTCTTGAGCAGGATACAATGATCTACTGTGTCAAAGGCCTTTGACAAGTCGATGAACAGGGCAGCACAGCTCATCTTATGGTCAAGGTCACCGATGATGTCATTAAGCACCTTGGTAGCTGCAGTAATGGTGCTATGCTTGGCCCTAAAGCCTGACTGTTCCGGGCAAAGTATCTGATGATTTTGCAGGAAGCCCTTAAGTTGGGTATTTACTAAAGACTCTAGGACTCTTGGGCGATAATTATCGAGAATGGAGGGGTCCCCCCCTTTCAGCAGGGGCAGCACATGGGCTGATTTCCAAACATCTGGTAAGTCATTTGAAGACAGGGACAAGTTAAAAATGTATGTAATAGGTTCCACTATGATATGTGCAGATAGTTTAAGTAAAGCAGGATCTAGGCCGTCAGGACCGGCTGATTTCCTAGTGTCAATTTCCTTAAGAGCCTTAAGCACTGCAGATGAGGGAATGAGTTCAAAATCGAATCCCTCACTGACCACAGAAGCAGGTGAATTGTGTTGGAGGGGTGAGGAGACATGGCTATGTGAGACCTCTTCAGGATATAATTGTTCAAATATGTCACCTGCCTTAATGAAATGGTCATTAAAAGCATTAACAATATCATTCTTGTTTGAGATCTGTTGTGTGTCTTTAACTATATGCTTGGGGAGAGCAGAGTCACTGGTAGGTAATTCCAGAGATTTTATCGTCTTCCAAAATTTAGATGGGTTATTTAGGTTCGAGGACATTGATTTAAGATAGTAGTCAGATTTGCACTTTCTTACAAGGTAAGTGCACTTGTTCCTAAGATATCTAAAGTTAATCCAGTCAGATTGGAGGTTTGTGGTCTTTGCTAAGGCCCAGGCTGCATTTCTCTCATGGATCAGAGAAGACAGTTCATTGGAGAACCAGGGGTTATCACGCCCTTTAATTCTATAGCATGTTAGGGGGGCATGTTTATCAGTAATCGAGAGAAAAAGTGATTGAAAGTAGTTCCATGCCACATTGATATCCGGTATATGGCTAATTCTAGAGAAATCACAGATGTTTAATTCATGTAAAAAGGCTTGTTCTACAAATCTTTTAAAATTTCTTTTAATGAGGATGCGAGGCTTGGATTTAGGGAGCTTGGTGTCCCTAACACATGCTACGGTGCAATGATCACTAATGTCGTTAGAAAATACCCCTATTCCTTTATATTTCTGAGGAGTGTTGGTGAGTATTAGATCTAATAGGGTTGACTTATCTGGAAATTTTATATTAGGACGTGTAGGGAAGGAAACAAGCTGAGTAAGATTTAGCTCATTACAGATATTTTTCAGGCAGTCAGAATTAGCAGAGAGCCAGTCGAAGTTCAGATCTCCCATAAGCACAATTTCCCGATCCCTTAATTCGACTAATAAATCAGCTAGAGAATTTAAGGCCTCCTTAGCAGCAGAAGGAGGCTTATAGCAGGCAATGACAGTAAGGAGTGATGTGGAAGAAAAATAAATATCAATAGACAAAAACTCAAATATTTTAGGACGGGAGACAGATTTAGTTACTCTGCAATTAAACCTGTTTTTAATGTAAATGGCAACACCACCGCCCTTACTTTGACGATCACTACGAAATAAATTATAACCAGTAATATGAATAGAAGAATCAGAAACCGATTTCTTCAAGTCTCAGATAAAACCAAAACATCAGGGTCTGAGGAAGACACCCAAGCCCTGACTAGGTCAATTTTTGGCACAAGACTTCTAACATTCATGTGGAGGAAGCCAAGACCATTTCGTTCTTTAAAATCGGATGGGGTAGGTAAATTAATACATGGGGGTGTAGGCCCAGGATTTGGCTTAATGTTACCTGACATTAAAAGAAGTAAAATTATTAAAAGACGATATTTTAATCTAACAGCTTTGGAACTTTGAAAATCATGATTATGTGATTGGCCAGTTGATATTAAAACATCAAATATTTCCATGACAGTTTTACTAGGAACACAGAAATATATATTAAAAGGAAATAAATTATATTTAATGACTGGCTGGTAGAATACAGTGCACGAAAAATGCATAAGTGCAATATAGGAGAGTTCAGGATGAAATCCATTTATGTCGTCAAGGACTTGGTCAATTGGAACAGTATAAAATGTAGTAATATTAAAAGTCATTAATAGGAGAACAATGCGAAGCAGGAGGTACATAGCATGCATTGTTGGTCTTTAGCGATGTGCCCAGAGTAATCCACGGAAACAGGAAACAGCTGATTGAGTTTGTACTGCGGAAGACCAAAAAGCGGAGTAAACAAACAAACCAACGTGGTCGTTGTGGAGTTTACAATGTCATTATGCAAACATTGATGGTAGGAATTTGCCAAACAACTTTCCTTTTCAAGCAAGTTTGAGTGCGAAGCTAAACCACTCCGAGCAGACGAGTAGCCCAAACTTTGCGTTGAGTACGAGGTGGAGCTGAAAGCAGGAAAGAGCGGGAGAGAAGTTGTATCAGCGTTCGACACTGTTTCTTATCGCTTTCACGGCAAAAAAAATGGTTAAGGTAAGAAGCATAACTTTCCTTAGTAAGAAGAGTTAGAGTGCGTTGATAATTCATCCATGAAAACTCGTGAAATTACGTTCAGTCTTCTGACGATGATTCTTTTCTTTGATAACCAGCTAGCTTGCTTCTTGTCTGGAAAGCACCTTTACACGCTTCAATGCTGTTGACTTGCCGCGCTCTTATCCTTATTGTAAACTTGCGTAAAAGGCAAAAAAAAAATGTGTCAATTTACAAGTCCAGAATTGTACTGCCATTAGCCATAACTGAGGTGGTAAAATGTGGTTTAGTCTGAAATAAACAAATAAATATATCTGAATCTGAAAGTAAACCGAAACCGCTCTGGCGGAACAGGGCACAATTTAGGATTAAAACACCAGTGATTACATCATCTGTCACCACTTCTTCATCATGATTTTGTAACCCGTTTTGTCAGAGAAGTCACTTCCTGTATTCCTTTTTGGTGTTAGCACTATTTAAAAGAAACCATAACTATCATTCAACCACAGCTCATCTGTGAACACTTGCTGTCAGACATAAGAGTGAATAATGGATTTAGAGGACATTTATGTAAATGTTAAAAATGATGATATGAAGGACATAACTGGACCTCGAACACAGAATCACAGCCAGGACGAAGGAAAAGATGGAAAGTGCAGTAAGTAGAAAGTTTCATTTGAAGAAGAAATGTGTTGTTAACTTTTGAGGAATCTATTTTTTTTTCAAAGAACAACGTGTCCATATTTCTGCATTTATTAACATGAAGTTGCATATTTAACTGTAGATATTCCGCTATGATTATTAAAGAATAAGTTTTTGTTAAAAAGGCCTGTGTATTGTCTAAAGATAAAGATGGATTTATTTGAGCCTATATTTCTAATAATATGAATTCTAAGTGAATGGTTGTTAACTGATATGTGTGTGTTTTGTCTCTGTTTGTCAGGAGGACGCAGGTGTTTGGTGTTGATGACAGTGTGTCTCGGGCTCATTTGTGTTCTTCTGCTGGTCTTCATCACACTGTACATCACCATCACAGCAGAGAGAGACCTGTTAAAGAGTTACAAGAACACAGTTGAAGAGTTCAACCACACTATCATCAGCTTACAGGACAAGAACACTGATCTAATGACTGAAAAAGACCAACTGAAGAACAGCTTCAGCTCTTTGAGTCAGAAGAAAATGGAGTTAGAGACTGAACTAAGGAAGTTATATGAACGAGGTCAGTACAAATGGATTTATATGTGTATTTGTACTTTACAATCAGTGGTGTGAAGTAACGAATTACAAATACTCACGTTACTGTAATTAAGTTGTTTTTTTTCCACCAGAAATTGTACTTTTTTGAGTAGTTTAAAAATTGTGTCATTTTACTTTTACTTGAGTACATTTTAATTGGTACTTTTACTCCGCTATTTCCTTCTGTTTGTGGTCGTTACTCGTTACATGCTTGTTTTAAATTTTTATTTTTATCCATCAACGTGATTGGATCGAGTAATCGGTCTCGTGATCGACTGACGTCAAATTATGCATAGAAAACTTTAACCGCTAGCCTTACCTGCTGTTACTCTTGGCTGCTGTGGAAGTGCATTCTTCAAGCATCAATTAAATCGAGATATCTGCGTATTCCTCTAATATATGCTAATGTACATTTCACATTTTTGCTTAGGCTACTAAATTATCTTTTACTTCTACAGGGACATTTGGTGTGAGTTTGGGGGTATTGCGACAGTGTTAACTCCCTCAAATGACGAGTTCATAATGCGGTGAATTCCCGCTCCCATTTCCTTCATAGAGAGACACGCGCCGCGATCTGTGCACTGCTGTCTCTCCCTCGCGCTCGACATGAGTCACTTGGAGAAGTCGGCAGCTCGTTGCGCGTGGTGCGCGCTGTGAAGGTGCGTTGGGGACAGTCTAAAACTGTGGGAAAACACCCTCTGTACATTCAGTATACAGTGCACCTTATGAACCATGGTGTTAACTCGAACTGCATTTCTGTCAGTGCGTGACTACAGCTCGTTACAGCCAGGGCCGGCCCTGACCAATTTGCTGCCCTAGGCAAGATTTTACCTGGTGCCCCATGCATCACAGCCCATTTCACCCCATCATTGTGTTCATGATTATTTAGCCAATATATATATATATATATATATATATATATATATATATATATATATATATATATATATATATATATATATATATATGAAGAGTTCAGATGCAAAAGCCTCTAAATGCCATCTGAAATTTTCTTATAGAATGATCATTTTTATCAAGCTTGTATATTTTGAATTCAATAATTTCACTTAAATGGCAATGAAGATTACCTATTAATTGTCGTTTAAGTGAAATTACTGAACTTAAATACACAAGCTTGATAAAAATGATCATTCTATAAGAAAATTTCAGATGGCATTTAGAGGCTTTTGCATCTGAACTCTTCATATACACACTAGGGGTGTAACGATATTCAAACCGAACCGACAAACCGCGATACAACAGCCACGGTTCGAACCGCGATACTCTCATGTCGAACCGAACGCGCCCCGCCCCCTGCTGCCCCGGCCCAACTCTCACATCACTTTGTCACAAAACAATTTTTTTCTTCCTTGACATTTGATTAAATAGTTATTAATGAGTACACTTTTAACAACTAATAAGAGCTGTAGTTTTACTAAATATTATTATAATATTATTTACTAAATAAAGTGCATGTCACGTGATTTGGGTGATCGATCACGCTCGAGAGTTTACATACGCACTTCAGGATGGCAACTCATATTGAGATTGAAGACCCTCCGGTCACAACCACTGACTGATACAGCAGCAACAGCAGCAGTGCTGATCACGAATCACCGACACCTGTCATCATCCAATATGATGACATATCACAGCATTTTTTAATCATCGTTTTGAGACAAATCATTGTTTGTTTTGCGAACATAATCCTCTGCCGTCTGGTCGCTTCCGCTTCAAGCCGGACTCGTCTCGCGCTAACGGTAATTCCTTTTCAATGTCCACGTTTTGATTTCGGCAAATCAATTTTAGCGAATGCAAACAACGTGATTATTGTTCATGAGTCCAACATCCAGCCACGCAAGAAAACATGTAATCTACCTGAGGGAATAATATGCTCACAAAACATTTCTGATTATTATTAATGTTTAAGACTGGTTTGTTTTTCCCCCCCAGGATTCTATGAAGAATGTAAAGATCATAAGATATTTATTTGAAATAGAAAGCTTGTGTAACACTATAAATGTAGGCTACTGTCACTTTTGATTAACGTAATGCATCCTTGCTGAATAAAAGTAGGCAATTACTTTCTTTAATTTCTTTCCCCCAAAAAATTATCTTACAAACCTCAAACTTTTGAACTGTAGGCCTATGTATAATGTTAAAAAAGCTTTCTATTTCAGATAAATGCTGTTATTTTGAATGGTGGTTTGTGTGTAATGTGACATTTTGTTTGTATGACTTTACAATAATTTTTAGAATTAAATTGTACATAAATAGGTTAAGCAATACAAATGTGTTTGTCTGATAACCTTTTAAACATATACTTAACTGTCTGCAGACAATGAAATGATGTACATTGTGCGATGCAGTACAAATATTTTGAGTGTCCCTTGTTTTCCTATAAAGAACCACGATTGTCCCGCATTTTACTTTTCTGAAGTTGGCAACCCTACTCAGGTGTGCAGTTTATTTCTGACTAGTCAGTGGAGGCATTTATTTCATTTTAGTTAACTCAGGTGTGCTAAGTGCTCTAAAGAAAGGCTGAAGCCACTGTATAAAGTTCAGATAATAAAGTTAAAGTTAATCTAGCGTTATTATTGCTGGTGCCCTGCCATGAACCCTGCCCCCACAGCAAACAGAACCGAACCGAACCGAACCGTGGCTCCAAAACCGTGATATGAACCGAACCGTGGCATTGGTGTATCGTTACACCCCTAATACACACACACACACACACACACACACACACACACATTACAGCCTAAACACAAATACCAAGAGCATTACATCTAGCATTCAAGTCAAGTCCCCATTATCTTTTATAGCACGTTTTACAATACAGATTTAATGTGAACTTTGCTATTTTTAATAAACCTGTAAATAAATATCATTACTAATTTTGGCAAATACATTAAAAAAATTCCATATACAGTACAGGCCAAAAGTTTGGACACATTACTATTTTAATGTTTTTGAAAGAAGTTTCTTCTGCTCATCAAGCCTGCATTTATTTGATAAAAAAAAACAGAAAAAAAAATAATATTGTGATATATTATTACAATTTAAAATAATTGGTTTTCAATTTATTATACTTTAAATTATCATTTATTTCTGTGATGCAAAGCTGAATTTTCAGGATCATTACTCCAGTCTATCACATGATCCTTTAGAAATCATTCTAATATGATGATTCATTATCAAAGTTGGAAACAGTTCTGCTGCTTAATATTTTTTCATAACCTGTGATGCTTTTTTAGGATACTTTGATGAATAAAAAGTAAAAAAAAAAAAGCAAATGTTTTAAAAATAGAAATCTTTTGTAACAGCAATATACACTACTGGTCAGTCATTTGGGGTCAGTCATTTTTTTCTTTCTTTTTTTGAAATAAATCAATACTTTTATTCAGCAAGGATGTGTTAAATTGATTAAAAAAAAAAGTGATAGTAAATAATATTTATATTATTAGAATTTTTTTATTTTTTTTTATAAATGCAGTTCTTTTTTAACCTTTTATTCATCAAATATATTAGGCAGCAGAACTGTGTCCAACACTCATAATAAATCAGAATATTAGAATGATTTCTAAAGGATCATGTGATAGACTGGATGTCACATGTGACACTGAAGACTGGAGTAATGATCCTGAAAATTCAGCTTTGTTTCTGTATTTTTGATCAAATAAATGCAGGCTTGATGAGCAGAAGAAACTTCTTTCAAAAACATTAAAAATAGTAATGTTTCCAAACTTTTGGCCTGTACTGCATCCCCCCCAAAACTGCACAACAGTAGAGTAAAACATTAATAAAAAAAAGTGATAATAACAAATGCGTCTTAAAACTGACATGATTGTTACAAAAATCACACAGTCTGGGGCCTCTGGAGAACTCAGAACAACTGCTAACATTAAGTTTAAGGTAAAAATAACTGCCATGAAATTATAGTATCTTACTACTATGCAATTAGATACACTGTTCATTCACTACATCACTTTACCTCTGTCTTTATCCCCTTTTATCCTCTTCTCTTCTTTTTGGCACTGTATCTATCGCTGACTATAATGCTCATTTATAATGTGTCATGTAAATTCGGCCATCCGTCACAATCAGGAAACTTTCACCGTGTCTAGAACTGGCGCGAGCTGCCAGGCCCGTTCCTACGAGCCTGAGTGTGTTAAGCGCCCTCAAACAAAAGCAGTGCTGTCTACATTGGATGCGGTGTCGCGCACGCTACACAACAAATCACCAACAACTGATCGCGCGCGCGCTCTGTTTCTGACGCACTTCAAGCACTCGCTGGGCGGGGGAAGATTGATGTACCGGACTTTTTTTGCTTTATTTGGTAGTATTTCGAATTAATGGTTTTAAAATAGTATTATAAAAAATAAAAACAATTTTTTTTTTTTTTTATTCAAAAAAATTCACTCGTTCACTCATTCTGGCGCCCCTATGGATGAGTGGCGCCCCTAGCATTTGCCTATTCCGCCTATGTCGCGGGCCGGTGTTGTGCCGAATTTCGACCCCCGCCAAATTATTACCCCCCTAGTATTGGTAGGTTTAGGATTAGTTGTGGGGGAGGGGTTAGGATTAGGGGAGGGGTTAGGATTAGGGGTGGGGTTAGGATTAGGCAATCAGGTACTGACTTTAACGAGGGGGGTAATAATTTGGCAGGGGGTCGAAATTCGGCACAACACCGGCCCTGGTTACAGCTCCAATCAGGGCCGGACTGGGACACAATTTCAGGCCGGGAAATCCCACACCCATCCAGGCCATCCCATGGACCCAAATAAAATTTAGAAACACGGACAACCCTATTTTTTCCTAAATTACATTTATTGGTCTAAATCCTTAGGCTGGGGCCGTGTAAAATAATTAAAGGCTTTCTCTTGAACAGTATCCTCACTTCCCTTTTCCTTCTCTTCATTTACCCTAATATCTAAGTGGAGTACTAGTGTTATATATATATATATGTGTGTATATGTATGCATGTATAAAGTGTGCGTATTTTTCTTGTACCTGTCTCTTCTTCACCTGTCACTTGTTCTGGCCTCATGTTACAAACAGAACTGTCCTCCACAGTAAAACAACCACCTTATTGTAATTTGTTTGCCCAGAATCTACATTTATGTTAGTAAAAAATCTAAGTATTATATTTATGACAAAATGTTGTTGTTTTCATCTTAAAATTACTTAAATATCCAACATTTAGCAACACTAGGCTATATTTCATACAATATGTAAAAAAAAAAAAAAAAATCTTATTTTGCTTCTACATGTCATCTCACTCCCTGGCTGAATGTGTGATCATTGCACCACAGCTAGTGCTAGGTTGACTGTCTCAGTACAAAAAGTACAGTATTTACAGATGAAACTGACCTGAAGCCCTGAACAGGTCATTCATTTTGCAACATTTTGCTGCTTGTTCTCTGAGTGCTTTCTTTTCCGTTGTCCTTTCCCTCTCTGCTCCACCTGGCTGTTTTCTCTCCATCATCGGATGATGCTCGCATTTTCTGTTTAACCCTTTGGCTGAGGCTTTAAGTGGAATCGTAGCCTTGCCAGTCAAGACTAACAGATTCATGATTTTATTGTATAATGATAATTTTATTGAATGACGAATTCGAAAATGATCACTGGACACTGGTAAAGGTAGTAGTATAATTTTTTTTAGAATAATAGATTTAAAAATAAAAATAAAAATAAAAACGCTGGCTGGCAGCAGGCCAAATTAGTCGTCAGGCCACCGGGAATTCTCCCGGTGCTCCCGATGGCCAGTCCGGGCCTGGCTCCAATCCACCTTCATTTAGGAAGTGAACGTGCGCAAAAACATTTTTCTAGTTCAACATTTTTGTTGTTGTTGGCCATTTCCATAACACCAAAAGGAGGACACTTTGCGGCATTTAGTGAGGCAAGAATAATTGCATATGGACTCTGGTGTACTCGCAACTACAATACAATTTTGTCCGTCATATCGATGGTAACATGATACATTGATTCTGAAATAGCCAGACAATTTGATCGATATATCTTGATGTAGACCTATGTGTAACAGAAAAGGCAAAAAAGTGTTTATTCACAGTATATTTATTTAAGACATTATGATGTTTAAAAACTGACCACTGAGATGAACCTGTCTTGAAAAGTGCACAGTGCTAGAAAACATAACATTTCTGGACTTCTGGAAATAACAGAAATACATAAATAAACAAATAATGAATGCGAAAAATAAATAAATCCACATTTAAGTTCTTAAAGAAGTTCCCCCTCTGCAGCAGCTCAGGCGACAGCAGCTCCTCTAGGGTCATCAGGGCCAAATTCGTGCTCTTTTGTCCATTCCGGATTAAATGAGGTCTGACGTGTCGGCATGTTATGATATGACGTAGCCAGCACGTGGTCTCCACGACGTAGAGGCTTGTTTACGTTTTTAACCAATTATATATCAGATATTTATTTGACAGCGCTTTCAGCCAATCATTTGTTTGACCAGAGATCTTACGGCCTAAAATCTTTACGTCTGGCACCCTGTGGATGCTGCTGATAAAACAGCTTCGCTGAGACTACAAAGAGATATGCATTTGTTTGTGTGTGTTTCTTTTGTAAAAGTTTCCCCGGATATACTTCCCTATTTAATGCACAATTTTCCTTACAAATTACATTATCAGCAGTGCAATGTGAGTAAATGTAGCCGTGTAAAATGTAAGGGATGATGCCCCCCTTCTAAAACAATCTGCATTTACGTTTAAATTGTAACATATTTAATGGAATTACAGTGTAATTAGTGTTAGCTCACTATCTTAGCCTTTTTCAGTGCATTAGTTCAGGTAAACTGATAATAGGCCTATTAGTGATTCTCATTTCTTTATCATAGGGTGACCATATTTTAGTTTTCAGAAAACAGGACGGGGGCGTGGTTTATGGGCGGGGCATGATTTTTTGGGGAGGCGTGGTTAAGGGGTGGGGGCGTGGTTTGGGGGAGAATGCATCAAAAAATACAAATGCATTCACAACCTTGCAACTATGTTATACTTTAATACATAAAGTAATACATCCTTTCCATTCAATGTTTGGCACGCAACAATAGAATACTATATATATATAAAAAAAGTTTTGCTTTTAACACCTTTTACATGACACTATTTCTTTTCATGGCCATAGCAGGTTAAAAATCTACTACTAAAAAAAAAAAAAAAAATCTATTTCAGTAAAAAAACAATTTCAATCCTCCTGATGTTCTCTTGGCCTATACTTTCTTTATGTGCGCTTTTAGGTCGCTAGCACCTTTATTTGACACTGACACGTACGTGCCAGCTTTGCAGTTCATGCATTCTGCTTTACACGGATCCCGACCGAAACGAAAACACGGGAATTTTCTCTGTAAATCATCTGTGAATTTACATTTGGGCTTTTTTTTTTCTTTTTTTTTTTACGCTGTTAGCTACTTACATCTTATCTCGCACCTGACCATAAACTGAAAGCGTAAAGCGTCACGTTGCTAAAATTCTGTGAACGTAAAGTCCGCCTACTTTGATTTGATTGGTCATTTCAAATATTCTGACATGGACAAGCAGTGACAGACCAATGACAATGAGGCTGCGATGAACAGACACACACACACACACACACACACACACACACACAGGCCTCTGTATTCTGACGTGCTCTCTGCTTGCCGCTGCGGATTGAAGAACGCGCTGATTATAACAAGACGGGACGAAGCCGGTTTCATTTGTTTTGTGTGCTAAGGCAAGCGTGTATTTAAAGAACACTCTTAATGGCCCAATGAAAAATAATGAAAACCAGGACATTTTCATCACTTTTTAAAAAACAGACAGGACGGCCAGGACAGGACGTGAAAACAGGACATGTCCTGGGAAAACAGGACGTTTGGTCACCCTACTTTATCAAAACACTAAAACTGGTACCGTTTTGGAGGGAAATTGGTTATTTTTTAATCTCTCTATTTAACCTAATCTATCATATGAGTTTCTACAGGTTTTTTAAAATTATTTGCACAGTTATGAACATTGATATTTTATGTGCAACAAGCATGCTCAGGCTCAGTGGCCTTACGCCTAATTGTAAATGTATTTTTTCCCCCCAAACAATATGATTTAAATGATAAATGTACTGTTTTGATGCATTTTAAAAAGATGGATGATATATATTCTTCAATCTTTCTGACAAAGAACACAAGATACTATGAATTACATTATGTACAATGTTTTTATTTACTTTATTAATTGTAGTGCACAGTGTTAATTATAAGGGGGTAGAATCCGCAGCTCAGTACTCACTCACTACTCATGAGTACTTTTAAATAAGCTACTTTTTACTCTTACTCAAGTAGTTTTTTGGACGACTACTTTTTACTCTACTCACACTACATTTTTTGTAATGTAATGGTACTTTTACTTGTTTTTTCAGTACTCTTTCCTCCACTGTTTACAATACCATTAATAGATACAAATGTTTATGTTTATTGAAAGGAAAAGACAGGTTTTTCATATCCAGTGAGTTGAAGAGCTGGTCTGAGAGCAGGCAGTCCTGCAGAGATCGAGGAGCTGATCTGGTCATTATCAACACTGAAGAGAAACAGGTGAGTTCAGTGGCAAATATATCTAGTTTACGGTAATTCTGTTGTGAATGAACATACTTAAATATATTTTGTCATACGTACAAACAACCAACAAAAAGTCACACCAGAGCCTCATGTTTTATCACTGCTTGGAAAATAAATGCTACAATTATATAACAAACATCTTTCATATTTTATATGTTCTTGCTGTTGAATATTAATTTTTAATGCTGGTAATTGTCTTTATCTTTTGTCCAACAAATAATACCAGATGAAGATCTAAAATGTAATGATGATTCTCACTCTTTAATGTTTTTTTTTTTTTTTTTTTTTTTCACATACAGAAGTTCATATCTTCATTAGTAAAGGAGAGAGTGTGGATTGGTTTGTCTGACATTGTGAACGAAGGCAAAATGAAATGGGTGGATAATTCACCACTGAAACAAGGGTAAGAGATAAAACACTCAGACAATCACGGTGTATCTTTTGCGTTTGTTTTTAAAAGCATTTTTTTTTTTTTTTATAGCATGAGTGAGTAAATGCTTTTAGAGCTCTTCAGGAACTGAATCTGATTGTGTTTCATTCAGGTTTTGGGAAAGTAATGAGCCAAATGACTCGGGTGGAAATGAGGATTGTATTTTACTAAATCCTGCCAAACCCGTCCTGAACAACTGGAATGACATCCCGTGCTCAGCAATGAGAAAATGGATTTGTGAGAAATAACATCTATTACTTCATCCTCATGATATTTAATAATCCTTTGACCCATATTTTTTCATCTTTATTATTTTAATTGCATCATTTCTGGATGTTACTGTCAGCAAAACTTGTTACCAAATAATTATATCTAATTTTATGCTTTCATTTTTTGATCATTTTGTGTAATATCCAAAATTTAGACTGGCAATTTAGCTTTAATCTTTTTGAAGAAAATAGTAAATCATAAAACAGCATCCTGTTTTTTATTTTATTTTCTGAAATAGATGGTCTGTAGAGCAACTGATTTTTTCCCCCCACTTACATTATTTTATTGTTTTATGGAAACACTTTAATCACAACATTTCTGATAATGTGCGTCTTTGAAACTTTCTCTTTGAATAAAATTGCCAATTGTCGTTATTATAACAGACATTTTGTTTTTATTTCATTATTGTGCATCTGTTTATTGCACTATGGCTATTTGCTCCAGCAGGGGCAGCAGAGAGCAGGTTTATCAGACTGAAGTGATCAGAGAGGAACAGAAACATCAGATTCAGGCACTTTCTGCTGTTTCCTGCATCATCAATACAAAGGTCCAGTTCGGCCTGTTTAAGGGTGTTTGAGTTCATTTGAGTGCTCACAGATTCCTCTTGTTGGCTTTTGAAGCTGATAACATGTGGTTGAATGTACAATACACAAACACAGTAGTATGAGTCTGCAGGGAGTTTTTAAGTTGGACTGAAAGTTTTTATTCTTGTCGAAGGCCAGTGTGAAATAAAACCACTTTCTGTACTCTAAAATCCAACAGTGATTCTAACTAACAATTTTTGTTAACTTTACTTAATTGTACAAATCCAGTAGTCTGTACTATTCACATACTATGCCCTTTTTTACTTTTTTTTTTCCCCAAACCCAAGTTCAGAATAATTGTTTGGTTTGAATGCCAAAAAAAAATCTTAATAGACTTTTCTCTAAGACTCTTTTCTCATTAACCTGTTAAGCTGCAACGCCACTTTTGAAAAATCCCCAGAAATGACATACCCAAACTGAAACAGATACAGTTCATGAACCCTTTGCACTAAAAGCACAAGTATGATCTCATTTGAAAGCTGACACCTGGTAGTTTATTGTAAATGTAGAATTAATTATTGTCATAATGAAAAAATTTTTTTTTAAATAGCTTCAAAGTTTTGTAAAGTTATTAGAAATTTATTTTTATTAAACATATTCACGAAAATAAAATTGAAGTGGGCCCTGGAGCAATCTAGAAATGCACTGCAGCTAAAGCCATATGTGTGACCATGTTATATTTAAAATCTGAAAATGATAAGTCTAAAACTCTGTATTTGGTTAAATGTTTTTCAAGATCATGTCAAATTACTTTATTTTGATTAGACTCTAAAAATGCTACTGATGTTTAGTCATCATCTAAGTCATCTATTCAGTCTATTGTCTCTATTGTTTTGTGGTGCAAACGAGCCCCATTCAGTCTCAGTCTCCCCAGTACACATTCACACACCTCTCCAGCCTGGTTATGGATCTAAATATGCATATCTTTTGTCTGCATTATAGTTACTAACGACTGGCTATTCACAGGCTATTCATAGGGTTTCAATCCCTAATTTATTTTATCAAAGTTCTCACTTATATTTGAAACTGTATCAAATGCACTAAAACATTTCAGAAAAGCATTACTATTTAGAAAAAAAACCCATAAAAGAATAACTTCTAGGTGACAGGTGCACCTGAGCTAGCTAGCATGTTAGCTTAGCACACCATCAATACACGACCATTTATGAGATTAAAACTATGTTTGTGCTTCAAACTTATTTTATAACTTAAGTCGATTGTTTTAAATAATCTTCTGTGATCTAATTTGGCTTCAGATAAAAAAAAAAATCAGAAAGAAAATATATTATTTATATTATGCACGATGATAAAGTCTATATCGATTAGCATTACATTATAAATATAATCTATTATTATAAAAATACCTGGCATTGCTTGAAGAACACTCAAATATCAAATATCATTTGCAATCATGTTTATTGTCTTCAAAACGTCTATATCTGCATATTACAGCGATCTCTGTGTTAGCTTTGTGTGTAGCTGCTATCAGTGACGTCCTTGAAGGTCACATGATTATGGCTCTTCTTCATGTTTATATGGAGTATTATTGTGCATATAGCGCCCTCAGGCTATTGGTATGAATTGAAAACACAGCACATCTCAGTAAGAAGCGCTCATAATGATTACATCGACGCATTTGGGTATAAATTCAATAAATATTATTCCTGTCTATAGAAATATGATGTGAATCTATGAGAATATATCAATATTTCTCCAAGTCTGCACATTTTTGAGCTAAAAGCCCTGAGGGACGTTGTTTTGTGAATCGCTGTCATGACAACAGCACAGAGTTTGTTTTTATGAATGGACCAGCTGACGGTCATAATTCATATTAAAGGTATCAACGCATTTTTCCATTTCATAACTCCTGACACAAAATAAGACATAACTGTCACTATAAGTTTCTCAGAATACAATAGTTGTCAAATACTGAAACTTGAGTCTTATATCTTTTTAATGATGTATAGTTTGTCAAGGTAAAACATTTAATCTGATAGTAACTTTGAACTAAATAAATAAAAAAACGCTTCAGTGCGCCGACGCACTGGTGAGGGTTAACATGCTTAAACAATTGCCTGATGGGCTGAATGAGCCCTTCTCTGATCACTGAGATTGTCTCTATAATCCTGTAAAGTAAAATAAATAAGAGGGATTCGGGCCGGAATTTTAGACTGGGCGTGACGTCATGCGCGTTCACGGCACGCTCACCTGGCTGTCTGGCAGGTTTGTGTATTCGCCGCCATTCTCCGTAGAAGATGGACCGGCTTGTAGTTCATTTCAAACACCAACGCAAACTCCACGTAAGATAAAAAAAAGAAAACTTTTGTCCGTGAGCGTGCATACTTGTGGCTGCAGTTTCGCTTGCCGCCAGAGGGGGCATAGTTCTGCAAAAACTCAGAGACTTGCACAATGCACCTTTAAACTCTGTTTGCATTCACTTATTTCCCAAAGTCATCTTAAATGTTTAATTGTCAATACAACTGAAACATTTGAGAGAACATCACATAAGCTGATTTGTGATGATCGCCATAATGGTGAGTTCAAACAAAAACATTTTAGGAAAATCTACATCAATTTATGAAGTTGTTGAGAATTGAACATTTAAAGGGATACTTCAGGATTTAGCATTAAGCTTTGTATCAGTAGAAAACCCGTAGTGTTTTTGAATTACCGTGCTTTCCACCCTCATATCCCCCTGAGACGTGAGATTTCTGTATTTTTTGTCTGGAAAAATGTTTTGGCCAGAGGCTAAAGACTACAGCCAGTAGGAGGGGCTGTCCCGCATGTTTTCAACCTGCCCATAGAGGGTGGGTTCTCACTCACAGAATGTACACATAGTGTCAGCCGTCTTTCTTTGGAAGCTAAGCTAGCAGGCTCTTGTTCTGTGGAGAAAGCTGAGTAGTAGGGGTTACCATCCTCTTTTTCCCGGACATGTCCGGCCGTCGAGATCGTCCAAAATGTCCGGGATTCAGCTTTTGCTTTCTGCAGTCGCCATTCATTGTTTACATGCACAGCTTTTGTTTCAATCTAACTGAATTCATTCCAATTGGTGAATCTGAATGTAAAGTTTACATGAACTTTTTAACATTGCTAAGAAAATCATATGTGCGCTGCAGTGTTGTGCCTGAACGCGTTCATTGAACGATAGTTCATGAACTCGTTCATATTTTGGGCGAACATGAACTGAACGTACTCTATTACTGCCTGATGAACGTTACTGTGAACTCGTTCATTCTGGTGGCTGTGAACGGCACGCTCTCTCAGTTTAACTTCGTTCATAAGGGTGCAAGATTTCTATAGAAATGTATTTGTCCCGTTCCGTTCGGAACCTCCGTTGTCCCGTTTATTGACGCTTCTTCTTCTTCTTCTTCTTTTCCATTTTATTGGCAACCGCACTTTACAGTGCATTACTGCCATCATCTGGTAGCTTGGAGCTCGGATCAGAAACATTCCTAGCTCTTAATATTTCTAAGCAAAAAAAAAAAAAAAAAAAAAAAAAAAAACACCCACTGGCGCTGCGTGTTCAGCTCCTCCAGCTTCCACCCCATTTCCCTTTAACTCCCGCTTCCCATCCGTAACCTTATTTACCTCCAAATTGACTTACCCTATCTCATACTATACTTCTATACATCTTCTACCTCTCTCTATAAACCTATATACATATTTATCCTACAATCTCTTCATTAAACCAGTATTATTCAAAAACTGAAACAACACAATAACCATACTATTTCCTATATCTGAATCTAATATATTCTTTAATGTTAACTCTTTCCCTTCATTCTTCCATAATTCTTCTCTTAGCACTTCTCTTTCTTCCTCATAACCATTACAATTAATAAACACATGTTCTACAGTTTCACTCTGCCCACATTTCTCACACAAACCCGTTGGATGCTTAGAAATTAAATGTAATGTTTTATTCAAACCAGTATGTCCCACCCTTAGTCTCGTAATTATACTTTCCTCCCTTCTATTTCTCCCTCTTTTCCTACCTTTTCCTACTTTCTTTTGTATTGCATATAAATGTCTCCCTTTACTCTCATTATCCCAATATTGTTGCCACTTTTTAATCATTTTCTCTTTTATTACTGCTTTAATTTCTTTTAAACTCTGTGGTAACTCAATTTCTACCATCTCTTCATCTACTGCCTGTTTAGCTAATTTATCTGCTTCCTCATTGCCTTTAATTCCCACATGAGCTGGGACCCACATAAACTGTACTTCTATTTTAATTTGATTCAACTCAAAGAGATTTTGAAGAATTTCCATAATTAAATCTGGTCTTGATTCTGATTTTTGATTATCGATACTAACAATTGCTGAATAAGAATCTGAACATATGACTGCATTTTTTATTTTCCTTTCCTTAATAATTTTTACTCCTAGCAAAATAGCCATCAACTCACCTGTATATACTGACAACTGGTCACTAATTCTAGCTTTTTTCTTCACCATTAACTTTGGCACATTGACTGCCACTCCTATTCTCATTCCTTTTTTGGAAGCATCTGTATAAATCTGTATATTATCTCCATACGTTATTCTTAAATACTCAGTCGCTCTCATTACTTCCATCTCATTATTTCCTTCACTCTGTCTTATCTCCATTAATGTTAAATCTACTACTGGATGAGAAATAATCCATATAGGAGTATGCGGATATATTACTCTTGGTACACATCTATAATTGTTTATCCCCATCTCCTTAATATCTTCTTCTACCACCCACCCAAAACTCTTATGTTTCTTCATTCCTTGTTCCCAACCCATTCCTAATATTTTCCTTGTTGGATGTACCTCATTCTGACTATTCAGATTTGTCCAATACACAGCCATTAACTGTTGTCTTCTAATATTAAGCGGCATTTCATTTATCTCTACTTGCATTGGTTTATTGACGCTGATCTAACCACTGATGTATGACTGAATCTGATACAACAGCAACACTTGATCACGACACCGGTCATCATCCAATCACAGTCCACACTCACGCGCACCAGACCATACGAATAACAAACTCTAAATTGAGAATTAATTATTATTTTGGGACAAATCATTGTTTGATTTGCGCACAGAATCCTCCGCTGTCTGGTCGCTTCGATCCGGACTCGCGCTA
Source organism: Leuciscus leuciscus (assembly GCF_965113295.1). Classification (NCBI taxonomy): domain Eukaryota; kingdom Metazoa; phylum Chordata; class Actinopteri; order Cypriniformes; family Leuciscidae; genus Leuciscus; species Leuciscus leuciscus. Next base: position 52,800,190 of record NC_138727.1, on the reverse strand, counting down.
CCGGCAAATCCCTTTCACTGTCCGACTGGGTTTTGATTTCGGCAAATCAGTTTTGACGAATTCAAACAACGTGATTATTGTGAGTCCAACATACATCCAGCCACGCAAGAAAGCATGAAATCGTCCTGAGGGAATAATATACTGATGTGATTTGCTGGCCAAGAAACATTTCTGATTATTATTAATAATAAAAAAAAAATGATGAATGATGAATAATGAAATAAACGAATAAAAGGTTCAAAGTAAATTTATCCGAAAAAAAAAAAAAACGTAACATTATAAATGTACTTGCTGAATAAAAGTAGGCTATTCATTTCTTTAATTTCTTTAAAAGTAGGCTAGTGTATAATTACAAAAGCTTTCTATTTCAGATTGAAATACTATTATTTTGAACTATGGTTTGTGTGTAATATGACTTTAATCAAAACAAATGTGTTGTCTGAAAACCTTTTAAACACATACGAACCTGAAATGACATAGGCCTACTGTGTTATGTTGGCCTAGCCTATAGCCTACAAATATTTTGAGTGTCCCTCATTTTCCTGTAAAGAACCATGCACGATTGTCCCGCATTTGTTTAGTTGGCAACCCTACCCTCAATGCTATGTAAACCCTGGTTGGATAAGGATTTTAAAATTGGATATAAAGATGAAATCTGACACATAGTTTCAGTGTTAAAACTGATAACATAATTGCTGTCTGTGGTTTTATATGGGCTGTGGCAATAATTTTGAAAAATAATAGCTCGCAGCAACATATGGAAAAAAAGATCTGAACTAGTTCATTTTTTGAAACTGTGAACTTTAGTTCAAAATTTTGAAGTTTGAACTATGAACTGAACTAGTTCATTTTAAAATTTGTGAACGGAACTTTGAACTAGTTCATGTAGAAAGTGAACTTTCCCAACACTGGTGCGCTGGCTGTTAAATATTATTATTAAATATTAGGCTAAAAGTAGAGATATAGAACTGAAACATCTGAACAAATTTTCTCTAAGTGTATATGTTTATACTTCTCATCCAACCACAATCAGATTCACTCCATCCGGATGGTGCGGTTTATTTGGATAGTTTTTATGTATTTATTTTTTTAACGATGGCAAGCCAGAATGAAAACGATTGCCGAAATGAAATGGGAGTAACAAGGCTATTTTTAAAATGTAAGGAGTAGAAAGTACAGATAATTGCGTGAAAATGTAAAAAGTAGAAGTAAAAAGTCGGCTGAAAAATAATTACTCCAATAAAGTAGCCTATAGATACCCACAAGCAAACCTATACCACACACTATAGCAAACTTCCGGTATTATGGGGATCACCACTGAACAATGGAGGCAGAGGATCGGACGATATTTCCAACCAGCGTCCAAAGGAAAGTTCAATATGGCCACAATTAACATTCAGTATGGTATGCTACGGGCCGGACTACGGCTGGCGGTGTCTGTTGGCCTTCTCTTAATCTTAGCGGGCGACGTGGAAAAGAATCCCGGCCCTGGGAGAGGAAAGCGTGGTGGAGTCTCAGAGACGATGTTCAGGACGGAGAGAACAACCCGACAGACAACATTGTTTGGGGAAACGGCTGGCTCAGAATCACACACACCTTCATTAATCGAGTCCCTTCAAAAAGAAGTGAGGGACTTAAGAGAACTCGTTGAAAAGTGCATGGAGTCAGTTCAGAGACTCGAGCATGTAAACGCTGAACTTCGGGAAGGACACGATCGCATGAAAAATCTGAACAAATGAGATAATCTTGTCTTCTATGGCATTCCGGAATCGGAAGGCCATGTATTCCTGAAAAAAATAAAAAATAAAAAACGATTAAATTAGATACCCACAATTTAGTGGGTAACGAAATATTTGTACTTGACACCTTGGCATATGATATTGCAATAGACCAGATACACAAGAATGAAATTTAAAATAAGAACAAAAATACAATTTACTTATTGGCCATTTTATTGAAAGTGAAAACAATACAACACCAAAGCAGTTTCGCAGACACTCAATATCACAATAATAGGGTGAATCAGAGCAATCTTGGGAGACTTTAGACATTTTACTGTGATTGTCATAGAGCTTCTTGTGATGGTGCAAGACATGAACGCATCAGAGGTTTGGTGTCCCAGATCACCCTAATTCACATTGTGAGAAACTGGATGTTGTGAGTTTATTATAGCAATGAGAAAATAATGACAATTTTACATTTTCCTTCTAACAAATTCATATGAACATCAGCTGGAAGAAATTCACAATAAAAAAAATAATATATATATATCACTAAAATAATAGAAGAAAAAGCAAAGCAACACCAGATAAAACCTAGTTCTCACAAATCCCCTTCCTCTTCTCTGAGCAGGGATGATCATTCCAGTTGTTCACAGGGTCTTTTGTAGGCATCACTTCAATACAGTCCTCATCTGCAACATAGCTATTCGGCTCACCTTTGAACCAAAACCTGAATAAAATGTGTCAGATTTTCAGCTACTCTGAACCCCAAATATTCAATAATTTTTTTTATCCATTCAGCAAACAACAAAGGAGCAGCTTAACAAGCTATTCATAATAAAAGAGCCAACAATATTCACAGCACCAGATTAGCACGTTTCATGAATAGTAATAAAATAAAATAAAAAGGAAAATAAAAATAAAAAGGAAAAAGAGAGGATAATTTATTAATAGAATATATTTATGGGAATAATAAATTATGGTTGTTGTCATGATTGTGTTTGTGGAAGAGCTGTGTCTAATTTATAAAGGTTGTGATTATCTTTTTTTATTTTATTAGATTAAACGCATCTGTAACGGTTATAACTAATAAGAAAGAATATTATTGTTATTTAAAGGCGACCTATTATGCCCGTTTTTACAAGTAATGTAAGTATCTGCACGATCACGCTCATATGGCATTGCAGTTCTTCATCATCATACAAGTTTATTGTCTGCATACATTTTAAAGCAATATCAGTCTAAAAGTGTGATATATGGTTTTCTAGGCGCACACATTTTTGAGGTTCAATGAGGTTCATCCGGAAGCTCAAACGTGCTGCGTAACACGAGAATGAACCTCATTGGTTCTTGCAGAAGCTCAAACGTGCTGCGTAACACAAGAATGAACCTCATTGGTTCTTGCTGAAGCTCAAACGTGCTGCGTAACACAAGAATGAACCTCATTGGTTCTTGCTGAAGATCAAACGTGCTGTGTAACACAAGAATGAACCTAATTGGTTCTTGCTGAAGCTCAAACGTGCTGCGTAACACGAGAATGAACCTCATTGGTTCTTGCTGAAGCTCAAACGTGCTGCGTAACACGAGAATGAACCTCATTGGTTCTTGCTGAAGATCAAACGTGCTGCGTAACACGAGAATGAACCTCATTGGTTCTTGCTGAAGCTCAAACGTGCTGTGTAACACAAGAATGAACCTAATTGGGTCTTGCTGAAGCTCAAACGTGCTGTGTAACACAAGAATGAACCTCATTGGTTCTTGCTGAAGATCAAACGTGCTGCGTAACACGAGAATGAACCTCATTGGTTCTTGCTGAAGCTCAAACGTGCTGCGTAACACGAGAATGAACCTCATTGGTTCTTGCTGAAGCTCAAACGTGCTGCGTAACACAAGAATGAACCTAATTGGTTCTTGCTGAAGCTCAAACGTGCTGTGTAACACAAGAATGAACCTAATTGGTTCTTGCTGAAGCTCAAACGTGCTGTGTAACACAAGAATGAACCTCATTGGTTCTTGCTGAAGATCAAACGTGCTGCGTAACACGAGAATGAACCTCATTGGTTCTTGCTGAAGCTCAAACGTGCTGCGTAACACAAGAATAAACCTCATTGGTTCTCACACTTCAGTCGAACATGCTTGAGCTTCTGTTTACCACAACTGTGTGTGATGATCACTGTTTGTATATGAATAAAAGCCTAAATTCAATCTGCTCATCATATAAAGTGATTAAGTCTTATCAGAAAATTTGGACATTGTTTTGAGTCTGAGTAAAAACGATGTTCGTATAATTTTATACCTGTATTGTGAAAAGAGGGATGAGATTGAGTCGCATATGGCGAACATGTGAATAGCTTCCGATGCTAAGCTAACGTTAACACGTTTCATGCTCTGTACTGTTAATGTATGAAGTTTTTATGGTTATCTAACTGTATGATGAAAATACAGCGTTATTATACTGTTAAAATATGTTCGCTCTTACAGCTCCGGGTAGAACATCATGGATTGCCGTCTCTGTTTACGACATGGTGTAAACGCAGCATAAGCTCATAGTTTTGGTTTAGGAGGAACTATAAATGGCAGTCGCTGTTTGTTTTTGGCGCTCGGTGACGGTCTGTCTAACCCTGCATAGCATTGTGTATAAATTACCTTGTGTATAAATAGAACGCAATGATGTTATAAGCAAGTTGGTTTGCTTTTCGTGGTAGCTATTTTGTGCGAAATTTAATTGTTCTTTTGCACTGTTATAATACGCAAATTGAGAGAAACGAAACAAGTGTTTGTGTTGGCTGTTCTTTAAAGGAGGGGTATAATGCCCTTTTCACAAGATGTAAAATAAGTCTTTGATGTCCCCAGAGTGTGTATGTGAAGTTTTAGCTAAAAATACCCCACAGATATTTTTATATAGCATGTTAAAATTGTAAATTTTTGAGGGTGAGCAAAAACGCACCGTTTTGTGTCAGTTCCTTTAAATGCAAATGAGCTGCTGCTCACGGCACAGGGGGCGGAGCTTCAAGAGCTTCAAAAACTTTTAGCCTTTTATGTTCAAACCGTAATCAGACAATGATGGAGAGACTCAAGAAGAAGTGACATGTAGAAGCAACAGGACGTTTCTGAATGGTTAGTTGATGAATTAATGTAGCTGATGTGAAGTTATCTTCTAGTCATTGATTAGCATATTCTGCCTTGATAATCTATAAATCGTGTTCAGGGGGCGGGGTTTATGTAAATTCTAGGGTTAGTGATGTCACTAACCCAGGAGGAATGTCGTGTAGTCTCTACTAGGGCTGGGAATCACTGGGTACTTCACGATACGATACGATACGCGATACATTGTTCACGATACCGATAATATCACGATATGGCGATACTGCGATAATCGATATATATATCATGTTTTAAGAAATAAAACGATTTTTTTTTTTATTAGGAAAATGAATCTCCATTTATTTTTTGGGATGAAACACAATAACAAAAATAGCTTGTGTCTTATCAGTTGCAACAAAACAGTCACAGGCACTATTTTTGTTTTGCTCGCAGATGATTTTTTTCACTCGGGAGAAATCGAGTGGAATCGATGATGCTCGCATGGTCGCGGCTCGCAGCGTGTGAGAGGAATTACGACCCGAGCCGAGCACGTTACGAGCACCTCCCGACCTCCCGATCATTTTTAAACATGTTTAAAAAATTCGGGGAGTCGGCCCGATTTTCACCAGCTGTTCCCTATTGCCCTAATCATACACAACCACGTCGATGGGGCTATACCTCAGTGGCAGCAACCATACAGCGTTCGCACACTGTTACACACACACACACACACTTTTCTCTTTCTCTCTCTCTCTCTCTCTCACTCTCTCTCTCTCAAGTTTTTATGTTGAAAGGAATGGCTACTGTTCTCTGCTTTTCAACAAATCATTTGCACGCACATTTATGTCATTTTTCTATCTGAAGCTTTGCCTGCATGCATGCATGCAACATGACGGTCTCTGTGTTTAGCGCGAAAGCCCACGTGATTGCTGCCGGCTCGGGATAAAATTCGTGCAGGACAGTCGTGCCGTGTACCAGCTACTTTGACGCGATTATCAGTTAAACTGACTCGCAACGTGTGCAATATCTCACGACCTCCCGAGTGTCCGAACTCGTACCGTGTACGCCCGCCCTAACGGCTTTTAAGATCGATACTTGGCAAGAGCGCATCGAGAATCGATCGCGGGAGTAAATATCGCGAGATATCGCCATATCGATATTTTGGCGCACCCCTAGTCTCTACCAGCCGTTTGTTGTAGTCCTTAAAAAGCGATTTCTTTAAAAGAAAATATCTCCCTTTGTTTTGAACTTTGAGCATTGTAACTTTGCAGATGTTGTTTATGCTCAAACAGCAACATTACACACTAACTAAGGTTAAAAAAGTTAAATCATAATCAACCACCCCTTTAAAATATCTATATTCCTTTTTTTTTTTTTCAGGGAGACTACACATCCATTGTGAGTGTTTTATCACTTACCCTTGTTTCAGTGTTGAATTATCCACCCATTTCATGATCCCCTCAGTCTCAATGTCAGACAAACCAATCCACACACTCTCCTTGACTAATGAAGTTATGCGCCTCTGAATAAAAGCAGGAATAAGTGTGATTCCTCTCATTGATTAACAGACACTCACACAAACTCAGAACACTTAATGCTGAATGGACTAATACAGTGCCAGGCATGATGCACACCTTTTAGATTTTTGATATTTTATTAAATAAACTGTCAAATCATGTGTAAATATTGCTATATTTTCTGTAAACCTACTGCATGATCTTGTATTTATTTCAACTATCGAAAAAGTGTGCATCGAAAAAGAAAAAAACTACATTAACAAAATAAGTCTCTGTTTCGGAACAAAACAAACAATCTATGACAGTGGTTCCCAATCCTGGTCCTGGGGACCCACAGCTCTGCACAGTTTGTATGTCTCCTTTATCTGACACACCCAGTTCAGTTCAGAGCTCTTTCCTAACGAGATGATGATCTGAATCAGGTGTGTTAAATGAGGGAGACATGCAAACTGTGCAGAGCTGTGGGTCCCCAGGACCAGGATTGGGAACCACTGATCTATGACACCTGTCATGCTGATGCCATTCCCCATAGCATCAATTTCAGACGCGCCGTTGAAGTTCTGCTTCAAAAGAGAACCCACCTACTTTGTTCAATGTTCAGCCTGAATGGGTGAACCAGTAAAATCGACTGGTCTAAATAGTTCACTCAGTCAGACATCTCCACATCGAAGTGCATGTACTTAAATATGTTAATTCACAACTACATTTACTTGAACAAGCTCTGTATGCCACTGAACTCACCTGCTTCTCTTCAGTGTTGATAATGACCAGATCACCTCCTCCATCCCTGCAGAACTTCCTGCTCTCAGACCAGCTCTTCAACTCACTGGATATGAAGAAAAAACCTGGACCACACAGATTTTCATATATAAACACTTTTTAAATATACAATAAAAAATAAATTACTTAGAAAAAACAGTTGTTTACAAACCTCGTTTAGACACTTCTCTCTTCAGTTCCTCACTCAAAGATATGACTTTGCTTTCTAACTCCAGTTTCTTCTGACTCAAAGAGTTGAAGTTGTTCTTCAGTTGGTCTTTTTCAGTCATTAGATCAGTGTTCTTGTCCTGTAAGCTGATGATAGTGTGATTGAACTCTTCAACTGTGTTCTTGTAACTCTTTAACAGGTCTCTCTCTGCTGTGATGGTGATGTACAGTGTGATGAAGACCAGCAGAAGAACACAAATGAGCCCGAGACACACTGTCATCAACACCAAACACCTGCGTCCTCCTGACAAACAGAGACAAAACACACACATATCAGTTAACAACAATTCACTTAGAATTCATATTATTAGAAATATAGGCTCAAATAAATCCACCTTTATCTTTAGACAATACACAGGCCTTTTTAACAAAACGTTTATTCTTTGATAATGATAGCGGAATATCTACAGTAAAATATGCAAATAAGAACATGTTGAATAGTTAAATAAAATAACTTCATGTTAATAAATACCATTAAATGCAGAAACATGAACACACTGTTCTTTGAAAAAAGATTACATTTATAAGTAACATTTCTCATTTCCTCAAAAGTTAACAACACCATTTCTTCTTCAAATGAAACTTTCTACTTACTGCACTTTCTATCTTTTCCTCCGTCCTGGCTGTGATTCTGTGTTTGAGGTCCAGTTGTGTCCTTAATATCATCATTTTCAACGTTTTCATAAATGTCCTCTAATTCCATTATTCGCTCTAATGTCTGACAGCAACCCAGATAGCAACATTGTTTCGGCCCAGATCCGGCCCACATCTGGCACTTGTGGAATACGGATCTGGCCCACATGCAGCGTGGAATGACGGCCCTTGTGTGGCCCATTCCTGTTTGCCAGATCTGGGCCACAAGCAGGCCATAGCAATGCCACATGTCAGCCAAGAGCAAAGAAATAAACCAGAACTGGACCTTATCTGAGCCACAAAATCTGTGTATATTAAATATGGAGTCATCCCAGCCTGTTAACAAGCAGAATCCCTGAAGGAAAGAAGAGAACAGATAAAGAGACAAGCAGAAACACAAGAACTACAACTGACTTCAGACACAGTCTTAGATGAAATCAACTGAAGAGAAAAGAAGACATTAAATCTGTGAAGATCTCAGCAGAGGAGGATTAAACAACTCCACAAACAGCATTACCAGCTTCACTTATTACTAACCAGACTGACTTTATTTCTGTCAGACGTCTACAAAAGTTTTTATTGAGATTTAACAGAGGTTTAACTCTAATGTGTTTCATTTGAAATCACCATAAGAGTGATTAGTGTTTCCATTAGTTGGGCTCTTAACTCGTATTATATCTTTTGTCTTTTTTGGCCACTGTGACAGTGTGTGTGTTAAACACATTTGCAGCAGCAAAGAAAGCTAAAGTGAAATGAGATCAGGTGATCATGGTTACCTGTTGATGATTTTACATTCATCATGAAATAACCTTTTTCACTGATGTTTTTGGAATCTAACAATTGTGTTGTTGCATTAATATTGTCACAACACAAACCCTGTGTTACTACAGAATGAGATCCAGCAATATCATAACAAGATAGAATACTTTATCAAACATGAGCACAAAAAATAAGTTTAATATGACACACACAGACATCAACAATCTGCGTATGAATCTCAACAATGGTGACAATCAAAAGTACTTTGCTGCAATGCATGCTGGGTACCAGCATAGTACAAAATTCCCAGAATGCACTGCAACGTGAATAAATTATGCAGCTGAATTGTCCTATAATTTTGTTTGATTCTAAATATTTGCTTTTATCTTTTGCTGTTGTTTTTGTTGTGAATTAATAGCTTTTCAGTGATGTTCTGAATTTATCTGTTTATCTAAATATTTGTGATTTTCACCATTGTTGAGATTCATACGCTGATTGTTGATATCTGTGTGTGTCAGCATAAGTTAATCTTTTGATCTGATTGTTTGTTAAAAGCTTTAAAATGATTGTTATAATATTGCTAGATCTCATTATGCAGTAACACAGGGTTTGTGATGTGACAATATTAATGGATCAACACAATTGTTAGAGTCCAAAATCATCAGTGAATCAGTCTATTTCATGATGAATGTAAAATCATCAACAGGTAACCATGATCACCTGATCTCATTTCACTTTAGCTTTCTTTGCTGCTGCAAATGTGTTTAACACACACTGTCACAGTGGCCAAAAAAGACAAAAGATATAATACGAGTTAAGAGCCCAACTAATGGAAACACTAATCACTCTTATGGTGATTTCAAATGAAACACATTAGAGTTAAACCTCTGTTAAGTCTCAATAAAACTTCTGTAGACGTCTGACAGAAATAAAGTCAGTCTGGTTAGTAATAAGTGAAGCTGGTAATGCTGTTTGTGGAGTTGTTTAATCCTCCTCTGCTGAGATCTTCACAGATTTAATGTCTTCTTTTCTCTTCAGTTGATTTCATCTGAGGCTGTGTCTGAAGTCAGTTGTAGTTCTTGTGTTTCTGCTTGTCTCTTTATCTGTTCTCTTCTTTCCTTCAGGGATTCTGCTTGTTAACAGGCTGGGATGACTCCATATTTAATATACACAGATTTTGTGGCTCAGATAAGGTCCAGTTCTGGTTTATTTCTTTGCTCTTGGCTGACATGTGGCATTGCTATGGCCTGCTTGTGGCCCAGATCTGGCAAACAGGAATGGGCCACACAAGGGCCGTCATTCCACGCTGCATGTGGGCCAGATCCGCATTCCACAAGTGCCAGATGTGGGCCGGATCTGGGCCGAAACAATGTTGCTATCTGGGAAGTGTTCACAGATGTGCTGTGGTTGAATGATAGTCATGGTTTCTTTTAAATAGTGCTAACACTAAACAGGAAGTGGCTTTATTAGTTCAGACACAGAGAAAAATACTTTCATTCCCACAACAAAACTCTCAGAAACTCTGCATAGACTCAAACACCTTTAAACAGGCCCAACCTAAACTCAATATTATATTGATAGCAATAAACTGAAAGGGAATGAATACATGTTGTTAAGCTGGGACTGAGAGGATGATGGAAGGAAAAACAGAGATTAACTATTAAACACAAGTGGGTGTACATAAAAGTGGAGTATCCCTTTAATGACACACACACTCATACTGGCATATCAAGTTACGGATACCTGCCACAATCAAAAACAAGCCATCCAAGCAATGCGGTTTGCCTAATTGGTTGCCTAATTGGTTGCCTAATAGTGTTAACACAGGGAAACAAGTTAATGACATCAGTATTTAATCACTTATTATACTCAGTGAATTTAGTTATCACAATCGTCCATTAGTTTACTGCTACATCTGTAACTGTAGCCCATCAGCCCTGTACCACACAGCAAAATCCCTAGAGTTAAATGAACTCTGCTCAGAGAATATTTAGTCCCACTCTACAGAGAGTTAGGGCGTTTTTCCACTGGGTTCGTTTGCTGCGGTCCGAACCCGAGTGCGCTAGTTCCCGGCGCCTCCCGCAGCGTTGGTCTGGTTTCACACTCAATTAATTGTATCGAACCCAGGTGCGTTTGCAGTGATCTTACGTCATCGCAAACGCAATCAAACAATGATATCGACAGTGATACGCATGCGCGGGATACTATACTTCCTGAACAAGCGCGCACCCGAGTCCGTGTTGCTTGCACATTAACGCGAACCGCACCACGGTTCGGGAGCAACCGAGCTCAGACCACCTCCTCCAGGTAGTCTCGGGTTCGGTACTCTAGTGCGCACCCGGGTCCGATGACAGCGTTCACATTAGCGATTTTTCATGCGAACCGTGCCCCGGTCCGCACTAAACTGCCAGTGTGAAAGCGCCCTTAAAGTAACTCTGAATCTGTGTTCAAATTAGTGAGATAATAAAATGATTAATTAATTGATGATTGACCATTAGTGATGAACACCTGCTGTCAACAAGCAGAATCAATGAAGGAAAGAGAAACACAAGAATTACAACTGACTTCCAGCCAGTGACACTCATTTAATCACTGAATTGTCTCATTAAGTTTAACTCTGATTCAGAGTTACTTTAAAGGCCCTTTCACACCTACCTTGTATGGTCCGGATTTTCTGACTTTTCAGTTTGATCCGAATCAAAATTACAGGTGTGAAACCTCCCCCAGACCAACTGTCCACACCAAACAGATGAAATTTGGTCAGACGAAAAGAGGTAGTCTCGGTCCGGATCAAACTGAACAAAGGTTTGGTTTGTTTCTAGTGTGAAAGCATTGTCTGTATGGTTCAGATTTTCAGACCATTTACAGGAAGTTCCGGTGGTTTTCGCAGAATTGCTTGCAGTCTTCTCCTACTTTACTGCCGGCGACGATAAAATGTTCGCACAACGAGGACGTTAATTTGGCGAATTTGAACTAGCCTCGAGTATAGTTGGTGCTGCAGGGAGTAATGCCCTAATAATAACAGCATAGTGGCAACGATATGCGTCTGTTCATTCATTCTTGTCAATGTTTTTATTTATTTATTTTTATTCTTGTCAAAGTTATCCACCGAATTGACAACACGCTGACGTCAGACGCACATCCATTTACAAACCAATCAATGTCAAGATGCAGCCCACAAAGATGATGACGACAGGATGCATGTCATGTAAAGTTCTTTAGTGCGCTCGCATAATTGCAATGTGAAACCAAACCAACACTTACCGAATGTATAAAATGTATCAAAACATGAACTTTGGTTCGGACCGTAATGTGGACTTTCAGGTGTGAAAACGCCCTAACATTCTTTAGAGTGGGTCCAAATGTTCTCTGAGCAGAGTTAATTTAACCCCTGGGGATTTTGCTGTGCATGATGGAAACTAGATGAGACAAAAAATGTACAGGTCTTAGAATAAACTAGTCAAAAATGTCACTTCTATCGTTTACGGTCTGCATTATTATTTTAAAGACTTCTTTAAAGTCATTGAGTTTCACTTTTCAAACATTTAAATACAAATTGCCCTCTAAATCTATCAAATCTGAACTGCCTGTAACATCATTTCTTGTAACTATCTCTGTGTCTATGACTTTCAACTGAAACGTGCTTTACTATGAATAGCTTATGACACAGGCTCAGCAGAGTTTAGCTGACTTTGAATGAGAGAGAGACTCTGAGGCATTCAGGACTGGTACACTGCATTTTCATAAACTTTTAACATAGTTTCATTCTACTATCTATTAACTCTAGCCCAGCTTAAGACATCTTTACCAAAAATTACACATGTCGTTTTTAATTTCTAAATAATTTTGGACTATCTTATACATTATATCTTATATGTAGATATATATTATATCTCTGAATTTTCTTCAGTGTTACAAATGATTTTTAGCACATCTTTTGAGTTTATTACTTTCTTCTCAAATAATGTCAATATTCCAAAAGTGAGAAAAAAATATATAGTAAAAGCATTTTTAAAATTACTTGGACACTTTATTTGCAGTCCTTTGTTATTAAAACAAACTTGTTGATCTGACTTATCAGTGCAGAGATGTTCTCCATAAACACCTGCAATTGCTGATAAGGCTCCAAATTAAGTAAAAGTCAAGGGTCAAGAGCCCAACGAAAGCAAACACTGATCTCCGTGATGGTGACCTCAAACGAAACATTTTCAATAAGACATCAACATCTAAACCTCTGTTAATTCTCTATAAGATCTTCTGTAGACGTGTGACAGTACGTCTGGTTAGTAAGTGAAGCTGGTAATGCTGTTTGTGGAGTTGTTTAATCAGATCCCGGCACCAACACTGAATATTTGGAGAACGTTCTTATAACAAAATTCTGTTAGCTGTTAAATTCTGTAATTATTGCACATTAACACTGGTGGATTTGTGTCAGCCTCAACTACATCAGCCGACACCTGGCCTATAGTTTGATCATTGTGAACTTGTAAACGGCTCCAACTTACTCATTCCATTGAAGCATTGTGTCCCAATTAGGAATGTAGTCACTGATAAGCAGTTCTCTGTATTATTCTGACAGTCCACAGGTGGCCTATTCAGTCACAATAGCTGAATCATAATCTGCATCATTATCATTGGCAACACATTCATTTTCATTACAGCTGCACGGAAACACTCAACATGTTCTAATGAGTTTTCACAAAGTTTTAACTTGAGTCACACTTGTCCAGGGAAATGATCCCGACCCAGAATTTCCTTTACTTGCTTTTTGTAAAGCAAAGGTATTCATAAATAGTTCCATAAATTATATCAGAAATTAAATTTTTGGCGCACACAGCAAAAACTCCTGGGAGTTTATTTGATTCAATACTCAAGAGTGTTAAAGTGTTAAAATAAGAGTGTTAAATGAACAATGAAGCATTTAATGAGATTATTAAGTGATTAATTGAGTGAAGATCAAATTGAGTGAAGCGGCCAAAAAGACAAAAGATATAATAAGAGTTAAGAGCCCAACTAATGGAAACACGAATCACTCTTATGGTGACTTCAAATGAAACACAGAGTTAAACCTCTGTTAATTCTCAATAAAAACTTCTGTAGACGTCTGACAGAAATAAAGTCAGTCTGGTTAGTAATAAGTGAAGCTGGTAATGCTGTTTGTGGAGTTGTTTAATCCTCCTCTGCTGAGATCTTCACAGATTTAATGTCTTCTTTTCTCTTCAGTTGATCATCTTAGACTGTGGCTGAAGTCAGTTGTAGTTCTTGTGTTTCTGCTCGTCTCTTTTTCTGTTCTCTTCTTTCCTTCAGTGATTCTGCTTGTTAACAGGCTTAATAAGGCTGAAATTACTCCATATTTAATATACACAGTTTTTTTGGCTACGATAAGGTCCAGTTCTGGTTTGTTTCTTTGCTCTTGGCTGACATGTGGCATTGCTATGCAGAGGTGTAAAGTCCAGGTTCAGAAAGTAAAAGTCCTCCTCAGTATTTTGTTCCAATCACCTGGATTTGCTAATTCAGACTAACAATCAGCTGATTGAGTTTATGGGTGGAATAAACATATGGCAGGACTTTTACTCTTTGACCCCTGGAATTCCCACCTCTGGCTCTGAGCAGTGTTGATTTAACACTGGGGATTTTGCTGTGAAGAACAGTACTGTGTGGGGGTTTCCTGGTGACAGATTTCATATTCCAAAGAATATTTTTTTTCTGGTTTTGGGGAAAGGAGCCATGAATAACAGATAGTTGAAGAGACACCACCCAAAAAAGGAGAACAAAATTCTTCTAAGTTTTCAATCTTGAGCACACTTCATCTGTGAACACATAGACTACTGTATTGTAAGACTGTGAGTTAGAGCAAATAATGAAATCAGGCAGGTATATTGTAAACAGAGTTACTGAAGGCACAACTGGACCTCAAACAGAGAGTCTCTGGCAGGATGAAGAAAAAGCTCCAATGTGCAGTAAGTAGAAATTGTTTTCTGATGTAGAGATGGAGCTGGTAATGGAGCAATAATGTTACATGGAGCAATAAAGATACAAAAAATTTCAATCATTCCTTTTTTACATTGTAAAATCCAACAGTTGTTCTAACTAACACTTTTTAGTTAACTTTACTTAAACTCTTAATTGTAAAAATCTTCGGTACTGTTCACATGCTATGCATTGGTTATTCAGAAAACCCAAGTTAAGATTAATTGATTGGTTTGAGTTACATTTTGTCAAGCAAAAACAAATGTAAATTAAAAAATTATTTTTAAAATAAATATAAAGTTATAAAGACAATATGAAGACACCAGAGATGGTGTTGTTAATGGTATCACTAATGTTTTATCAGTAATTGTCACATGCAAGTTCAAATATTTTTTCTTAGAACAATATGTCAATGTTTCTGCTTTTATATAGTGCTGTTATATAGTGAACTGTTAAAGCAAATCCGACACCCGTCTCCAGGGTGACCTCTAGTGGTCAGAACAGTGTAAATGCAACAAAAACCCGGGCCAAACATGCATAAAAATACATTTTACAAATCTATTGCAAAAAAAATGTTTTAAGTAAAATCTCTTTCGAATGCAATTATCTAATCAACTAATAAGATTATCAAGTGTCTATATGCTATTTGATAAATTGTCAGGGTTTGTTTTGTTTGTTCTATGAATGGCTCAGCTAACAGGCCAATCAGACACTACTAACTACCATCATTCATTTTAGAACCGAACCATTGATCCGGAACAAACAATTCGTAAAGGTTTCAAAGCTTCATGAAGCAGTGTTTTGAAACTGCCATTTTATTTTTAATGTATTAACACTTATACACAATTTTTTTGCCCAATATGGTCATCTTTAGATATTTTACTATAAAGCAATGTTTGTCTTGTAACTGTGCGTTCACACCGCCGCCGTAGAAAGATGCGGGGACGCTCTGACACTCTGTAGATCGAATGATTTGACTGCAGTCTGGAATCCTCTCAAGCGGAGGACTTCTATATTCCGATTGGTTACCGTTGAACTATGTCATAGTTCATTACCATAAAGGTGACCTGACTTCAACTCTTCTCGCTGCTCTCGCCGCCCAAGAAACGCAGCGCTTGCCGGAGCTCACCGCCGACTCGCATTGAAAATGAATGACTTCCGGCCACTTTGATGCTCTCGGCGGCGGTGGTGTGAAAGCACAGTAAAAAAAAAATATATATATATATATATATATACTATAAAAGCACATTATATAAAGACAAAGATTAAAAGGTTGATTTTATTCCTTTATTTTTTTTTGTGCAATAATATGAAGGGTATACACTGATATGTGTGTGTTTTGTCTCTGTTTGTCAGGAGGACGCAGGTGTTTGGTGTTGATGACAGTGTGTCTCGGGCTCATTTGTGTTCTTCTGCTGGTCTTCATCACACTGTACATCAACATCACAGCAGAGAGAGACATGTTAAAGAGTTACAAGAACACAGTTGAAGAGTTCAATCACACTATCATCAGCTTACAGGACAAGAACACTGATCTAATGACTGAAAAAGACCAACTGAAGAACAAATTCAACTGTTTGAGTCAGATGAAACTGGAACTGGAGACCAGAGTCAATAATCTCAGCGCTGAGAAAAGCCAGTTACAGAGAAGTGTTGACTCTTTGAATCGGAAGAAACTGGAGTTGGAGACTGAACTAAACGAGAAGTTATCTAAACAAGGTTTGTACAAATGGATTTATATGTTTATTTGCACTTTACAACACGAATAATGAGCAAAGTGTTTGTGTTTATTGAAAGGAAATGGATTTTTTTTCATATCCAATGAGGAGAAGAGCTGGTCTGACAGCAGGCAGTTCTGCAGGGATGGAGGAGTTAATCTGGTCATTATCAACACTGAAGAGAAGCAGGTGAGATTGAATGAGCGATTGTTAGTTAATGAGAGGAATCTCACTTATTCCTGTTTTATATTCACATGCAGAGACTCATATCCTCTGTAGTCAATGAGAGTATGTGGATTGGTTTGTCTGACACTGAGACTGAGGCGATCATGAAATGGGTGGATAATTCAACACTGAATCAAGGGTAAGTGATAAAACACTCACAGAGAAACATTTCGGATTCATCTGTTAAGTCCTTTTTATAAAAATGAGATAATGTCAACCTTCAAAAATTACACAATCACGACAACAACCACAAAAAAAAAAAAAAAAAAAAATACTTCTCATAAATAAATTGCATGGATAAATTCTTCCCTCTTTTACATTTCTGCACTGCTGTGCTAATCTGGAGTGCATTTCCCAAAAGCATTGTTGGCCAACTATGATCACAATTTCCATTGAATTCTATTGGTAACGATGGAACTTGCGACCATAATTGGCTTTGGTAAACGCACCCCTGAACTCCTGCTCTGCTATTCTGGTGCTGTGAATATTGTTGGCTTCTTTATGATGAATAGCTTGTTAAGCTCCTCATTATTTGTTTGCTGAAAAACTTTAATTGAAGAATCTGGGGTCCTGAATAACTGAAAATCTGACACATTTTATTCAGGTTTTGGTACAAAGGTGAGCCGAATAACGAAGGACAAAATGAGGACTGTATTGAAATGATGCCTACAAAAGACCCTGTGAACAACTGGAATGATCTGCCATGCTCTGATAAGAGGAAATGGATTTGTGAAAAATATATCACTGTAAAACCAAACAATTTAAGCTAACTCATTCATTTGAGGACACCGATTACCTCAATTCAATTAAGTTTATATATAGTTATAAATACTCTGAATTATTTTAATCGAGTCCACTAAAACAAGGACATTTTTCTTAATACACAATTAAACTTTACACTGCATTCAAATACCTTACTTCACTATTGAGTAAAAACAGTGAAATTACAAACTTTAAATGAACTCAGAGCACTTGCAGTTACTGTTAGCTCACAAAATCACACACAAAGTCTAACTAACTCATAACATTTGAGGACACAGATTATCTTAATTCATTTAATTTTTGAAACTAAAAGGAGATAATATACATTGCAATCAAGAAATTAAGTGATTAATTAAGTGACTAATTAAGTGATGATTGAGCATTAGTGATGAACACCTGCTGGTAACAAGCAGAATCACTGAAGAAAAGAGAAACACAAGAACTACAACTGACTTCAGCCACAGGCTGATTAAATCAATTTAAGATAAAATACATTAAATCTGTGAAGATCTCAGCAGAGGATTAAACAACTCCACAAACAGCATTACCATCTTAACTTATTACTAACCAGTTTAACTTTATTTATGTCATGCGTCTACAGAAGTTGATTTGTAGTCACCGTGATGGTGATCAGTGTTTGCTTTGGTTGGGGGTTTGACCCTTGATTTTATAGCATCTGTTAAATACATCTGGTTGCTGAGACTGTGTTTATAAAACATGTTTATGGTACAAATGACAAAAGGAAATATTATCAGGTTTAGATGGTTGTGCTTTGATGATAAAAAACATCAATTAATGACTTGATTCACTGATCATTTCTAGAGCTTAATTTCTGATTAAACAGGTGATGTTTTATTAATTATTGTATTGTTTATTATAATAGAATTGTGATTCTACTATAAAAGTCATTGCTGTGCCAATCAGATTTTAAAAACCTTTGTGGTAGCATGATGACTCACATAGATATCAAGAAATAAACAAATGAACCTCGACAATGGTGACGATTAACCAAATATTCTAGGGATGGCCCGATACCGATACTGGCATCGGGGATCAGGCCGATACTGTCCTCAAATACTCGTACTCGATCTCATAAAAATTCGCCGATACCACGCACCGATACCACGTCCATTTTGCGAAACGAAACTGGCCGCCGCGAGTGCTTTGTCGAGGTGAACTGAGGCATAGACGCGCGAGCTGGTCGAGCACATGCCTTAGTTTAAACAGACGAGACATCAGTGGAAAGTTTGTTCAGTCGGATGTCAATGGCAACGAAATTAAACGAGGCATGTAGCTTTAGCTTATTATTAACGTTAACTGACGAGAGAGAGAGACAGAGAGAGAGCGAGAGAGCGAGCGCACTTCTGTTGAATGCTCTTGATTGCTGATCGTTCACTCAGCACATGTTATTTGGATGAAAACTAAATCGTATATGTAGCCTAAGTAAAGTAAAACATGAACTGTTACCTGACTGAAGTATAACGAGTGGTTCCCTACGTTATTACAGGACGTGTGCAGGTTAAGAAGTTTCATGAACGCAAACATCCGAAGCGCGCGCCCCACAAACCAGCGTCTCAGCGCGAATACTGAATTAAATTGTCTTTCACGTCTTGCGCTTGTACGGACGAATTCACACACAATGTAATAACGCCCGTCTTGGTGAGTATCCTATAGTAAACAAAGTCGGTTATATCTCAAATGAACGTAGCATGTTCAAGTGCGGTCTGTGCGTTCGGTCTTAAAGGGGCAGCAGTTTGATAAACCTGCTTCTGTGTTTTAATGCTAATCAAACAAAGGAGAAATAAATACTCACTGCTCTTGACTAAATAGGCTACCCTTTTCAACTTTAGAAAATATCCATCTATATATAATTCATACAGTAATGAATATGCTTTTTTCACATTTGATTACTTTATTCAAATTTCTGTACTGTTAGATACCCGAAAAACTCTAAAAACACTGTTTATTTCATTTGTAGCCTTTCTTTGTTCTATATTGTATATATTTGTCCTATTTGTAATTCGATTGTTTGTTTTTATTTTGTTACTTACTGCTTACTTGTTTTAAATTCACATTAATTAGGCTGCTAGTTTTTGTTGTAGTATCAAAATTGGATTAAATAATTGATATTTCACTGGTTTTGACAAACATTTGAACCGCTGACCCAGTCCTCAGCACTGAGCCCTGCTGAAGCAGCTCTAAATATGTGCTGTGCTATTAAATGAAAGATGAAATATGATAGAGCAATAGAATGAACAGTGACAGTAGGCTTACAGAAGCTCATACAATGCATTTTAGCAGGCTTAATTAAGCATGAAAATAACTGAAAGAAATATATATATTTGATGAACAAATTAAGCCAACTAATATGATTTATAATCTTTTGGTTTATCTACTAATACATTTAAAAATTACAAATGCAGTGAAAATTCAGGTATCGGTTACGGTATCGGTATCGGCGAGTACCAAAAATTACAGTATCGGTATCGGACTCGTTCTGCAAAAAGTGGTATCGGGACATCCCTAAAATATTCAGATAAACCTCTGAACACCACAAAACAAGCTACTAAAGTCATAACAAAAACAGCATCCATAAGCATAAATAGTAAGAATAAAAGAAAATAGACAAAACACCTGTATTATTTATTCATGCCGCTATGCATGCTGGGAGCCATGGATACGTTTTGTACTATGCTAGTACGTACCCAGCATTAATTGCAGCATTAATCTTTTTTTTTTTTTTTTATGGTCACCATTGTTGAGATTCATATGCTGATACTTGATGTCTGTGTTAGTCTGAATAATGTCAAAAAATTTAAAAAAAGTGTACAAACTTTACAATAATTTATAATATCACAACACCACTGGCTCACATAATGTAGAACTTCATTTTTAATATAATTTAATTAAAGTAATACATCATCCATTAAATCAGAGATTAGATTTTAGATAAGACCAGTGAGTCAGATTAACAAATTGTGACTGTCTCTATCAGTGTGTAATAATCAACACCAGACTATATAACCTATTGTGTTTTGTGCTATATCTCATGAGTTTTAACACTCAGTTATTATACAGCCAAAGTAAAGCTAATGTGCAAAAGTTAAGGGTCAAGAGCCCAACTAAAGCAACCGCTGATCACCATAATGGTGACTTCAAACAAAACTCAATAAATCATCAACATCTAAACCTCTATTAAAGGGGTCATGAACTGGATTATTTTATCATATTATAATGTTTCCTGGGGTGTCCTTATAATGTTAGTATGATTTCTACATCAAAAATGGTCATAATTTAGAAATAAAAGCCATTTTTCCTACCCTGGTTTTAGCCTCTGATTTGAACGCTCTGTTAGAAGGGGCGTGTCTGTGTGAGGCTTCAGTGTAAACGCCCACTGCTGTGATTGGCTGACATGTTTGCATATGAAATAGCTAGTATTACATGTGGAACCCTCTCTCTCTCGAAATCTTCTACTACGTTTTTACTATTAAAGCTATCAAGATGTGAAGTTGATCTTTTGTCATTGGCTTGATTTACTGATGCATAAACAGTATTGAACGATTTTGAGAGAAAGATTATCTGTCTGAACTTGATTACACATCAGAAATCACTGATCACAAATCAGGCATTGGAATAAACATGGTTACCTACATATTTGTGGCATTGCTGGCAGATCCATATCGTAAAAGTCTGATGCAAAGCCTGCGTCGAAACTAGGACTGAATTACCAAACAATCCACAGTGAATCGTACTGAACACTAATGATGCACTGCTGAGGCATTCACATTGTTGAGAAAAAAAAAAACGTTCCTAGATTAGGATCATTTGGAAGGTAAAGGTATCGATCCTGTGTCGATCTTTTCTCGTTCTCATGTAACTATTCTAACGCTCCAGTGGGCGGGGCCAAAGACGCGGTGATGTAGACAGAGGCGTTGGCCTTCTTCTGAAGGCGGTCTACAGCTGACGTGTGGCGTCACACGTCTCCACTTTTGAGATCCTGTCGTTTTCTGGTCTTGGTTTCAATAAAAGCAATAACTAGGAAGTTTTTAGTTTTGAAACTTGCAGGGTATTTTTATAGTATAACAAACTCTTAACTGTCAAAAGATCAAGGAAAATTGTAATTCTCAGTTCATGACCCCTTTAATTCTCACAATAACTTATGTAGACGTCTGACAGAAATAAAGTCAGTCTGGTTAGTAATAAGTGAAGCTGGTAATGCTGTTTGTGGAGTTGTTTAATCCTCCTCTGCTGAGATCTTCACAGATTTAATGTCTTCTTTTCTCTTCAGTGGATTTCATCTAAGACTGTGTCTGAAGTCAGTTGAAGTTCTTGTGTTTCTCTTTACTTCAGTGCTTGTTAACAGCAGGTGTTCATCACTAATGCTAAATTATCACTTAATAATCGCTTAATTATCCAATTATTATCCAATTATGCTGGGAACTAGACATTTTCTATAACTCATTCAGTTTGAGTTCTATTTCAGTCATCGTTTCCACATAACTTTCAGTAATATGAGTGCAATTTACTAAATTTTATTTGGTACATATAGCTGTTAGGTTATCCAGTCTTGTTTTTTTGTTTTTTTTTGTTGCTTCTATTATTTTAGTGAATCATTCTTATTGTGAATGTATAATTTCTGATTGAGGTTTCTGTCTTTATAAAACTGCCATCTGTTCTTCATATGAATTTGTTAAAAGGAAAATGTAAAATTGTCATTATTTTTTCATTGCTATAATAAACTCACAACATCCAGTTTCTCACGATGTGAATTAGGATGATCTGGGACACCTAACCTTTGATGTGTTCATGACTGTTATTCTGTTATTGAGTGTCTGTGAAACTGCTTTTGAGTTTAATTGCTTTCACTTTGAATAAAATGGTCGATAACCATTATTATTAAAGTAAACTGTATTTTTGTTTTTATTCTATATTTCATTCTTGTTATCTGTTTATTGCACTTAAAGCTCGTCCCATGTTCTATATCATTTTTTCATCATATTCACATATTCATGTTAAAGTTTGTCATTTCACTTAAAGGCAGGGTAGGCAGGATTTTTCTAAAAAACTTTTTCCCAAATTTGTTTAAACTGTCTTTATATACCAATACATAATTAAAATGTAAGTACTCTGAAAAATAGAGTATAAAAATTGAGTGTCTCTAGTCCTCTCAGGGCTGCAATAAACACAGCTACTTATTTCCATTCGGAACGAATTAAATGATTGGATGGGCGACTGTCACTCTCTCTCGCTATCATGGCTACCACCCCTGCTGCTACAGGAGCTGCCCACATGTGCGCACCCGTTTGACTCGAGGAGGGGAAGAGGCACGGAAGCTAGGAAGAATCACAGTTATGGCAGAGAAAGAGCAGTCAAAACTACACAGCAAAATCCCTAGTGTTAAATTAACACTCTCAGTGTTTATATGAGTCCACACTCAGAGTGTTATAAGTAACACTGAAGCAGTGTTAAAGTTAATGAGATAATTAAGTGATTAATTGAGTGATGATTGAGCATTATTGAAGACACCTGATGTTAACAAGCAGAATCACTGAAGGAGAAAACCGTAATTGGTATGTTACCATTATGGAGATCAATGTTTGTTTTAGTTGGTCTCTTGACCCTTAAATCATTAACTTTAGATATAGTTTGGCTGCTGTACCTGAGTTATAACTGCCAGATGGCTAAAGAGAAAATGTGATATGATGGTGTTGGTTGTGTTTTAATTAGGGCTGGGAATCGATTAAAAAAAATTAACTAATTAATTGCACAATTTCTGTAATTAATTACAATTAATTGCGCTTCCCCCAAGCTTGTAATCATCAATATTTAAACTTAGAATCACCTAATTAAACAACACAGGAAAAAAAGGGAACAGAAAATAGCCCTATATTAAAATATTAAACATCAATATATCAATATATTATTCTTTTTCAATAATCAATCAACATAATCAATTTAACAGATTATTATTATAATTATTATTTTATTAATTATTCAAACAAAATATAGTCCTACAAAGCTATTATTACCAGAGCATGTGATCAGAGCAGGTCATTTTACCATTGTTGCCCAGCATGGCTATACCAGCTCAGCAAACAGAAGTCAACAGAGAAATTTCACGTTACTTGAGTGGACTTTACTTTTCCAGTGCTTAGTACATGATTGAAGCCTTTGGGCCGTTAACGACAGAGCTGCCGACACACACACACACACACACACACACACACACACACACACACGGAACGGAGAGCTCGCCGCTGCTGGGCCATTAACGACAGAGCGAGCCGACACACACACACACACACACACACACACACACACACACACACACACACACGCACGCGCGCGCGCGGATCACAGAGCGCGCCGACCGACCGACACACACACACACACACACACACACACACACACACACACTCGCGCGCGTGCGCGCGGAGCACAGAGCGCGACGCACATACCGAGCGGAAAAGACCCGCTCATGAAAGCTGCCCGAGAATGAAACCTGACCGCCGAACATGGAGGGGCGGGACGGCATATTTCGGCCTTTTTAATAGCAGACGCAACAGGAAATCATTAAAACGAGGCAAAAAAAAAAGTGCTGCGTCAATTGCGTTATTTTTTTTTAACGCGTTAAACATTTCAAATTAATCGCAAAGATTAACGCGTTAATTCCCCCAGCCCTAGTTTTAATATAATCATTATTTCACAATTTTTTAACCTGAGTCACTGAATTCATAAAGAGACTAATTTCTGAGTTAGATATACTTTATTAATTATAGCAGCACTGTCCTTGAAAAGCATAATAGTTTTAACTTTTACAATGTAATCCAAATAATTTTCTAAAAGTTGTTCACGTAAAGGTTTTTTTTGTTTTTTTGTTTTGTTTTTTGACACAGACATGAATAATCAGCCTGTGAATCTCAACAATGGTGACAATTATAAAGCATGTTGCGGTGCATTCTGGGTACCACCAATCAAAACTCATTCATGGCTCCCATCATGCATTGCTGCATGAATAAATAATGAGCTTATGTTCAGAATTGATCTGTTTGTCACCATTGCTGAGATTCATACACTAATTCTTGATGTCTGTGTGTGCCTAATAAAAGTACTTTTAAAGAAGTTTTATTTATTTTTTGCAATTGATTTGATCATTTGGATTTCATTGAAAAGGATAAAAATGGCCAGTGCTGCTAAAAACCATAAGGTAGACTTAATTTAGAAATTAAACTCTCAATGAGTTCAGTGATTCAGGCCAACTAATGATTATGTTAAAACACAACCAACACCATCAGATCACATTTGCTCTTTGTTTATCTGGCTGTTATAACTCAGATACAGCAGCCAAACAAAATCTAAAGTAAAAAAGTAAGGGTCAAGAGCCCAACCATAATGGTGACAATTTTTAAATGAATTTTCTCCTTCAGTAATTTTGCTTGTTAACATCAGGTGTCTTCAATAATAGTCAATCATCACTAAATTAATCACTTAATTATCTCATTAACTTTAACACTCTTGAGTGTTAATTTAACACTGGAGTTTTTGCTGTGTACTTTGGGTTAAGGTAAAACGTTGAGTTGGAAAAAATTAAAATTTTGGTTTGACATTAAATCAAAATTTATGCTTTTAACTAAATCATAAATACAATTTGAGAAAATCAAAAAAAAATTTTGCTGTAACAAATTTACATCAATTGTTTTAAGTTAATCCAAAGTATAATTTTTTTCAGTGAAGAGAGCGAAGGGGCGTCGTCCATCTTTTTTTACAGTCTATGCTCTGCGCATTGAAAGGCTGTCACTCAGCGCTGCACTGCATCACATTCACTGTTAGACCTTACCGGGTTTTTTTACAGTAAAATACTGGCAACACTGTTGCCAGTAATATACTGTTAATTGTACAGTTCTTTACTGTAATCTATAGTTTGTTTCTGTAAAAATGCACTAAATTAAAATTCAAGTTAACTAATTACACTTGCAGAAACCGACTGCCTTAAATTGACCAACTGTCATTACTGTGTACAAAGTATTACAAAGTATTACTGTGAACTTCTTTCATTTGAGACCACTAAAAAACTATTGTACATAAAAAGATTTCCACTGGACCAGCAACTACACAGTCACCGCCTGTTAAATAAAGCAACATGCAGCAAATCATCAATGTTTGTAGATCTTCTCCTAGACTGAAGCACAGGCTCTACTCTTCAGCACAACGGTGACCCAAAAAATAAATTTTACAGTAAACTACTGGCAACAGTGTTGCCAGTATAAACCTGTTTTATAACTTACAGTTTATTACTGTTAAAATACATTTTGTGGGTGTGTCTTTTTATCTTACACTGTTAACCCTTTCAACCCCACAGGAAAATCCACACTACAAAGAGTAAAAAGTGACATTGACACAGTGTTGCAGTGAGATAATTAAGTGAATATGTTGAATAATAAGTGAATAAGTGAAATAAGTGATTGAGCATTAGTGATGAACACCTGCTGTTAACAAGCAGAATCACTGAAGGAAAGAGGAACACACGAACAGAAAATAGAGAAACACAAGAACTACAACTGACTTCCAGTCATTACACATTATTACACTTATTATTAACAGTATGACTTTATTTCTGTCATACATCTACAGAAGTTTTTATTGAGATGTTTAATTGAAAATGTTTGGTTTGAAGTTACCATGATGGAGATCAGTGTTTGCTTTAGTTGGGATACTGACCCTTGACTATTAAACATTAGTATTTCACTGTGTGAATGAACTGTGTCTTTGTACTTGTGCACACACAGTTTGTGAATGATTGCAGTTATACTGATTATGATGAATAAATTGTCATATAGCCTGTTCATACACTAAATCTCTTTCGGTTTTTAATTCTGTATCAAAAGTGTTATATTACCACCAGTGTGAAACTACAGTAATAAATTACAATGATATTTTTTTTAACACATAATGCACAGCCTAAAAAAGAAACAGAGCTACAATGTCTTGTAGAAACACAGAAATATAAAACATCTGCATATGTCTCTCATCAATGGTGGCAATAATTTATTTGTATTTATTTATTTATTCATGCAGGAGTGCATGCTGGGAGTTTTATACAATCCTGGAACCCAGCATGCATTGCGACATGAACGTTTTTATTGTCACCATTGTTGAGATTCATGTGCTGATTGTTGATGTCTGTTTGTGTCTGAGTTAAGCAGTAGTTCAAAAAGTTTTAAAGCACTATATTATTTCAATATTTGCTGTATTTCACATTATAGATAAAAAATATGATTAATATGAAAAACCCATAAATCCAAAGCTTTTACACTGGTTAAGATCAGAGAATCAGACATGTCCAGGATGATTATGTAATCATCACAACAGTCTTAAACACCTGATCATCTTTCTCTTGACTTTTTCTTGCCATAACACATGTGTTTTATAAACGCATAGTTAAACCAGTCAGAGAAAAACTGATATAATAAAGTCAATGGTTCAAGAGCCCAACTAAAACAAATACTGATCTCCATCATGGTGATAATAACTTTATTATTTTCAATAAAACATCAACAATTAAATATCTGTTAATTCTCAACTAGGGTTGTGCCGATGGACGATATCATGGAGAGCCACAATTTCGAAACGGGTGCTTTGCTGTGCAAAGAGAAACATTTCACCCGTTGGCCGCTGGTACTTTCACTTTTGCCGCAGAGACCCTTTATGTCCTATAAATGTATCGTATTGTTGATAATCCGCGCAGATTTCAGTTGACGATTATGTAAAGTTAATAACAAAACATGAATGAGAAAGATAAGAGCAGGATGTGCTATTGAACAGTAATATTAAAAGCACGATAAGCCGCGAAAGAGAACTGAATTCTACTGACAGGATGCTGCGCACGAGCTCCGAGCGCAACATAGTAGTCTTTGTCTTCGGTTGCGCGCCTGAACGGCCAAATAAACATTTCAAAATGCCAAGCCGAGTATTCCCGTTGCGTAAACACAGTAGATGTAAGTAGCTACAATGTGCACTCTCCCTGTCTCTTCGTGATCGTCAGCACCCCCCCCCCCCCCACCCCCCGACGATATCATCGTCCATCGCGATGTTTTACTGTAAACATCGTCAACTGCCAATTTAGGGGACATCGCCCAACCCTATTCTCAACAATAACTTTTGTACAAAAGAAATAATGTTAAACTGGTTTTTAAACTGGTTTCACACTCAGTGTTGCTGGAAGTCAGTTGTAGTTCTTGTGTTTCTCTTTTTTCTGTTCTTGTTTCTCTGTCCTTCAGTGATTCTGCTTATCAAGTGTTCATCAGTTTCTCAATTCACTCACTTCTTTTCATTCACTCTGTCAAGTGGACTATATTAGTGAACTAATGTAGGGAATAGTGAATGAGGGTATAGGGTGTGATTGGGAAAACAGCCTCTGAGTGTCGATTTTGAGCACTGTTCATTTACAGTATATTCCTGTAGGCTATTTTTGTTTTCTACTGTATATTACTGTTTTAATGGAAAATGGTATGATATTGTCAGAATTAGGCCTTTTTTTACAGCAAGGGTTAACAGTGTTGTTACGGCAACGGACTGTCTTTGAGTGAGTCATTAAACCTTTCATTCAACGAACACATTCAAAAACGCTGATTCATTGATTAAAAGATAGATGCAATGAAACAAGGTGTTCATTATTTTTAACTTCATTTTAGCTCTATTTTTTAAGGCTTAGCTGACCAGCAATGCTTCGCATGGGTAACGCTGAAGCTGATGCTTCACTTAATAGAAACCAATGGCTTTGATTAAACACGTGACTCGCTGATTTTTTTTTTTTCGTGGCTTCCCCGCGCTGTCGAATTCTGACCAGCGCTGACGCTGGCGCTAATTATAGTAATACCTTCAACATTAAAAGGTTGCTGCAGTTATTTGCATTCCTCTGCGGTTGGCCTGTCAGAAGCGCGGTACTACAATATTGCGGTTATCGCGACAGCCCTAAGTGTGAAAGCATTGTCTGTATGGTTCGGACTTCCAGACCATTTACAGGAAGTTCCGGTGGTTTTCGCAGAATTGCTTGCAGTCTTCTCCTACTTTACTGCCGGCGACGATAAAATGTTTGCACAACGAGGACGTTAATTTGGCGAATTTGAACTAGCCTCGAGTATAGTTGGTGCTGCAGGTAGTAATGCCCTAATAATAACAGTATAGTGGCAACGATATGCGTCTGTTCATTCATTCTTGTCAAAGTTTTTTTCTTTTTCTTTATTCTTGTCAAATTTACTCGCAGAATTGACAAAACGCTGACGTCAGATGCACATCCGTTTACAAACCAATCAATGTCAAAATGCAGTCCACAAAGGCCGCATTTACACTGCAGGTCTTGATGCCAAATTCCGATCTTCTGACTATATCTGATTTTTTTGACGACCCGCTTATATCATCTTTTAAAAGTGACCGTATCCGATATTTGCATTTACACTATACACTGCCGAAACAACCCAATGTAGACATTCTGACACAGAAAAGGAAGTAAAACAGCACGAAATGTAATGGATGCAGATGCAGAAATTATTATAGTGTTTTGCTTTCCGCACTATTTTTAAAGGTCAGCAAAACTTAGCTCTAGTAAGGTGGAGAAAAAAGAAGAGAGTCCTTGTTGCAGCCTGGGCGAATTTAGCGATGATCGCTGCTACATTGGTTCAGAGAGACGTTTGGATGCGGCAAAGGACTCAAGATTGGTGGGATCGAGTTGTTGGAAACTGGGGTCAGGAACAGTGGGTCAGAAACTTTCGTATGAGACGAGAAACTTTTGATATGTTGGGTGAGTGGTTGTCACCAATGCTCTCTTACGAGGACACAACATTTCGCCAGGCAATCTCAGTGCAGAAGCGCGTTGGAGTTGGACTATGGTGGCTCATGACAGGAGCTGGTTATCGAACACTGGCACATCTGTTTGGCATAAGTGACGCATCAGTATGCCTAATAGTCTGGGAGTTTTCCCATGCCGTGCAAAATGAGATGATGCGCGAGTACATCAAGCTGCCAGAAAGTGAGGAGCTCCAAACCGTCCTTCTTGGTTCTCCCAGGAGAGTTCATTTAACACTGGAGTTTGATTTCACTAATTAGTTCTCTCTCCTACTGAATTAACAAATCACGGTGATTGGAACAAAAAACTGAGGAGGACTTTTACTTTCTGAACCTGGACTTTCCACCTCTGGCTATTGCTAACATAATAATATATAAATGTTTCTAAGCTGGCTATTGCTGAAACAACTTAGTGGCTGATATGAACTAAAGATATAAGATATTACTCTAAAGAAGTATGACTCACTGGGATATGAACTAAATGACAAATGCTGACTTGTAATACAAATAGTGGCTGATATGAACTAAAGATATTAGATACTCTGTACCAGGGTGGGAATTATACCGCGGCCACGCAGCCATGGCCGACGTTGCCCTACACTTTGGCCTTCATGCCCCGTGAAAAAAAAATCATCGTACGGCCACAGTGGCCTGTGTGCCCCGGCCCTGTCCAAGTTCCATGTATAAAGCGCCAGTGCGGCATAGTGGGCTTGCTTTGAATTACAGCGAGCCACCCAAGTAGTCTCTGAACTTCAATTAGTCCGTGGATTCGCGCAGGTGCAGTGTAGGGCTGGGCGATATAAAAAATATATCGATAGATTTTTTAAATGCGATATGGAATTAGACCATATCGCATATCGATATAGTTCAAATTTGCGCTGTGATCCTTGCTCCCCGCGCCTCCTTTTCCACTCTGCGTGCGTGTTTAGAGCATGTTATGTTATGAGAGGCGAATCATGACTACTTCAGAAAACCCAGCACAATAGGAACTACCAGGCAGTGACATAAGTGACGTGTACGCTGAGATAAAGTTTTTCACCTCAGAAAAACTGACTTTCTTGTCCTGTCAGCCGTTATCCTGTTCTCGTAGCGCACACTCTTCTATTGCACGCGCAAATGCGGCGGCGCGCGCTGTATCGCCTCACTGATCAAGTGCAAAAGAAACTACGAGCATGCAACGCCGTTACGTTGTAAATTACACAAAATAAAAGTAATGCAGGTATGATTTTCATTCTATTTACCAGGAGCAGTTTCCATGTTTCATTAACAGTTATTGTTAATATTGTGTATTCACCATGGTAACTGTCCTTTCCATATTAACCCCAAAATGCCACTATTTTTTCTTTGTGTTATTTTTTATATTTTTAAATGACTGTAGTGGCTCATACCAACATTGTATTAACAAAAACTAGTTTGGGACTGCTATTTAATAACTTTAGCATAGGCCTAATGTTTATTTATTAGTACTAGTCTTTACTATTAGTCATATTCTTACAATTTATGTTATATATATATGTATATGTATGTATGTATAGGCAAATTATAACATGTTTACACAAAATTTGTTTATAGCCTATATTGAATGTAAACTTTGATAATCATAATTAATAACTCACATTCTCACATGATATAGAGGACTGAATGAATATTTTGAATGCTTTTATTGGCATTTGTGTTGTTTCTGAATGCTTTTATTGGCATTTGTGGTGTTTCTGAATGCTTTTATTGGCATTTGTGGTGTTTCTGAATGCTTTTATTGGCATTTATGTTGTTTCTATTGTTGTGAGGGTGTATACCTTCTGGATGAAATGGTTCTCTCTCACACTCACATGATATAGAGGACTGAATGAATATTTTGAATGCTTTTATTGGCATTTGTGTTGTTTCTGGATGCTTTTATAGGCATTTGTGATGTTTCTGAATGCTTTTATTGGCATTTATGTTGTTTCTATTGTTGTGTGAGGGTGTATACAGTACCTTCTGGATGTAATGGCACTCTCTCTCTCTCTCATTAAAAAATGTTTTTTTTTTATTAAAAAAGTCATAATCCATGTCTTATTCCAAATTAGGATGTTATGGTATCAATCTGAATGGGAAAACCATCGAATTGTACTCAATGGCCTTTGTGCCCTGTCATATGGCCTTGGTGCCCCTAAAAAAAAAGAAAAGGTGGAGGCCAAATGGCCTTGCCCCTAAAATTACATAATTCCCACCCTGCTCTGTACTCTAAAGAAGTATGACTCACTGAGATATGAACTAAATGACAAATTTGACTTGTAATACAAATAGTGGCTGATATGAACTAAACATATTAGATACTCTGTACTCTAAAGAAGTATGACTCACTGGGATATGAACTAAATGACAAATGTTGACCTGTGTGGCAGAGGGAAATATGCCACCGCCTTGTGGGGGAAATATTCAGCACTATACTAAGGAAGACTGAGTGAGCAACAGGATCCTAGTCCCCCCACCCAATGCTTTTAGTCTTTGTACAACTGCTTGTTGTGTGTGGTGTCTATCGTGTTGCAATGTGTAATGCTCAAGAATCGGCAAGGTGGGCTTCAGGATTTACTCAATACACGGCAGCCACCTGAAGTGTGTGTATGTAGAAAACTCAGGAGTTAAACCTCGTTGACTGCAAAACCCGCCCTCCCCGGATCTAACAGGATAGGTAAGACGCTCCTTAGCATAGGTGACTCAAAATGAGAATAAGCAGTTTTAGCTTAACAAACAAAAATAACATTTATTTTTACAGCATGAATTGAAATTATTCTGTTTTCTTTGTTTTCACAGGAAGTGTAAAACAATTTCAAATGCAGACCAATCAAAGTGAAATAAAAATGTGGAAAATAATAAAGAGAGGAAAATCAACAAATGTTTCAGTTCAATCTCAACAAAATAACAATCAGTTTCACTTTTAGTAAGTAGACTGAAACGTTTCACAGTTCACTTCAGTTAACTCAACCTTTCAAATAAAGTTCACTTGATTCACTTAAAGTTCACTTCAATCCGATTCAAAAATCCAAGATCCGATTAAAAAATCCAGGAAAAGAAAGGAAAAAGTTATACTCAGTTAGGGTGACCATATTTTAGTTTTCAGAAAACAGGACGGGGGCGTGGTTTATGGGCGGGGCATGATTTTTTGGGGAGGCGTGGTTAAGGGGTGGGGGCGTGGTTTGGGGGAGAATGCATCAAAAAATACAAATGCATTCACAACCTTGCAACTATGTTATACTTTAATACATAAAGTAATACATCCTTTCCATTCAATGTTTGGCACGCAACAATAGAATACTATATATATATAAAAAAAGTTTTGCTTTTAACACCTTTTACATGACACTATTTCTTTTCATGGCCATAGCAGGTTAAAAATCTACTACTAAAATAAAAAATAAAAAATCTACTATACTATTTCAGTAAAAAAAACAATTTCAATCCTCCTGATGTTCTCTTAGCCTATACTTTCTTTATGTGCGCTTTTAGGTCGCTAGCACCTTTATTTGACACTGACACGTACGTGCCAGCTTTGCAGTTCATGCATTCTGCTTTACACGGATCCCGACCGAAACGAAAACACGGGAATTTTCTCTGTAAATCATCTGTGAATTTACATTTGGGCTTTTTTTTTCTTTTCTTTTTTTACGCTGTTAGCTACTTACATCTTATCTCGCACCTGACCATAAACTGAAAGCGTAAAGCGTCACGTTGCTAAAATTCTGTGAACGTAAAGTCCGCCTACTTTGATTTGATTGGTCATTTCAAATATTCTGACATGGACAAGCAGTGACAGACCAATGACAATGAGGCTGCGATGAACAGACACACACACACACACACACACACACACACAGGCCTCTGTATTCTGACCAAGGGGCAACATTCTGATCTGAAAAATGAAGCCTACCCGGAAGTGCGAAAAACTGCAATACATCGAAAATCCGCTAGGGGAAGGTCCCAAAAGGGAGCAAATGTCCATACACCCCCATGTTAAAATGTCCGTTTTCACAGCATAAAATCATGTTTTTACAGGTTGGTCCCATGGACTTTTATTGGATTTTTCGATAGGTTCCGAGTGCCTGACAACGGCGAGGGTAGTGAATTTTTTTCTAACTCGTTAGTTTAGATAGTATTTAGATATAAAATGTATGACAATAAGGGCGTGGTTAACTTTGATTGACAGCTTGATTGACAGCTGAAAGGCAGAATGACAACATAAGAAGCGCCATTTTTTAATACAGTTGACATATAATACTACTGTTTCTGTATCATGAAATGTAGTTTTAAGAGTTTTTCAGGCGAGAATGTAGTTGTTTAAAGCTCAAATCTGTGGTTTATTTATAAAGATTTATGAAAATTGTATCCAGTTGTGAGATCCAGCGATGACCGGGCGCTCGGCGCGATGTACCCCGCCTGGAGCAGCCTTTCATCGGCTAGACGTTTTGAGGTTTGCCGCTGACTCTGGCGTCTCTGTAGTGGTTAAACATGAGATATAATTCGTCTTGTCTATATCTAACGGGCGATTTTTGGTCTCGTGGGCAATCGGTTTGGCTGAGGGGAAGTTTCATAACTTTATAAGCTATATTTAACTTGTACCGTTGTATGGTTAGACTAGATCGAGCGCATGACTTTTTATGTTTGACTGAATTGTTTGCTTTATTTGTATAGCTTATTGTAACTTTACCTTTTACTTATACTTTTATAATAGCTAATATTGATAAAACTGAAATTTAACAAAAAGAGACTGGGTTGAGTTTTGTCATTTTAAATTTTAATACAACGAAGATGATCTGTAATGTTGTTTACTGCAACATCTGTTGTTTAATACAAATGCACATATTGCCTGGACCATATTAAAATGTTTAATATTTTTATATTATATTTAAAACGAAAAGAGGCAGGTTTGTGTTTTATATTTCGTTTTGTTATAAATAGGCAAACGTTATGTGCAGTGAATATAATCAATACGCGTTGCCTGAACCACATTTGTGTGGCTATAATGTTTAAGATTTCTTTAAATGAAAACGAAAAGAGTTAGTATGGTGTTTTATAACATATTTCGTTGCCTAAAATATACACAGAGATAACCGGAGTAGCAGAGCGAGCTGAGTGACGCGCGCTGCGTCAGAAGGTGGGCGGGGTTAGGGTTTCCCAAGATTTTCCAAGATGGCGCCGCCCATACCCCCCATAAACGGCTTCAAACCCGTTCTTCAGAAAGTCTATGGGTGACGTCACAGACGCTTTGTCCATATTTTTTACAGTCTATGATTCTGACGTGCTCTCTGCTTGCCGCTGCGGATTGAAGAACGCGCTGATTATAACAAGACGGGACGAAGCCGGTTTCATTTGTTTTGTGTGCTAAGGCAAGCGTGTATTTAAAGAACACTCTTAATGGCCCAATGAAAAATAATGAAAACCAGGACATTTTCATCACTTTTTAAAAAACAGACAGGACGGCCAGGACAGGACGTGAAAACAGGACATGTCCTGGGAAAACAGGACGTTTGGTCACCCTAACTCAGTCCATTTATGAGTTCACGGCCAAAAAGTTCAGTTTATGTGCAAAAAATAAAATTTATGAATCCCTTTTCAGGAAAATTCACTGATCACAGTTCCAGCAAAAATAACTGCACAATTGAACAGTTCAGTTCTGATGACTCACTGACAGAACATTATAGTTTGCTTACCAGTGTTCAGTAGGAAAAGAGGAAAATAATGTAGGCTATATCACCACTCTTGGTTCGTGGATGAGGTGCTGAATGATGACCAACGGATGGCAGGGTACTGTCTCTTCACTCATTGACCCTCCGCGATTGTCCTCGCGATCCTGACGACGGCAGCTTGATTCAACGAGGCCGCAATCCCAGCTGATTGAGACGCAATGAGAAGACGAACAACAACACACGACCCTATCCGACGACACAGCAAACGTTTCTCTTCACACGATCAGCAGCATTCACTGTTTCTTCACGAATGTCAAGTTCGTTTGAACAAATGAAACAAAAACTGTTTTAAACAAATAAAACACGGAAGTATTTAACTCGTACGCGACTGAAACTTTACCGAAACTAACAGGTCTTTTGCCCAGCTTCACGCACGAAAACGGCAGAAAACTTGTTTTAACACTCACTTCAACAACCTTGTTCACATAAACAAACACTCAAAGGCAACGTCATGCAGCTCTTATGTATGTCGCGGGTCTAAACTCGACTTTTTATCGTGACTGACTACCCGAGATCGACACTCATTTTTCAGCTTGCCGCTGCTCTTCCAAAGAGTATAGAAGCCCAAGAGGCGAAACTCTGTTGTGTTATGGGTAACAGTCTGTAGATGGCGCTGCGGAGGCGCATCCGCCATTATGGACTGAAAGCTGCTGAAATCGTTAGCGGTAATAGGCGGATCTTTTGTGACGTCATTGTTTATGTTTGTCGCGTTGCATCATGGGAATCGTGTGGCAGGAAACACCGCTAGATACCTGTAATTTGATTGTTTTGCACGTTTGGAGGAGGATTTAGAGAAGAAGATGGTTCACTCTTGCTGTGTGGTCGAGTACGGCTCGTTGGGGGCCTGATAAAAAGTTTTTCCGAATTCCCTCCGAAAAGGATCGCGAAAAACGAAAGAAATGGTTGCGTGCAATTAGGCGATTGAACCTGGACGCTCCGAAGAAAGCCTGGATTCCTGCAGCTAACGTTACTGATCGAGTTTGTGAGGCTCATTTTGTTCATGGTAGGCCTAAGTCTTAGTGACTATGTATTTATAGAAGATTGAATAAAAAAAATAATAAAACTGAGTCAAATCAACCGAGTCATATGTTTTCGCGTTCTGATTCAGGTGTCCCAAACCGCGATCCACAGCACCCAGACTATGTTCCTCACATCAAAATGGGCTATTCTGGATCGCAAAACTTAAAAGCAAAAGAAAAGGCTGTTCTAACCTCTGCTTTTAGCACGATCACTGCTTTCTGTTTGGCAGAAAAGATTGACCCAACTTTTCGAAAAAACTAAATAATCATAGGCCTCCAGACTTTTGAAAGCCTTTAATTTTTCATGAGTGAAGGGTCCAGGGGTTTCTATTAAATAAGAATAAATGTCTCCCCAGCAGATTGGTGGCCAAGACACGGGCAAGTCTGACCAACGTTTTTTGTCATCCCAGATCTCATATGGGCTTTGAATAACTTCGATTTTGTCACCAATACAAATTTTGAGCTTCTCTCCAAACCTCCTCCGGTCTTCAGATGTTAAAGTGCTTATATATTGTGGATTTCGCCCGCTAACTCTCTTGAAAATGCTCGTCGCGTCTTTACTGCCCGCAATACTGTTTGTTTTGTTGCCACACAACCACTCGCGCATGCGTACAAAGATGTCAACAAAGATCCTCCTATAGATGGTGGTGTCTGATTAATTACTGAGATCTTATGGCACCACTTCCATTTTAGTACTGTTTATAGTTCATGTGTGCACTTGCTAGATTGCACATCTTTTTTGTACCTTTCCGCCTGTAATAGGACATTCACAGATTGTTTTTATTCTTGCCATTGAAACGTTCACTGTGTGCACTTTCACTGAAGATGTTGAAAAAACAAGTTGTTAATAAATTTGTGATATTCTATGTAAAAGATTAACTGTCTTTAGAAATGTTCATTTATCATTTTATTTATTTATTTATTTTTCCAAATCATATGGTGATGTTCACTAATTTCAAAATCAACATTTGAATAACTATCTTATTACTGTGTGTCTGCCTATATATTATTTCATGAATTTCTGTTATTCATATAACAAGGAAAATGCATAATAGAACATAAATATTGATAGGTTAAAGGTTTGCAGTAATTTTATAATTGTATCTTTGCAAACCGTAAGTGTTAGGCTAATGAAGCCGATTCGGTGGGGGACATACCCTTACGAAAATGTACTATAGGAATCTTATAGTATTTTGGGACAAAATATTATAGTTATCTCAGAATACTATAGTAATGTGGGACATACTATAGAAGTACGATAAGACTACTATAGAAATACTATAGCAGCTTTAAAATGTTACAGAACATCACAGAAGTATGTATGGCTCGTTTCCACTGAGCGTTACGGTACGGAACGTTACGCATTTATTTGCGCTTTCACTATCAAAAGTTGTGAATGGTAGGCTACCAAAATAATACCTCTATAATATCCTAGAGCCGCTATAGTATTTCTATAGTAGTCTTATAGTACTTCTATAGTAATATTTTGTCCCAAAATACTATTTTCCTAAGGGTAATTAGGCCATGCATAACCGACACATAGACGTAACATTTTCTGTCATTTAACGTCATTTAACGTCGGTCATCCTCATTGATGTATTTTAAATTGTTTTCATATTTAGATATGACGGCCAGAAAAAATTAAGTTATGTTAAGTTTTTGTTATGTTAAGTTGGTTCAGTGCCATTGACTCCCATTATTTTTCGGCGTTTTCCTTCAGTTTTCAGTCCATAATGGCGGCCGTGCCGTCACGTCATGGGGGCAACTGTTGCTATGGAGCGTTCTATTGAGTTTCACCTCTTGGGCTTCTATACTCTTTGGCTCTTCTCTACTCTCTTCATGTGCGACTTGTCATAACCCAAAATGGCGGCGCCCGTGTCAAACGTCAAAATAAAAGTCTTCACAATTTAAATCACAAATTTGTAGATCCCCCTACATTTGTAATACAAATAGTGGCTGATATGAACTAAAGATATTAGATATTACTCTAAAGAAGTATGACTCACTGGGATCACATGTTTAAAGGGATACTCCACCGATTTTTCATATTAAACTATGTTATTCCCTTAACTAAGACGAGTTGATACATACCTCTCTCGTCTCAGTGCGTGCACTCAATCGCTCTGTCTTGTGGCAAAACTTTGTTAGCACTTAGCTTAGCCCAGTTCATTCAATATGGGCCAAGCAGAGAAGCTACCAAACACCTCCACGTTTTCCCTATTTAAATACAGTTACTCGCGTAGTGAAACTCGACCTAGGACGGTGACACAAAACAAAACGTTGCGCTTTTCTAAGCGTGTAAAATGGATAACTATATTGTATGGCGGAATACCATAGCAAGTGCTTGAAAGCACTTCGACTTGGCGCAGTAATATCTTCACTCGTGAAAAATCCTCTCACCGGCCCCCGCTCCCTCTAGTGAAGATATTACTGCGCCAAGTCGAAGTGCTTACAAGCACTTGCTATGGTATTCCGCCATACAATATAGTTATCCATTTTACACGCTTAGAAAAGCGCAACGTTTTGTTTTGTGTCACCGTCCTAGGTCGAGTTACACTACGCGAGTAACTGTATTTAAATAGGGAAAACGTGGAGGTGTTTGGTAGCTTCTCTGCTTGGCCCATATTGAATGAACTGGGCTAAGCTAAGTGCTAACAAAGTTTCGCCGCAAGACAGAGCGATTTAGTGCACGCACTGAGACGAGAGAGGTATGTATCAACTCATCTTAGTTAAGGGAATAACATAGTTTAATATGAAAAAACGGTGGAGTATCCCTTTAAGTCTAGAGTCTATGATAACAAAAAAAAAGTAATATAAACAACTGAAGTACTAGCCTATTGCATATTATATACTATTGTAGCATTCATCAAATTAGAAAGTCGTGTTAGGTATACTTTGTAATGATGGTAGCTGGTCACATCATTATACCCTTGTATCTATGCTATATGCTATTGCTAACATAATAATATATAAATGTTTCTAATCTGGCTATTGCTGAAACATCTTTAATATGCTAGACTATCTGCAAAAACTTTATTTTACCCTTACCTGTATAACGTTAATCTTCTCGCACTCCGGCTCTTCACAGTCCACTGATGAAGCGACATCCTATTCTCTGAAACTATCTAGTAACTCAGGTGGTCGACAGCTTGACCTGTCACCTAAAATGCCTTCCATTTGTTCGTAGAATGGGAATGTTACACGGCTATTACCACTCTTATTGTTGTGATCTTTGACCGCTTTGTATTTGCTTTTTAAGCTTTTTATTTTACATTGGCACTGTAGCCACGAGCGCTTAAAACCGTGCCTCCCCATCTCTCCTGAAATATCTTCAAACACAGATTTATTTCTGTAACAACCCTGCATTTTTGCCTACACAGTCTCTTTGCCCCAAAGGCTCAAAAGACATATAACCTCCGCATTACTCCACTGTGTTGAGCCTTCGTCCTCCATCGCGCCATTAATAAGTCATGTGATCGCAGTTGGTTTCCACCTGATTTGACATCCCTTTTTTAATGACGTACGACTCGTATTTACTGGGGAATATCCGATTTGTCTGCTTACATGGCAGATGCAAATGCACGTATCCGATTCATATCTGATTTATTTTCACATATGAGCGAGGCCTGAAACTGATCTGAGAATATCGGAATCCATGTGCTTTTTTCCTGCTTACACGTTCGCTGGTCATGTCACTGTGCCACAGGAGAGGAAAAAAATGGAACACTTGAACCATGCAGTGTAAATGGGGCCATAGATGATGACGACAGGATGCATGTCATGTAAAGTTCTTTAGTGCGCTCGCATAATTGCAATGTGAAACCAAACCAAAACTTACCGAATGTATAAAATGTATCAAAACATGAACTTTGGTTCGGACCGTAGTGCGGACTTTCAGGTGTGAAAACGCCCTAACACTCTTTAGAGTGGGTCCAAATGTTCTCTGAGCAGAGTTAATTTAACCCCTGGGGATTTTGCTGTGCATGATGGAAACTAGATGAGACAAAAAATGTACAGGTCTTAGAATAAACTAGTCAAAAATTTCACTTCTATCATTTACGGTCTGTATTATTATTTTAAAGACTTCTTTAAAGTCATTGAGTTTCACTTTTCAAACATTTAAATACAAATTGCCCTATAAATCTATAAAATCTGAACTGCCTGTAACATAATTTCTTTTAACTTTAAAATCTGTGGGCCCTATTTTAACGATCTGAAACGCAAGTGTCAAGCAGCAAGTAACTTTGTGGGCGGGTCTCGGCGCTGTTGCTATTTTCCCGGTGGGATAAATGCCTCTTGCGCCCGACGCAAATCTAAAAGGGGTTGGTCTGAAGTAGCTTCATTATTCATAGGTGTGGTTTGGGCGTAACGTGAAATAAACCAATCAGAGCGTCATCTCACATTCCCTTTAAGAGCAGGCGCGCTTGTTCCATTGCGGATTGCTATTATAACGGCGGATTTGCCAGACGCGCGCCAGCAGCGGTTCACAGCCGTGGAGACCGACGTTCTCGTCAGGGACATTGGGGATGGAGAAACCCACCCAAATTAACTTCGGTTAAACAGGCGTATGATAATTTGGGTAAATGTGTAAGCTAGATGTATGCTTTTATAATAAATTGTCTGTCTATCTATCTATTTATCTATCTATCTATCTATCTATCTATCTATCTATCTATCTATCTATCTATCTATCTATCTATCGTAATAATGTATGATTTGCAAAAATGAAAACTGCTGCTTCTGTGTAGATGAGAGAATGAAAGTGTGCGTTGTGCACACGCATTGATTATGGCCAAGCATGCGCCCTTAAAATAGCATATGAAAAACATGCGCAACGCGCCACTGACTTTAAACAATTTTTTCCTGGTTAGTGGCGGAATTGTTTTCTAAACCTGCAAAATAGCATGAAGGAACGTTTGCGCCGGAACACGCCTCCTCTTTGCGCTGAACCGCCCTGGGGAGCGCAAGTGTATTTCCTAACTTACCGACGTGCGTCTGAGGAGGGAAAAGTCCGCTTTGCGCGGGTGCAAAATAGGAATGATACATGCGTCGGTGTACAAAGTCAATTGCGCTGGGTGCAAGATAGGGCCCTCTGTGTCTGATTTTCAACTGAAACGTGCTTTACTATGAATAGCTTATTATCACGTATGACACAGGCTCAGCAGAGTTTAGCTGACTTTGAATGAGAGAGAGACTCTGAGGCATTCAGGACTGGTACACTGCATTTTCATAAACCTTTTAACATTGTTTCATTTTACTATCTTTTAACTCTAGCCCAGGTTAAGACATCTTTGCCAGAAATTACATGCTTTTTCAGATAAAGATCATTTTTATGTATATTTGCAACTCATGCGTTGGAGTCATTGTCTGTACATCAACCTGTATTTATCCATTATACAAATTATTATTATAGATCTTTCCTTCAAAAGAAATTCCTTAAGACTTCAATCTTTGGACATTATTTTAATCTCTTGTTCTTTCTCAGACGAAAACTTTAATATCATCATATTAAACACTGATCTACACTCAAACCCACATTAACACTGGTGGATTCGTGTCAGCCTCAACTACATCAGCCGACACCTGGCCTTCCATTCAAAAAGGCAGAAACAAATCGTTTCATATCATAAGGTTGCCCTACAAATAAAGCTGATCGTCAGTTTGACTGGATGAGCTGTCAATTTTCCTTCATGATTTATTTTCAGACATAATGAGAATAACGTTATAGCCTACTTGGTATTTTAACGTGACATGTTATAACCAAGCGGCAACCTCCCTGTCTCTCTCTTGAAACCAACACAGAAGTGAATTAAACGGCAATTAATCAACTGGCCGCTTGAGGCTAGATGCGGAAGTGAGTCAAATCTGCATATCCCCCATGTTGAAATGCCCAACTTTACAGCAGAAAAAAACATGTTTACAGCCTGGAGCAGAAAGTGGCTTTGGTCTATACAGCTAATTTTGCCCTTCATGACAACTGTGAGAGGGGAGAATTTTTTTATAACTCATCCGTTTAAATTATATTAAGCCTTAAAGTTCTGCATAGTTAAGGGTGTGTCCACTTTTGAGTGACAGGTGGATTCCCGCTGCTGCGGTCATTAGTCATCATTAGCCGTTTGTCTGATGTCTGTTAGCCGTCACATTACCTCAGCTCATTGTCTGACTGTAAAAAGAAATAAATTCGGGAGTGACGCGCTGCCAAGATGGCGACGGTCGGCCACGCCCACTTTAGGCTTCAAAAACGGTCTTCAGAAACCTACGGGTGATGTCACGGACACACACTACGTCCATATTTTTTTTTACAACAAAAATGCAATTTATAATCTGTCAAAATGACGCAAATCACTTTGAAATATTATCACGTAATGCTGAAGTTAATGAACATTTTTGATTAAGGCAGCATAATACAGATATATATTACAACAGTATTAGGCAATACAGTGATATTTAACCAAAGACTCCCCAGATAGCAATTACATTTGGCACGGATCCGTTTTAAGCCCCTTGCCTCCGTTTCTATCTTAGAGACGTTTTCTGATTGTGAACCAGATCCGTACCAGACAGAGGTTTCAGCTTAAACAATCTAACTGCCATCAGTTCAGTATTTATATCATTTTACAGATCTGGCCCAGATCACTTTTCCCATAGGTAACCGAAAGACATTAGCTGTGTCTGACACTGATTTGGTCCAGATCTGCAATATGAATCTGAGCCGATACTGTTTTCACATAGGCTACACTGGTGTGGCCCGAATCTGTGATACATATCTGAGCCGACTGCATTTAAAAAAGGGCTAAAAACTGCTCTGGCCCATATCTGCAAAACGGATTTGAGCCAACACTGTTTTGACAGAGACTACCTGATGTGGACCACATCCGAAATACTTTTCTCAAACGGTGTGAAGAACTCCGTGGAATAAACATTTTCAAAACAACATGGTTACCTGTCTGCATATTTATTTTTCTATCTTAGAGCATGAGATAAATGCATTGTCATTAAGCTGAACAATATTATCAGTGTTTAAAAACTATACAGCAACAGGTCCGTTACAGCACACACTGTAAAAAAAAAAAGTGTAATTTTACAAGTAATTGTCTGTATTTTTTTTCCAGATTTTTACCGTTTTGTCATTATACAGCAAATATTTGCAAATAAAAGGCATTTGCCGTTGCTGCACATTCAGGGCTTTGTGTGTGTGAGTGCGCGCGCGCGCGCGAGATGACGCAGATTCAAATTCGCCGCCATTACTTTTCCGCTGTTTACTCCCGCCCACAACGGTTAACGTTAGCTGATCAGGATCGAGTTTGGGCAAGCGGGAGATTTGAATTCAGTCTACTCTCGTGAAGTAGACTGTGAGATCAACAGTGGTTCAAAGCAATCGTGTTCGTCAAGAGCAGCCGTGAGCAGGAGCTGTTGTCTGTCAGTCCGTTTGGATTCTTTGGAAATAACACCCTTTTCTGTGAGCCTTGTTCGTCAGCGGACATCATGCCAACCGATCACCGGCTGAGGTAAGAGTCTCATATACTAAGTTACATGTGAACGATATTTTATATTACATTTGTGTTACGTTTACAGTTTTCAAGCTAACGTTAGCATTCTTAAATTATGTTCTGTCATAACAGGCGAGAGCTGGAGGGCAAAACACTGAAAATGTAGCATGCGTCTTTACATTTTCCATCTGTTTTAAGAAAGATCAGTTGAACCCACACCTCAAAAGACCTAAAACAAGCTTTCGTAGACTTGTTATACATATCAAAGTCCGTTTAATTGTGAATAAAATCTTCGTTAATACGCGATAGTATCTGTCAGTAAATCAATCTCTTAAATGGCGGGACATTTTGAATCACTGTCTGGAAGCTGAAAATTCTTCTCTTAAAAAATATCCTCGGTTTTAACTAACCAATTTTTATTACCATTTTTAATAACCACAGTTATACTACAAAAACAAATAGGCCTACCATGTTTTTTTTCTTGTTTTTTTTCTTTGTGGTTAAACCACAGTTAATTTTCGTAAGGGTTAAACATGGCTAACGTTATCTCAAGACTGTTAAGAAAACGAATTCAGTAAATACTGTACTTGATACAGGAAAGCACATGAGACTAGAATATGAACACAACATGATAAATTGCATATTCTGGCTGCATCTGCTTGCCAACACGTAGCTATAGAATGCATATATGTGCATATATTAGGCTTATAAAATAAAAGTTGATAGAATGTTTGTGTTCTGATGAAGAAATGAACGTATCTACATTTTGGATGGCCTGGGGTCATCATAGTAGCCTTTTTCATAGGATACTTTTGATCATTGGTTATGAAAATTGCATTGATCCAGATGA
This sequence comes from Leuciscus leuciscus, assembly GCF_965113295.1. NCBI lineage: Eukaryota > Metazoa > Chordata > Actinopteri > Cypriniformes > Leuciscidae > Leuciscus > Leuciscus leuciscus. Next base: position 52,755,888 of record NC_138727.1, on the reverse strand, counting down.
ACAGACAGTTAACTTACACCCCTAAGGTTAGGTGTCTCAGCTCAAAACTTCACTGTTAGCCTTTCCTGCTCAGCTTCCAGATCATAGTCAGTTTAGGTTTTGCATTGTCTCAGTGGAACATATTCTTACATGTGTAAATGTAATACTGAGGTTTTTTTTTTTTTTTTTTTTGTGATTTCAGGTCAAGTGGAAAGCAGAATGATCATGGCAAACAAGGTATGGGAAGAAGTAATTTAAAATATTGTAATGGCCGAGTCTTCTGATTCCATATGATTTCACTAAAAGTGGCAGAAAATGTAATTTGTTTTATACTATATTTTCCCATATGAATATTCATTTGATCCTTGTGAGGCCACTGCACAAGGTTTGGTTTTACTACAGTAAGACCACGATTGTGTTAGATTCCACCCATCTATTTAATTTTTTTGTTGTTGTTGGTAGCGTAACTAGGCTTTTTCATTTAGAAACATGACTTTTCCTATCACTTAATGACACATATCTCTACCTTTCATTCCAGCTAAAGGATCTGACGGTTGCTGCTTGCATCTCAGCCTACCTGATGGAAAATTCTTGCTGGATGAATGACCTTCAACTCAACCTTGCCAAGACAGAACTGCTTATGGTTTCAGCCAAACCATCCTTGCTGTGTGATCCTGCTGATTTGCCTTATACAACATCAGAAAGATCCGGCCCTTCCTATCGGAGCCACACAACTCCTTGTCTAAGCTCTTGTTCTATCCAGACTGGACTATTGCAGCTCTTCCAGCATCAGTCAAACCTCTGCAACTGATCCAGATGCTGCAGCAAGACCTAAACTCACTGCTTCAGATCTATGTGTCCTCCAGAAGCTTGTGTTCTGCAAGTGAACGGTGCCTTGTGGTGCCATCATCCCAAAGAGACACACAATCACTTTCACTGACCTTTCCCTGGACTGTTCCCTGCTGGTGGGATGACCTGCCCAACTCAACACATTTTCAAGAAACTGCTAAAGATCCATCTTTTCATAAACACTTGACCCAATAATACTAAATCTTTGTTTTAATAAAAAAATAAAAACTTGTGCACTGTGCTACACTAACTGGGACTTGTCACTGCACTTGTTGCTTCTATTGTTCTCTTAATTTTCACTTTGGATAAAATGTAATTGTAAATGTTTAAAACAAGTTATATTAGAGTATAAAGGTATACAGCAATTGCCTTTTAATGTGGATATTTTTACATGTTCTAAATTCTATACTAAGCTTGTATTTCCTATCATTCACGTATCTTGATGTTCAGTGTTTGTTTAATGAATACTGTAAGTGTGCAGGTATTCCGTACTTGTATGTTTAGTTAATTTAACAGAAATTCACTGTACATTTGCTATTATTAAGTACTTAATTAGAGATTGCAGGTCTAGTTTCACAACTTTGACCAAAAATTAAAACTGTAAATATACAAACTTTATATTTGAATGTATGTACTTATTGCATTTTTATACATAACTTCATAGTTATTTTACACAGAAAAACTATATAAGATAATTACTGTAGATAGACAGAGCATTATTATAAAATAACTTTATGTATGTCTAGGTAGCATAGGTTAATATGATACCCTAACTGACAAAAATGCCGAAAATAAGGCAAAAGGACAATCCAGTGCGATTTAAGTGGAATCGTAACACATCCGGCACAGCTCCGGTAGGCGGAATCGTTTCACGCACCCGTTACGCATCTGTAACGGGATGTTTAGGCGGTGCTGGATCGGCGCTGGCACATATCCGCAACAACCCCTAAAAACAGACCAGAAACGGCTTCGGCCCGATGTGCGTTTGGACTCAGGAACGAGTCCGTGAGGCGGATGCGTGCCAGACCCGGCTCTATCGTTTTGCGGTTGCGGCCCTGTTCCGTTACAGCGTCCAGTGGCTATCTGGGTCGTGCTTTTGGGTTATTCGTGGTCTGTTAAAAGTACCCTACCTTGTTGATGCTTTTATCCTTTAAATTTCCTTTTAATGTTGGATGGAGGAAGCGTGAGTAGATTAATGTCATCCCGTTGTTTGCGTTCGTAGAGCGAGCGTTTCACTGATTGTTTTACAGCTTAAGGGAAGTTACACCCATAATTTGCGCAAACTGGCGTGACTCAGACCATTGAAGCATTGTTAGGAATGTAAACAGAGTCACTGATAAGCAGTTCTCTGTATTATTTCGACAGTCCACAAGTGGCCTATTAGTCACAATAGCTGAATCATAATCTGCATCATTCATTGGCAACACATTCATTTTCATTATAGCTGCACGGAAACAATATATATATATGTTTTTCTTCAAACATGAATTAATGTTTACGGATTAACTTAAATCCTCTAAACTTTTAAAAAATACTCGATACAACCACTGGCTTGCATGATAATTCCTTTATTTTCAATCATATTTTACAGTATAGTATATTTTATATCATTTTTAATACATATTGCCAACATTTAAGATTTTTTGACAAATATTAGAAGTCAAGTCACCTTTATTCATATAGCGCTTTTTACAATAGGCTACAGATTGTTTCAAAGCAGCTTTACAGTGATAACAGGAAAAAATACAACAAAGTTTGTTTAAAAAAATAAATAAAATTATAACAAATCTAAATTCAGAATGTCTGATCTGTGGCAAGAAAGTATTACTGATGAATATAATCCAAATAACCACTTTTGATCAGACAAAGGATTAGCAAATTATTCTGCTTAATGATACTGAAAACATAATCACCTTATTATCTAAATTGCTGCTTTATTTGCAACAAATTATGTGTTTTAGTGAACACTGTTACAAAGACCACATAAACTCACAAAAAAAAAAAAAAAAGCATTTAAGAGTCAAACTGACCAACTAAAGCAAACACTGATATCCATAATGGTTTTAAAAAAAAAAAAAAATTTAAATCGTGGAAATCCAAACCTCTGTTAATTCTCAATAAGAACTTCTGTAGACGTCTGACAGAAATAAAGTCAGTCTGGTTAGTAATAAGTGAAGCTGGTAATGCTGTTTGTGGAGTTGTTTAATCCTCCTCTGCTGAGATCTTCACAGATTTAGGATACGTTTACACGACAACAATATGCTTAAAACAGAGAAGTTTTTCATTTGAGTTTTCCGCGTACAGACGACATCATTGTCAAAACGATCCCCATTTACACAGATTTGTCCTCACCCATTACTCCACTTATCCGCAAAAAAAGACTAAAAACGCTGAATTCTGCTGCCAGGCCACTAGATGGAGACGAAACACTATAGACTGAACACGTAAAATGCATGTGCATGTGTTATTTTTTTTAAATTTTTTTTTTTTATTGAATTGTGCAAAACATTTAACACTGGGGATTTTTCTGTGAAGAAACATCACAGTACTGTGGGGGTTTCCTGGTTACAGATTTCCAAAGAATAGTTGTTTCTGGTTTTGGGAAAAGGAGCCATTGATAATAGTTGAAGAGACACCACCCAAAAAGGAGAACAAAATTCTTGTCAGTTTTCAGTCTTGAGCACACTTCATCTGTGAACACATAGACTACTGTATTGTAAGACTGTGAGTAAGACCAAATAATGAAATCAGGCAGGTATATTGTAAACAGAGTTACTGAAGGCACAACTGGACCACAAACAGAGAGTCTCTGGCAGGATGAAGAAAAAGCTCCAATGTGCAGTAAGTAGAAATTTTATTCTGATGTAGAGATGGAGTTGGTAATAGAGCAATAATGTTTGAGGAACTGAAACCTGTTACACAAAATCTCAATCATTCTTTTTTTATGTAAAATCCAATAGTTGTTCTAACTAACACGTTTAAGTTAACTTTACTAAATATCTTAACTTAATTGTAAAAATTTAGTTGCCTAATCTGTACTATAAAGCCTCGGTTATTCAGAAAACCCAAGTTAAGATTAATTGATTGATTTAAGGGCAATTTTGTCAAGCAAAAATTACAAAAATAATAAATGGTTTGAATAAATATAAAGTTATAAAAACACCAGAGATGATGTCACAGATGCTGTTGTTAAAGGTGTCACTAATTTTTAAGGAAATGTCACAAGCAAGTTCAAATTTTGTTTTTAAGAACAATATGTCAATATTTCTGCTTTTATATTGGCTGTATTAACACTTATACACAGTACTTTTTCAATATGCTCATCTTTAGATATTTAGAAACAAGCAATGTTTGTCTTGTAAAATAATATAAAAACATATTATCTAAAGACAAATGTGACCCTGCATGACAAAACCAGTCACATGGGTAAATATAAGTATATTATAGTTTAGTCACAGTATGTAAACCCCTAATGTATTGTTGGCTGTTGCCACAAATATACCCGTGCGACTTATGACTGGTTTTGTGATCCAGGGTCACAAATGTAGATTAAAAGGTTGATTTTAACCCTTTTTTTGGAATAATATGAAGGGTATACATTGATATGTGTGTGTTTTGTCTCTGTTTGTCAGGAGGACGCAGGTGTTTGGTGTTGATGACAGTGTGTCTTGGGCTCATTTGTGTTCTTCTGCTGGTCTTCATCACACTGTACATCACCATCACAGCAGAGAAAGACCAGTTAAAGAGTTACAAGAACACAGTTGAAGAGTTCAATCAGACTATCATCAGCTTACAGGACAAGAACACTGATCTAATGACTGAAAAAGACCAACTGAAGAACAGCTTCAGCTCTTTGAGTCAGAAGAAACTGGAGTTAGAGACCAGAGTCAATGATCTCAATGCTGAGAAAAGCCAGTTACAGAGAAGTTTTGATACTTTGAGTCCGAAGAAACTGGAGTTAGAGACTGAACTAAGGGAGTTATCTAAACAAGGTTTGTACAAATGGATTTGTATGTTTATTTGCACTGTACAACACAAATAATGAGCAAAGTGTTTATGTTTATTGAAAGGAAATGGCAGTTTTTTCATATTCGATGAGTTGATGAGCTGGTTTGAGAGCAGGCAGTTCTGCAGAGATCGAGGAGCTGATCTGGTCATTATCAACACTGAAGAGAAGCAGGTGAGATTGTGTGAGTGACTGTTTATGAATGAGAGGAATCACAATCACACTTATTCCTGTTTTATATTCGCATGCAGAGACTCATATCTTCTGTAGTCAAGGAGAGAGTGTGGATTGGTTTGTCTGACATTGAGACTGAGGGGATCATGGAATGGGTGGATCATTCAACACTGAATCAAGGGTAAGTAATAAAATACTCACAGAGAAACAATTCATATTAATTTGTTAAGTCATTTTTATACTCATTTAAAAATGAGATAATCACAACTTAAATAGTTGTCCTTAATTACACAAACACAATCACGACAACAACCACAATAAAAAAATACTTCTCATAAATAAACTGCATGGATAAATTGTTCTCTCTTTTACTTTTCTGCACTTTAACTTCTGTTCTGCTATTCTGGTGCTGTGAATATTGTTGGCTTCTTTATGATGAATAAAGCTTGTTAAGCTCCTCATTTTTTGTTTGACACATTTTATTCAGGTTTTGGTACAAAGGTGAGCCGAATAACGAAATAAATGAAGACTGTATTGAAATGATGCCTACAAAAGACCCTGTGAACAACTGGAATGATCTGCCATGCTCTGAGAAGAGGAAATGGATTTGTGAAAAATAAGTTTCATAAAGTGCTTTTGCTTCTATTATTTTAGTGAATCATTCTTATTGTGAATGTATTATTTCTGATTGAGGTTTCTGTCTTTTAAAAAACTGCCATCTAATCTTCATGTGAATTTGTTAAAATGTAATGTAAAAGGAAATGTAAAATTGTCATTATTTTTTGATTGCTATAATAAACTCACAACATCCAGTTTCTCACAATGTGAATTAGGATGATCTGGGACACCAAACCTCTGATGTGTTCATGACTATTATTCTGATATTGAGTGTCTGTGAAACTGCTTTTGAGTTGTATTGCTTTCACTTGAAAGTGAAGTTAAAAGGGTCGTTATTATTTTAGTAAACTGTCTTTTTGTTTTTATGTCATATTTCATTCTTGTGTATCTGCTTTATTGCACTATGGCTATATTTGCTCCAGTCCAGCAGGGGCAGCAGAGAGCAGGTTTATCAGACTGAAGTGATCAGAGAGGAACAGAAACATCAGATTCAGGCACTTTCTGCTGTTTCCAGCATCATCAATACAAAGGTCCAGTTTGGCCTGTTTAAGTGTGTTTGAGTTTATTCGAGTGTTCACAGATTCCTCTTGTTGGATTTCTGCGGATAACGTGGTTGAATGTTCAGTACACACACACAGTAGTATGAGTCAGAAGTTTTTAAGTTGACTTCATGTCTTTGTTCTTGTCGAAGGCCAAATGAAACCACTTCCTGTGTAGGTTTAACACTACTTTAAAAATGTAAAGGACTCTATTTTCTGAAGTTAGGTGGAAGGCTAGTCCACTACAGAACTCCGGCAATAACTCTTCAGGATGTCAATTTACAAGTCCAGAATTGTACTGCCTGCCATTAGCCATAACTGAGGTGGTAAAATGTGGTTTAGTCTGAAATAAACATCTGTCTGAATACAGTAAACATAAAGATTCACCTCAGTATACATCATCTATACATGTTAATATTGTCCACAGCGCGGTAAATGGCACTAAACATGTGCACGTGAATTACACTAAACTGAATCTGAAAGTAAACAGAAACCGCTCTGGCGGAACTGCCGCGCTGAACGTGCACAACTGCGTAATATACACATCATAGGGCTACCCATACAATATATTTAAGGAATTTAGTACACTCATCATTCTAAAGATCACAGTTCATCTGTGAAGAGGTACTGTCAGACACAGCGATTAATGGATTTAGACAGAAAAATCCCCAGTGTTAAATCAACACTTCTCAGAGTACATATGGTCCCGCTATACAGAGTGTTAAAGTAACTCTAAATCAGAGTTAAAGTTAATGAGATAATTAAGTGAATAATTAAGTGATGATCAAGCATTAGTGATGAACACCTGCTGTTAACAAGCAGAGTCACTGAAGGAAAGAGGATCAACAAGAACAGAAAAAAGAGAAACACAAGACCTACAACTGACTTCAGACTCAGCCTTAGATGAAATCAACTGAAGAGAAAAGAAGACATTAAATCTGTGAAGATCTCAGCAGTGGAGGATTAAACAACTCCACAAACAGCATCACTTAGTACTAACCAGATTGACTTTATTTCTGTCCGACATCTAAATAAGCTCTTATTGATAATTATCAGAGGTTTAAATGTTGATATTTTATTGAAAATATTTGGTCACTGTTATGGTGATCAGTGTTTCTTTTTGTTGGGCAGTTTAACTCCTGGCTTTTTATGTGAGTTGGTGGTTATTGTATAAGTGTTTATTATTGTGATGTCCCAGATCCGGCCCACGTGGAAAGATGATCTGGCCCACATGCAGCGTGGAATGACGTCCATTGGGTGGACCGCTCCTGTTTGCCAGATCTGGGCCACAAGCAGGCCATAGCAATGCCACATGTCAGCCAAGAGCAAAGAAATAAACCAGAACTGGACCTTATCTGAGCCACAAAATCTGTATATATTAAAGATGGAGTCATCTCAGCCTTAATAAGCCTGTTAACAAGCAGAATCACTGAAGAAAAGAAGAGAACAGAAAAAGAGACGAGCAGAAACACAAGAACTACAATTAAATCTGTGAAGATCTCAGCAGAGGAGGATTAAACAACTCTACAAACAGCATTACCTGTTCTCTTCTTTCCTTCAGTACACAACTTTCAGAAGCGGAATTATGTTGCTACACTGTAAGAAATTTCTAACCCTCCCAAATCAAAAATTTCAAGTGACCGATAACATCTAAATTTTTCAATTGGCCCAAGTGAAATTCTTGTTGCAATAGTCTGTTAACATTGGCTCAATGAGAAATAATACGTCAGACTAATTGAAAAATGTAGATGTTATCGGTCACTTGAAATTTTTGACTTGGGGATGTAATTGTTTTTTACAGTGTATAGTGTGGACTTGTGACCGAGGGATTAGGGTTTCATTTGGGACAGAGCCTTAGAGATGGTGTGGATTTAGTGTGCGTGATGTGTACTGCTCTATGGACAGTCTTGCACACTTACTTCCAGTCATGTGCACACGCTCTCAAGTGACCAAGACCGCAAGTGTGGGTATTTTAGACATGGTCAATTTTCACAAAATCAGAACCCCTGAAGGCATTTTGTGATTATTTATCACATGTAGACTGCCGTTAGTTGCGGCCAGAGATGGCGGGATGGGCATGCGTTCATGCTGGAGAATATTTTCCAGGTCTACTTTGCAGCCTGCTCTGTAAGCTGTGATGAGCCTTTGTAGAATCTGCCTGTCCATTTTGATGATGTTTTGCTTGTTCTTGCAAAGTTGCAAGACTTCATACAAAGAGGCAAATGTTTTGGCTTTGTTCTTTCGAATGGGTGACTTCAGATCCAAGTGCTGGTCACTATCTGGAGGTTCACACAGACGTTTGTCCACAAACACTTTCATTTTTTGCCTGTCCAAGGTGTTCTGCACCAAGCAGAGATGGTTGAATCTGTGGTGTGACCACGCCCTTGTTGATTATGTTCTTGAGTGTGTCCCCATCAAACACACGTGCTCTTTTAATGATAGACATATTCTGCTTTCATCCACATCATCTCTTTCCATTCTACTCTTTGTGCACTCGCTGTAGTCTGAGAAGCTATGACTGTTCTCAGATTATATGACAGTGTCCATCTACTGAGGGATGTTGGTATCCTGGTGATACCTAATAGGCCTCCACTCTTTTTTCCTGTAGCGTTTAGCCACTCTGTACTTTGATCCGCTGAAACCTCAACAAGGACGTGGTCATTTTTATAATAATAACTGAGTTATTGTTCATAGTTAAAAACAACTATTTTTGCAATATCTAAGCTGTTTCTTCACATTACTTCTCAAATCTGAATATGGCATTGAATTGCCCATGTAGGAAAACTTACAAAAGCACATTTATTTCACGTTTGTACCTTGTTTAGTCAAAAAAGATATACTGAAAAATAGATTTCATCCTGGCGGTGGTGGCCATTTTGAATTTCTCAATTTTGAGGCATTTTGGGACATTTTTGAGCTTCATATACAGCAGATTTGGATTCAGCACCCCTTAATACACCTAGAAATGTTGTACAATATGAATAATCACAAAATGCCTCCAACACTTTAAATAAGCACATTTTCAGAAATTCTGCCTAGACTATTTGGACAGACCCAGAAAACATCCCCATCACAGAAGAGAGAGAAAGAGAGACCTGTTTAAGAGTTTGATAATCTTTCTCTGACACAGATCTGCAAACTTTACCGTCATGGTTCTCATTTGTTCTGAAGTGCACGTTCGCATAAAGCAATGCTGATCCTTACGCTTCAAAGGAGAAAAAATGGTTAGGATTAAAACACCAGTGATTTCATCATCTGTCACCACTTCTTCATCATGATTTTGTAACCCGTTTTGTCAGAGAAATCACTTCCTGTGTTCCTTTTTGGTGTTAGCACTATTTGTGAAACCATGACCATGATCATTCAACCACAGCTCATCTGTGAACACTTGCTGTCACACATAAGAGTGAATAATGGATTTAGAGGACATTTATGTAAATGTTGAAAATGATGATATGAAGGACATAACTGGACCTCGTACACAGAATCACAGCCAGGACGAAGGAAAAGATGGAAAGTGCAGTAAGTAGAAAGTTTCATTTGAAGAAGAAATGGTGTTGTTAACTTTTGATGAATCTTTTTTTTTTTTCAAAGAACGTGTCCATATTTCTGCATTTATTAACATGAAGTTGCATATTTAACTGTAGATATTCCGCTATGATTATTAAAGAATAAGTTTTTGTTAAAAAGGCCTGTGTATTGTCTAAAGATAAAGATGGATTTATTTGAGCCTATATTTCTAATAATATACATTTTAAGTGAATTGGTACTTAACTGATATGTGTGTGTTTTGTCTCTGTTTGTCAGGAGGAAGCAGGTGTTTGGTGTTGATGACAGTGTGTCTCGGGCTCATTTGTGTTCTTCTGCTGGTCTTCATCACACTGTACACCATCAACATCACAGCAGAGAGAGACCTGTTAAAGAGTTACAAGAACACAGTTGAAGAGTTCAATCACACTATCATCAGCTTACAGGACAAGAACACTGATCTAACACAGAAGAAACTGGAGTTAGAGACTGAACTAAGGAAGTTATATGAACGAGGTCAGTACAAATGGATTTATATGTGTATTTGTACTTTACAATCAGTGGTGTGAAGTAACGAATTACAAATACTCACGTTACTGTAATTAAGTAGTTTTTTCCCCCCGAAATTGTACTTTTTTTAGTATTTTAAAAATTGTGTAATTTTACTTTTACTTGAGTACATTTTAAGTGATGTATTGGTACTTTTACTCCGCTATTTCCTTCTGTTTGTGGTCGTTACTCGTTACATGCTTGTTTTACATTTTTATTTTTATCCATCAACGTGATTGGATCGAGTAATCGGTCTCGTGATAGACTGACGTCAAATCAAATTATGCATAGAAAACTTTAACCGCCTATACCTGCTGTTACTCTTGGCTGCTGTGGAAGTGCATTCTTCAAGCATCAATTAAATCGAGATATCTGCGTATTCCTCTAATATATGCTAATCTACATTTCACATTTTTGTTTAGGCTACTAAATGATCTTTTACTTCTACAGGGCCTGACATTTGGTGTGAGTTTGAGGGTATTGCGACAGTGTTAACTCCCTCAAATGACGAGTTCATAATGCGGTGAATTCCCGCTCCCATTTCCTTCATAGCCCACTGAGCAAAGACACGTCCAAAAGACGTCATTCTAACGTCTTTGTCGAACGTTCAGAAGACGTCCACTGAGGAGCCAGAATGAAAGTTTTTGCAACGTCTTTTTTAGGCGTCTTTTTGACGTTCACTGTTGACGTCCAAGTGACATAAAAAGTGAACGTTCAGAAGACGTCCACTGAAGAGCCAGAATGAACGTCTTTTTTAGACGTCTTTTTAGCGTTCACTATGGACGTCCAACTGACATAAAAAGTGAACGTTCAGGAGACGTCCACTGAGGAGCCAGAATGAAAGTTTTTACGACGTCTTATTTAGACGTCTTTTTAGCGTTCACTATTGACGTACATAGTGAACGTTCATTAGACGTATTTTTTAAACGTCTTTTAAATGTTCATTATTGGTGTCCAAGTGACATCTTTACAGGTTTCTAAATGAAAGTTTTCACGACGTCATTACAACGTCACTTACAGACGTCTAAAGAACATTCATAAAAGTTTAAGATGCATTTCTTGAACTGATTTCAGATGTCACAAACCAAATGTATTATTTTAATTGTTAATGAGGCCAGAGTTCAATCCTGTCTTACTATTAGCTTTATTAAACCATGTTTTGGTCATCAAACAGGCTTTTGTTCCAAGGTTGGATGACAACATGGTATTCAATAAAACTCATTCTAGTCATAGTAAAAGCAGTGTGCAGAACTACTGCTTTAAAATTGTAAATAATAAATTAATACCTATCCCTTGATGCACCAGTCTAAAACATGCAAATACGTTTTAGTAGCCTTATATTTTTGCAATTGGAAACAAGTGACATCTGATTATTGATTACAAAAATATATATCTTTTTTTTTACAAATAGTTTGAAATGACAATATTTTTTTTTCCATCTTTAATGAGGTTTTCAGCAAATTATTAACAGGCTGATAAATAAAACAACTCTAATGGTTACACTGAACTGCCAAGTGAACAAAAAACAAATTACTCCAGACCAAGATTGGGGGAGGGTGGTTGGGAAGGGGGAGAGAGATATAAAGTCCCCTAAACTAGAAATAAACACACATGCCTTACAGTACTCATGTAAAATTCCTCATTACTTTCCACCCCTGTATGCCCTCCACGGCACGTTTAAGATGTTCTGCTGCATGATGCTTGATTGTAGCCTCTGTAGCTTCTTTATCCCATTTCATGACTGCAGCTGCAAGAGTTGAACAAAAACCAAAAATACATAAATATGTAAAGAAAACCAGTGTTACATTGCAGTATGCAAGTTAACATATAATATTTTTATACCGCCAAATATGGCAGCAAACACATGACTGAAAATGGGTTCTGTAAACTCGCATCGCTGTATGTTAGGAAGGTGTAAGACTGCAATAGACAGTGGCCTTGGGTTACAAGATATTTAAGATAGCAATCATGAATTGAGAGAGACTGCATATAATACAATTTCTCAGGCACAGCCCAAATGTAATGCTTTTGGATACTATAACTTCCATTTTAGCAAATACTAGATTACTTGTAGATGAGTTTAGAAAGAGGTAAGCCAGTGAAGTATCCAGTTCCAACGCTATCAGTTCTGCTGTCGGTACTGGAGAAATTGAGAAAATGCACTTACTATTTATTAAAGATGTTATCTTGCAAATTCTATCTTTGCCAGCCGTTTCTATATGAGATAATATTAAATCATCTGTCTGATGCATTTTTGATATTTGCAATGCAGAAGAGAGTTGTTGTAAAATGCAGTCTCTAGTGTTGCTAAATTGCTGTGACGTGTTTGATAATAAAAAGAGCTATTTAAGTAAGGGATAATGTAGAGCAAGGCGGTTGTTATAGTGAATACACCCCCGACAGGCTGATCGGGACACCGAAGCGAAGCAGAGCTGGAATCCTGAAGGGGTTGTATTCGCTATCCTGCTTATTACATGGCTACCTACCAAATAAATCAATAATTTGACATAAAATATTTATTTAAAAAGGAGTTTATTGATTCAAAAACGATTGTATTGCTTCCGCTAAAGAAAATAGTCCGTTCCGTCTCTACGGTTAGAATCCTGCGTCCATAGCAACGCTCTGTTTTTCATGGCAACGGTGTGTTATACTTAGCAGCGGATTGTTATCAAGAAATAACACACCGCATTCTACATTAGAATTCAACCAAGCCATGTAATAATGCACAATAATCCGAGCAAGGGACGCTGTTTCCAACTTCAAGGCGGCTTATGTGTGTGCGCACCGAAACCGACCGCAACTAGACAAGCAAATTACTTTAGGCTTTGTGAGCGCATTTAACCATCAAATACACAACAAAATATGTCAAAATGACCGGATTGGAGAGTATTCACTTAAACAGTTCATATCTTAAATTGGTGTAAATAGTTTGTAGAAAAGGGGAGAATCGTATTATTTGATCTGCATTCAGTCTAATAAACCTTCTGACGATTGCACCATTAATGTGAATCAAACAAAAGGCAAAGAGAAAATACTCACAGCTCTTGAATGAATAACTTTGTCTTGATGATTTGTCTTAATGCCTACCCTCACTTTTGTCTATCTGAGTGCTTTTAATTTATTAAAATAGAACAATGTAAAAAAAAAAAAAAAAAAGTCAGTTAAACTGGAGATCTATTTAAAGGGCACCTATTATGCAAAATTCACTTTTACATGGTGTTTGAACATAAATGTGTGTTGGCAGTGTGTGAGCAAAACCACCCTAGAATGATAAAAATCCACCCAGTAGTTTTTTTTACTATCTCAATAAATCACAAGCACTGTCTAAGAACGCCCTGTTCTAGATTTCCCTCACTGTGACGTAGAAATGTGCTAAGCCCCACCGACGCGGTTTGATTGACAGTCTGGTGTTGACATAGACCCCGCCCTCGGTGATCTGCATTCTCCATTGTTTCAACGACAGCCGGTGTGTAATGTCTCATAAGAAGTGTAACTTAAGTGTTCTGTTGTGGAATTTAAGAATGGACATAGTAGTCTTCACTGACATCAGAGCCACTGAAAACGCAGCGGATGGATTTTATTTATGAAGAAACGGCGCCACTTAAACTTCCTTCATTTTCTGACTGACTGTTTAGTGAACGAGGGTCAAAGTTAATCAAGTGTGGATCATTGCCTACAGTTCGCGATTCAACGTCACCTCCAGAAGTAAGTGTATTTTATGATTTTTGAGCAAATAGTCATTTCAATCGATGTCAGCCAGTTCAACAACAAATGCGTCTAAAGCTATTTATTGTCGTCGTCATAGATGTCTCAACAAACAACGTCAGACAGTTTTATGTCACGTAGGCTATCATTTTTGCAGCAATTACAAATGTAAATAAATTAAGGTCTGCTCTATCTCCATAGACAGTATATAAACGTCTATCTCCCTCCCCTTAAGAAAAAAATAAATAAATCGTTTGTACTTAGCAAACGTTATCACAGTATTTGTGTGTGTGTGTGTGTGTGTGTGTGTGTGTGTGTAGTTTCAAAAAATTGCGCGAACGTTATCACAGTTCGTGTGTGTGTGTGTGTTGCACATCCATAATTGCAAAGGGGACGCGATTAAAACTTTGTAAGTACATAAATGTATCAAATAACCATTCCGAGACGTTTAGTCCATTCTCATTCGTGTCTCTTCATCATCTGGGTCCAGCACAGTGTTGCCAGATTAGAAATGTCGAAGTATCGTACCAAAACCTCAAAATTATCGTTTTTTGAGAAAAATTATCGTACACGAACCAAACACATAAAATATAGCTATTTTCCAACAATTTTATTTTCCAAATAATTTTACAGCCAATTTAAACAAGCTGTGTAATACGCTCACACTAACTGGAGGAAGTCTGGCTACTTAACTTTTTTTTGCCAAAGTACAAAAGATATGCCGACAGTCCACATTTTGAACTAGACCATAATTAAACTATGATACAGAGAGAAAAAAGTGCACAATTAACACTAGAAAGATTCAAATTCGATCTCTAAGTTGCTGTCATCATCGGATTGTGCTGTGTTGGCAGGTGTTGTTGGTAGGGGAATCCTTTTACGGTACAGATTGGATGCCATCATGGAACTGATCTAAACTGAACTGTCTTCTTCGGCAAAACTGTAGTGTAGTGTTGACGTGCGGTCGACACCATGTGGTGTGTGTGTGTGTGTGTGTGTGTGTGTGTGTGTGTACGTGTGCTTGCGTGCAGGCAGGCGAGCCTGCGAAATGATTCGGGGTCAGAGAGAGAGGTGGTAGGATGTGTGTTTGGACGAAAGACTGAAAACTCTGAAATTATCGTACATTATGGGATTTTTTTCATTATCGATCGTACATCGTACAGAGGTCAAAATATCGTACAAATACGATAATTATCGTACATCTGGCAACACTGGTCCAGCAGCAGGGCGGGGATATGCAGCTCATTAACATTTAAGGTGGTACACTCCAAAACAGCTCTTTTTAAAACAGGCCCCAAAAATGACATTTTCAAATGGTTATAATAAATTAACTGTGGGGTATTTTGTACTGAAACTTCACAAATGCATTCTGGGGACACCCAAGACCAATATTACATCTTGTAAAAAGGGGCATAATAGGTGCCCTTTAAAAACAAAGAAATTAGTTCATTGTGTTTTTAAACTTTATACATGTAGCATGTGCTTTTCAATTAGCAATTTTTTGTAAAAGTTTGTTCAGTAGGTTAAAAAATACAATTGGGTATAATTTTATTATAATAATACTTACATAATTTGTCTCTTAGTTAAGCTTTATTGAACATTAAGTTTTCCATTTAAATTCAGATTCAAGGCCAGATTCCTGTTCTGGTTTTGGCCAGACTCGTCTCACACTCTATTATGGACTCTGTCTTGAATGCTGTGTACCTTTAATTGCTTCAAAAGTTTTAGTCGTCTTCAGAGGCAGTTTCTGCTTCTTCCCCTTCCCCTTCATATTGAATTTTGCCATGAGCCGGTTGGTAAAGAGCCTGAAGAAACAAATTCACCATTTAGAAATGACATGTGTGTGGTAATCTACAGGAACTGTAGCATGGGTGAGAGTGCCAAGAGTGGATTAAAGAGATGGGGGCACTGTTGTTTTCTGGAATCGATTAAACAAACCTCTTAGAAGTGACCATTTGATAGCTCTGCTCTGAGAAAGACCTCCCAGAGTATCTTGAGATTGGCCTTTGAACACTTTCATAATCTGAAAGACAAAATTTGTCAAATATTACTTTATTGTTCGTAATAGTGGATATAGCTCTTGTAGCAAGTTGTGTGCCCATATAACTCTAACATTTGCCTCTGCTGTACTGAGCAGTCAGTGCAAAGAGATCTATATACTTTTGGCTAGGGCTGCACGATTTGGGGAAAATGTCATATTGCGATTATTGAGGTCAATATTGTGATTGAGATATAATAAACAAATGGTTTCATGAGTCAACTTGCTTGGTTCTGAAGGAAAATGCACACACAGATTAGTGATGATAATGCTGAAATGTGTATTTCTCGACTCAAACTAGCAACAACAACAACTTAATTAATGATAACACCTATAATGATCAATAAGCCATGACTGGATAAAAACTCTTAAAACTTAAAATTATTGGGCATGTCAGTCCTATATATATATATATATATATATATATATATATACAGGGCTCCAGACTAACTTTTTGCCTTGGTTGCACTGGTGCGCCTAACTTTTTTATTTAGGTGCACCAGCACAAAATTTGGGTGCACCAGAAATTTTTCTCGGCTCGCGTCACCTTTAACGCCACAATTTCAAGGTCACCTTTTTATCACGCTCTATATACATTCATATTATGTAAATGATTTTAAACAAGAATAAGGTGTAGGTAAAAAAAAAAATAAAAAAAAAATAATAATAATTTAAAGTGCTTCACTGAGCTGCCAAACGAACTATTTTGAGTCTCTAGCTCAGGCGCGGTATAGGCTCTACCTCCGTCTCTGAGTCGGATGCCATCTCCGACGAAAGACCAGGGCTTGGCATCTTACCAGGGACTGGGGAGAATGGTGGCTGAAGTAGCTTCATGTCTGGGCTGTTGTCGGAGCATTGACCGGGGAGTAAAGGGTTTTAACGGTATTCCTACTCTTACCGATACTGCTTATCGATACGGTACTTTAACTGTATTCTTATCGGTTCTTTTTGTTTTTATATATATATATATATATATATATATATATATACATATACACATATATATATATATATATTAGTCTAAAAAGAAATCTAATAAAGTAATCAAATGTAAAATAACACTGCATAATTTTTCATAAATAGATTAATGCTTAATAAAGCTGAAGTTATTCTTTCAAGAGCTTTGTAGTGATTTTTCTCTTGTTGTTTGATTCGCAGTAATGGCGCAATCGTCCGCATGTTTACTAGACTGCGGCCCCTTTAAGACCGAGTGCAGATCTGCTACTGATCTGATGCACCATATTCTCCCAACTATTTCCATAACTACGTCCATTTAAGACATAAACTGTTTTTGGTGAATCTCCAAGCCGGTCATTTTGACATACTTTTGTGTACATTTGATCGTTTAGACACGCACATTAAACCCAAAGTAGGCTATAATTTGCTTGTCTCGGTTTCGGTTTCGGAGCGCGTGCCGCCTTGCGAACAACATCTCTTGCGCAGATTTTGTGCTTTTAATTGCTCTTTTAATTATTTAACGCGTCTCGCAAGTTAGCAACAGTAGCTAGACTGCATTTTACAACAATCACCGATCGTGCTGATTCTGTCGTTAGGTTTGAGTTTTAGGGAGAAATGACAGTGTAATGCTGCGAAGGGAAGAAGTTGCGCTAGATAGAATGCGGCTATAGTTTTTAATGGTTTTACCTCAATATATAATTTTTTATAATCTTTGGAAGCCGAAATCTAAAATAAAATCAGACTAATATCACAGTGTAACCAGGCTACGTTTGAATGTTTAATTCTGTCCTCCGTCATCACTCATTAAGCGTGAGAGAAGAGTGTGAGTTCCCATGAGTGTGTGAGTTCCGTCAAAGGAGAACAAACACTTAGTTCGTGGAGAGGCAGCGGATGCGAGGACGTTAGGTGCACCGGTGCGACCTAGGAAAAATTTTAGTCGCACCCTTACAAAATTTGGTCGCACTCTAGAGCCCTGATATATATATATATATATATATATATAGTTAACAATATAATCCTAATATAAATGAAAGTCAAAAGCACATTTTGAGTCCACAGTCATACCTGGAAACAAATCCTGTTCAAATAGGCTATATGGGCCATTCTACAGAATTGGTTTGAAGTTAAAAAAAATGTATGCATGCAAATGTTATAATATCCAAGGTAAACATTTCTAGTAATTGTGCAGTTAATTATCATATTGTATTTTCAGAAAGGTTTGGAATATTTATCCTCTCCCCAAATTTGTCACTCATAAAACACAATAATAAATAATTTAATGAGAAGGCTATATTGACCTATTTTATATTGACCTATTTTAGTTTTGCTATTTTATTAAAGTTTCCACATGTAAGTCAAGAACAATTACAATTTTAACTATTCCAAGTGTAATTTTTCTTTGTAAAAAAGCATACATTTTATCATACGTATTTCAAAGTTAAGGATTCATTAGTATTGTCTAAACATTCATATTTCGTCTCTCTCTACATATCATTTGTATGATACATTAATATAGGGCATATACATTTTAATTTGCAGTTTAATACGTTTAAAACGCTGCGTTTTATTTAAACAACGTATTTCATGAACATATTTCAGCAGATTTTTACTCATCTCAGTATTGCAATATAGTTAGGGAAAAGCTAAACTATAATAACGTTATGTTCATGTAAAAACAGCATGTTGTAATTGTAGTGAACGAAAGCGAGCATCTGTGCCGTTCATTCACACATACACACGCGATTCATATTTAAACAGTCTTTTTGCGGTTGCGATTAGAACAAAGCACTTAAGAATAAACAACTTACTATTTGTGTTTGAATAGCGCGCGCTTTCAGCGGGCGATTAGCAGATAATGAGTTGCCATGAGAACAACTGACGTCTCTCTCTTTTCATATAGATTACATAAACAGAATACTCTCTTTCATTTTGAATTAGATCATTAAAAAGTAAACACTTAAATTATTATAAAGATTACTTATTTGCTGAGTTTTGTTTATGTTTAGAGACCTGCTCCAGAAAAAAAGTTCATGGAGGAGAGGCAGAAGCACACCCAGTTTATTTTGCAAATGCATAATGTTTTGTTTCGATTGTAAGTGGACACATACAAAAGTAGACATTTTACTGTTTATTTTTTCATATTTCTTAAGTCTGTATGACCATAAATGACGGAGTATTTTAAGTCTATTTTGCTGCTATGTGAAAAAAATCCAGCAAAACGCGCGGGCGCATTTGTCGGCTTTTCGGTTAATGTGCCCGCGCAAAATGCCGCAGTTTTAATAAGTATTTCAAGGTATTAGGGGGCATGTGTGACTTAATTCACTTCATCTGATATCATCTCTTAAAGGTATAGCGGAGGATGTTTTACTTCCTGGTGGGTAGTCTAAACTATTGGTCCTCCTAATTGTCAATCATTCTGGTGAATCAATCAAACTTTTCAAAAAGTGGAGAGGGCGGGTCTTATCTAAAATTTGGAAAGATCCTCCGCTATACCTTTAACTGAATAACATATACATTTTTATTTTTATTTTTTATTTTTTTTACTAACCTGTTTTAGTCCAATTAAGACAGTGTCTGTCTCTCTCCACGTTTCAGCAGCCTCTTTCATCGGCAGTGTCGGTACACGATCCGTTCCACCTGCGCGACCCGTTTCACGCATGCGCGTAATTACGTAGTAGAAAACGTCACGGTTTTCCTACACTATCGGAACCACGCATGCGATGGCACAACTTGCGGCATATTTGTGTAACGTTAGTTGTATTGTGTTTAACATTTCACAGCGGGTCTATTTTGATGCTTTTAAATGTAGCTTACGCTATGCATTACGATGTGTTTACGTGGTTGCCAATCCAAAAATAATAAAGGAGTTGTGAGTTGTTACATTAACATACATGATCAGTTTCCTCCATAGGCTACTCTCCTTTGCGATTCACTGCTGTATGGTATAGGCTCAACTTGCCATGTTTTGGTCTGAGGTCAGTAGTATTGTCAAAGACGGTTTGTGTCGTTTTTTTATTATTAAAAGCTGCTAATATTAGTTCACTTTTAAGTTGAGTAATTTTGTATTAGTATGGTATGGGTCTATATAGGCTAATATATATCTAATCTAAATGAGGAAAATGATCCCTTCAATGTTGTTTACAGAAGACAATAAGGAACATAATATGCATTTCTTTTTTTTAAATAATATGCATTTCTGCCTAGACAATCTGCACTTACATGAAGAAAGAACTACAAACAAGTCTGGGGAAACGTTATAGAGTATTTCAAACTTAAACTTACAATGGAAATGACTTGAAAGTAGCATGTGTGCACACAGAAGTGACATGAGACCAGCGGTGGACAGTTGAGTATCTTTATTTAAGAGTAAAAATACACACTCTCACTCACACACACACTCTCTCTCACTCACACACTCTCTCTCTCACACACACTCTCTCTCTCTCACACACACACTCTCTCTCTCACACACACTCTCTCTCTCTCACACACACACACACACACACACACACACAGGGGCGTCATGCAAGCCAAAATTCTGGGGGGGCACAATCTGAGACGTTGCAATTGTTTTCTGACGGGTGATATGGATCATGTTAGGAGGGGTCAGGGGGTTTCTCCCCCTGAAAATTTTTAAATTCTGGCTGCTAAACATACCATTTCAATGCAGTTTGGGAGGGCCAGAAATACCTTAACGGAGCTAGCAGCAACCCTCCTCTATCTGAGGACTAAGTTAAAGTATCTATTTTGTAAGTTTATGTAAAAGACAGGTTGATGAAAGAACTGTAAGCTCAAATTCAAAAGCTTTTGAAGTCTACTTCATTAAAGCATGTTTACACACACACTTACTGTACACTTAGGCCTACTACACATGATTTTAAAAACAGTACCATTGCAGTTTTTATGTTATGATCATTGGTATGTGACCTAAGAACGATCTTACATCAAAGGTACATAAAGGTGCTGAGGTCTGACTTTGTGGTGCTCTGAAATTAAGTTATTTTAATATTAATATGTGATGAAGGACTTTGAAAGAAGTTTGAATGATTTCAGTGCTGAATAAGGTTAACACTACCCCGTTTATTTGAAAATGGTTAATATTTGACAGAAATGTAAAAAAGTAATCAAAACCGATCAGATAACGTTACTATGGCTTTGTATGGCAGTAACGTTAGCCAACTAGTTTACGGTTAGACTAGGCTAGCTATCGATAACGTTACACTGACACAACTTAAGTTAATGCTCTGAATTCGCAGCTAATATCAAATCCATAACTTTTTGATCAAGTTAAAATTTCCAGGTCAACCACAAATAATCCCACTACCTTTTAATATCATCCGATAACTAATTCATTGCCGATTTGTTGCTTTGCCCACTTACTACTTCAAGACCATCTGTAAAACATTGCCAGCTCAACGTGCGAGACGAGCGAGTTGCTTGAACATACACAGCAAAGATTCTAGAGCGCTCTAGATTTGATTTACACAGACACCATATTAGGAAAAAGGGGCGGGCTGATGCATTGCTGACCGATTTATTACACATCCAGAAGAATACATTTGAGTCGTTATAGGCTCTGGTATATTATGGAGCATAATAGGAATAAAGTTGTGACAAAAAAATTATCAGGGAGGAAAAATCTGAGGGGGCACGTGCCCCCTCACTTTGAATGGGCATGACGCCACTGCACACACACACACACACACACACACACACACACACACACACCAAATGTATATGGGTGACTGTGCACCCCAACTCCCACACACACACACACACACACACACACCAAATGTATATGGGTGACTGTGCACTCCCACACCAAATGTATATGGGTGACTGTGCACACACACACACACACACACACACACACACACACACACACACACACACACACACACACACACACACACACACACACACACACACACACACACACACACACACACACACACACACACACACACACACACACACACACACACACACACACACACACACACACACACACCAAATGTATATGGGTGACTGTGCACCCCAACTCCCTCCCACTCACTCACTCACTCACTCACTCACTCACTCACTCACTCACTCACTCACTCACTCACTCACTCACTCACTCACTCACTCACTCACTCACTCACTCACTCACTCACTCACTCACTCACTCACTCACTCACTCACTCACTCACTCACTCACTCACTCACTCACTCACTCACTCACTCACTCACTCACTCACTCACTCACTCACTCACTCACTCACTCACTCACTCACTCACTCACTCACTCACTCACTCACTCACTCACTCACTCACTCACTCACTCACTCACTCACTCACTCACTCACTCACTCACTCACTCACTCACTCACTCACTCACTCACTCACTCACTCACTCACTCACTCACTCACTCACTCACTCACTCACTCACTCACTCACTCACTCACTCACTCACTCACTCACTCACTCACTCACTCACTCACTCACTCACTCACTCACTCACTCACTCACTCACTCACTCACTCACTCACTCACTCACTCACTCACTCACTCACTCACTCACTCACTCACTCACTCACTCACTCACTCACTCACTCACTCACTCACTCACTCACTCACTCACTCACTCACTCACTCACTCACTCACTCACTCACTCACTCACTCACTCACTCACTCACTCACTCACTCACTCACTCACTCACTCACTCACTCACTCACTCACTCACTCACTCACTCACTCACTCACTCACTCACTCACTCACTCACTCACTCACTCACTCACTCACTCACTCACTCACTCACTCACTCACTCACTCACTCACTCACTCACTCACTCACTCACTCACTCACTCACTCACTCACTCACTCACTCACTCACTCACTCACTCACTCACTCACTCACTCACTCACTCACTCACTCACTCACTCACTCACTCACTCACTCACTCACTCACTCACTCACTCACTCACTCACTCACTCACTCACTCACTCACTCACTCACTCACTCACTCACTCACTCACTCACTCACTCACTCACTCACTCACTCACTCACTCACTCACTCACTCACTCACTCACTCACTCACTCACTCACTCACTCACTCACTCACTCACTCACTCACTCACTCACTCACTCACTCACTCACTCACTCACTCACTCACTCACTCACTCACTCACTCACTCACTCACTCACTCACTCACTCACTCACTCACTCACTCACTCACTCACTCACTCACTCACTCACTCACTCACTCACTCACTCACTCACTCACTCACTCACTCACTCACTCACTCACTCACTCACTCACTCACTCACTCACTCACTCACTCACTCACTCACTCACTCACTCACTCACTCACTCACTCACTCACTCACTCACTCACTCACTCACTCACTCACTCACTCACTCACTCACTCACTCACTCACTCACTCACTCACTCACTCACTCACTCACTCACTCACTCACTCACTCACTCACTCACTCACTCACTCACTCACTCACTCACTCACTCACTCACTCACTCACTCACTCACTCACTCACTCACTCACTCACTCACTCACTCACTCACTCACTCACTCACTCACTCACTCAGTGAAAAGCCCAAGACTGTTTCTCACGATGTATTCTGCCTGGTACATATGTTTCAGTGTGAGGGGCAGCTCCTCCACTTCTACCTGTTCCTCCTATGAAAAAGTAAAATACCATAAATTAAGACTACACTACAACATAAGATGTTTTAGGTCTATCAAAAGGGGCCTAAAGACATCTTTTCAGCATAAATTAAATAGTTATTATGAGTTATGGTTATGGTTTGTATATTATTGTATTTTCATTAGGCTATTAATTGCGAACCTTTGTATTGTTTTTATTTGTAAGCCACTTTGGACAAAGGCATCTGCTAACTCGTATAAACCATAACATGCACAAAGTAAATACAGGTAGGTCTCACAAAATTTGAATATTGTGGAAGTTTGTCAATTGCAATAATTCAAATGTAAAACGTGAAACTCATACATTATATAGATTCATTAGACACTATGCGAAATATTTCTATTATGTGTGTTCATTTTGATTACTACGGCTTATATCTAAAGAAAACCCAAAATTCAGTCTCAAACAGTGGACAGTATATGAGTTCATCATTTGTGCTCTACATTATGTGAATAATCAGAAAATAAAAACTGCATGTAGGAGTGAAGAGGTTTGCTCCAGTCATGTAAACATCTTACTGCGATTAACTCCTTACTCTGATCATTGGAAATAATCGCATTATTGGTGTACATGTAAACGGCTGTGAATACTTTCCGGATGCACTGTAATAATGTGTGTGCACTAAATGTATCCTGTCCCAAATGTTTTCTTATATACCTTAAAATGTACACCACTTGACCTGACCCATGGTGAAACGCTGTTTTGTCTTACTATACACAGTGTATATGGTTGAAATGACAATAAACCCACTTGACTTGAACTGTTTGTTACGATCTTCTATTTTTTTATATATCACGTGACGTAACATGTTGTATAAATCTATATAATGTATCAGTTTCAAGTTTTACATTTAATTCAGTAATTCACACAATTTTCCACAATATTCAAATTTTTTGAGACCTACCTGTATAGAATGCATATACGTGAAAATGGTTGTCTGGTTAGTTTGGCCATACCTTGACTATTTGGGGTCGAGAAATCCTATAAATAGGTGGTAGGGTGCCTGCCATCAGCTGTTCTGCCTCCTCTGTCCAGAAGGCAAAGCGCTGCCCGAAGTTCTGCCCATGCCTATTCAAAAGTATGGTACTTTTAATGTAGCATAATTGTAAAGTAGACCAATGTTTTACTGCTTGAAATGTGTCCTACCTTGCGATCGAGAATTTCTCCAGAATCTGGAGACACCACCACTTCCGAATAGATGGTATGTCAGTCTGTAATACACATGTAATATTGGAGTCTTGCATTGTTTGTTTTTTAACATTCTTGGATACATACATTCCATGAATTACAACTTACATCCAAAAAGTGAAACATGGCACCAGTTCAGATGCAGAGGGCATACTGTTAAAGAGAAAAATAATGATTAGGGAGATTTAGGACAAACAGGAACAATTGAGTAGAAATTGTATAAGTTTACCATAAGCATGAATATCCCACAGCTCTGTCCATCTGACTGAACTGGAAATGGCTGAAAAGTAATATACAGTTACTCAGATGTGATGTTGACAACCATTTATAGTGTCCGCTGAGCAAAATTAAATGACAAAATTACATAGTAAGCAAAATTACATCAAAATCTTTGCCCGTCTTCTCCACCCACGGTCCATTAGCCACTGCTCCTGCAAGTTGTCTGGAAAAAAATTATGCAAAACTGAATCCATAGAACAAGGTTTTTTTTTTTCTCAATCCTAAAGCCAGAGAACAAGGCTTTTACTCAATCCTAAAGCCAGAGAACGAGGCTTTTACTCAATCCTAAAGCCAGAACGAGGCTTTTACTCAATCCTAAAGCCAGAGAACGAGGCTTTTACTCAATCCTAAAGCCAGAGAACGAGGCTTTTACTCAATCCTAAAGCCAGAGAATGAGGCTTTTACTCAATCCTAAAGCCAGAGAACAAGGCTTTTACTCAATCCTAAAGCCAGAGAACAAGGCTTTTACTCAATCCTAAAGCCAGAGAACGAGGCTTTTACTCAAACCTGAAGCCAGAGAACAAGGCTTTTACTCAATCCTAAAGCCAGAGAACAAGGCTTTGCCTGAACAGGATATCAGTCCATTTCACTCAGTTTGATCTGTATTTGTTAAGGCTGTTACACAGTGTCATCAGATTAAAGATTTTCAGAGTGCTGTTCAGGCTTAACGGGATTAAAAAAAATGTAAAAAAAATTTGTAGAAAACTATACTTATAAACTATAAACTAAGATTATTCAAACATAATCTATCATGTATTAACTTTAATTCCCATAGTAGCATGTAACTACATGCACTTTCTGTTCTCTGTGTTAGCCTTCATCGGTCACAGGTCAAACCTTGCTAATGTCCTCTGCTTATGCGTTTCAAACCTAAATATGGTTTGGTATTTCTCATCTCCAAACCCATTTGGACATAATGAGTCCAGAAAAATAGCCTCCTTCTTAGCAACTAATAACACCTGTGAAGAACATACCCTATTAATGTCAGGTATAGGGGCACCAACTGGTTTAAAAATAGAGGAAAAAAAACAATGTAACTGTACACAAAGCATGTAGTGGCTTGCTGTTTGTGACCCCCTAGACCATGCTGGCAAAATTACGATATCTTTAGATTCCACATTGTCCTATGAAAAAAAAAAACTATGTTCAGATCTCCTTGGACATATCTTCACTTAAAGAGGTGTATCTGCTGGACTTGTCAACACATTATGCAACTTACCGGCAAACTAGGTTCCCTTAGTTTCCATTTAGGGACTTCAAATAGGTCAACAATGTGGAGATCCATTCCCTGAATAAAATTGTATGTCTGCATTTCATATACATATATCTCACAAAAGTGAGTCTACCTTAAGATGCATCACAGTTTCATTTCTATAGTGTTGTCCCATGAAAAGTATTTGGGAAAAATGTGAGAGGTGTACTCACTTTTGCACAAATTTATGTGTAAGTCATCAAGGTAAATACAAATACATACATGTCTCCTGGCTGCCTCCTCTACCAGCCTGAAGCACGCATTCCCAATCTGAAAGCACAGAATGTTTTGCATAATTACAATAAAGGCATTAGAACCATCCAAACTCTTTACAGCAATATCCACTTATATTGCTCTCCACCTGTTCATCTAGCCCCAGGCTCCAAAAGTCCTCCCTTTGAAGACAAACTGGGCCATCCAGAACAACAATTTCTTTTGCTGGACGTGTTCTGTCCAGCACATAGGTCAGCTAGAAATAAAAAATATCCCTGTTAGGAATGAGCAATCATGCATTTATTATTTAAAGCACACCAACAAGCTGTGCATGTGAACTATCCAGTTTAGTTTGGCACTCACCACTTGTTCTTGCTGAGGACACAACCTCTTGGACCACAGTGGACCTTTATTGGCATACTGGTGGTCCACCAGTCCAATGTCTTCTGCATCGTTTTGGCTGCCCTCAGATTCATGGCTATGACCTACACAACAGGAAAGTAAATACTAATCGTCATTGTCAAGTGTCATGTTTATATTTGCTGTCACCAAGTAGGATTATTACAATACCTTGTGGCCGAAAGTAGGGCCTTAGCTGCGCAACATTAAGTTTCTGTATTTTCCCTAACATAGCCACACTTGCCACACCCTTCTCTGTCAGGGATGTGAGGGTGAATGGCCCTTGGTGGAGATCCTGTAAACAATTTCCCTTCTTCACCTTCTTTTTGGGCTCCCCAATTAGGACCTCGTCCCCTGCCTTAACTGAGCACTGGCGAACCCCTTTCCTTTTCTTTGCCTCAAAAGCCTTTTTTTGTTTCCCCTGTGCCTTTTCAATGTTCTTCCGTACCTTAAAGATAAGAATATATTACTATGCGAACATTCTTTTTCAAATTGAACATGCCAGCCACACAATTCTGAACAAACCGTTTCATTGAGGGCCTTGACTCCAGCTAGTTTTAGCTCCAGCTCCTCCTCTGGGTCCGCCAATTCAAAGGCAGCGTCTGTCTCACAGACATTTAATGCCTGTGGTAGACGGGGGTGCCTATTGTACATTAAAAAGTACGGGCTGTACTTGGTGGATCTCTAATTTGAAACAAAATGTTTTGCATCAAATCACAAAATAAAACTCTTAAAACATGTATGCAATATACGTTATCTAGTCATTTTGAATAATAACCTGTTTTGCAGTGTTTATTCCATAAACTATGGCCTGCAGGTGGATGTCCCAATCATCATGGTGCTGATTAACATATTTTCTGAGAGTCCTCTTTACATTTTGATTAGTTCTCTCATCCTTCAACATTGTAACGAATATGACTTAGCTCAAATGATTATAGGGAATCAAAATTATGAATCGGGTTGATTCATCTATATTCTTACAATATTAATAAATTATTGAAGCTGAAATTTAGACTTATTCGTATACATCAATGTTCAATTACAATGAATTTGTCACGTTAATTACAGAAAACAAAGGGAGAACACCTTCTTTCAATTCCCTCGGGCGGCCAGGGCGGAGCAGACTCTCCCTCGGGCGGCCAGGGCGGAGACCCTCCCTCGGGCGGCCAGGGCGGAGACCCTCCCTCGGGCGGCCAGGGCGGAGACCCTCCCTCGGGCGGCCAGGGCGGAGACCCTCCCTCGGGCGGCCAGGGCGGAGACCCTCCCTCGGGCGGCCAGGGCGGAGACCCTCCCTCGGGCGGCCAGGGCGGAGACCCTCCCTCGGGCGGCCAGGGCGGAGACCCTCCCTCGGGCGGCCAGGGCGGAGACCTTCCCTCGGGCGGCCAGGGCGGAGACCTTCCCTCGGGCGGCCAGGGCGGAGACTCTCCCTCGGGCGGCCAGGGAACAGGCACCGGCTCAGGAACAGACATCACCGGCTCGGGCACTGGAACTGGCACCACCGGCTCGGGCACTGGAACTGGCACCACCGGCTCGGGCACTGGAACTGGCACCACCGGCTCGGGCACTGGAACTCCCACCACCGGCTCGGGCACTGGAACTGGCACCTCCGGCTCGGGCACTGGAACTGGCACCACCGGCTCAGGCACTGGAACAGACACCACCGGCTCGGGCACTGGAACTGGCACCACCGGTTCGGGAACAGACACCACCGGCCCAGGAACAGACACCACCGGCCCAGGAACAGACACCACCGGTCCAAGTGTGTGCATAGCCCACACACACCACATGGCTGTGGCCATAATGGCCAGTGTCGCGGTCACTGAGGGCTCAGGAACAGACGGCTCCGGCTCAGGAACTGGCACCACCGGCTCGGGCACTGGAACTGGCTCGGACACTGGAACTGGCACCACCGGCTCGGGCACTGGAACTGGCACCACCGGCTTGGGCACTGGAACAGACACCACCGGCTCAGGCACTGGAACTGGCACCACCGGCTCGGGAACTGGCACCACCGGTTCAGGAACAGACACCACCGGCCCAGGAACAGACACCACCGGTCCAAGTGTGTGCATAGCCCACACACACCACATGGCTGTGGCCATAATGGCCAGTGTCGCGGTCACTGAGGGCTCAGAAACAGACACAGGCTCAGGAACTGGAACAGACACAGGCACTGGCTCCGGCTCAGGAACTGGAACAGACACAGACACAGGCACTGGCTCCGGCTCAGGAACTGGAACAGACACAGACACAGACACTGGCTCCGGCTCAGGAACTGGAACAGACACAGACACAGGCACTGGCTCCGGCTCAGGAACTGGAACAGACACAGACACAGGCACTGGCTCCGGCTCAGGAACAGGCACTGGCTCCGGCTCAGGAACAGACACTGGCTCCGGCTCAGGAACAGACACTGGCTCCGGCTCAGGAACAGACACTGGCTCCGGCTCAGGAACAGACACTGGCTCCGGCTCAGGAACAGACACTGAAGGTTTGAAGGGCGTCTCCAGGATCCGAGCTAAACGCTCTAAATTGCCGATCAGTGCCCCCCCGGCCATGAGAATGGGCATCTCCCGATCTGTCTCCGACTGGGTAGATGTGGCTTGAACCATCTCTGGCTGGGCAGATGTGACCTGAACAGTCTCTGACTGGGCAGACGGAACGTGAACAGTCTCGGGTTGGGCCACTAGACTCGGGACCACCGGAACAGGGGCCACCGGAACAGGGACCACCGACATAGCCACGGAGGGGTTCTTTCCTCTCCTCCTCCGTTTCGGAACCACCGGAACTGGGACCACCGGAACTGGGTCGAGGAGGGGCCAGAGTGGAGAGTGGTCTTGAAATTCCTCTCGCCCACCTCCTCTACTGCGGCCTCCACGGGTCCCGCGAAATATGACCAACCGGGTCCCCTCAAAACTTTGCCTCCTCTCCCGCTCGGTGGCTGGGGAAGAGACCCTTTGCTGAGTCCTTGACATGGTCGGATCGTTCTGTCACGTTAATTACAGAAAACAAAGGGAGAACACAAATGCAAAGGGAAAAAGATATTTATTACAAAAGAAACACTAAACACAAAACAAAACCCACGAGGGGGAAAACATAACTAAATACAAAACAACAACTTCAAAAACGAACATACCAAAAGGGGTCACGGGAGAACAGGAGACGTGTACAAGACAACGATCCGACACAGACTGCAAACACAAAGGAACTTATAAAAGGGACAAATCAGGCAGGTGATGAGGAACAACAGGTGGGGCAAATTAAACCAATAATGAGATAACAAGGAGGGTGGGGTCAAAACAGTGACAGGAACACAAACACCACATGTGCTACACAAGACAAGACAGGCATGTGACAGAATTATAATTCAATCATTAATATACCAAAATGTCCCTCTTTCAGATCAATTAATCAGAATAATTTTAAGGGAAATTAATGTATTAATTAAACAGTTGTTTGTCCCGCAAACTGGTCGTAAAATTAATTCCATCAACTTCTCAACAAAATTATCTCTTTCTTATAATTCGAAGAAAGCTATATTTTCTGGCCAAGAAAATTACTTTCTTGTTCTTATAAAATGTAGGTTACTTAACAGTAGCGCATTTGTAAAGCGTAGCTTGATCGTCATTTCATTGACTTGTAAAATGAACACTTATACAGAGACAATCTAGGATATAATGGGTCTTTAATAATTTGACTAATACTACATCGAACTAAGGAATACAAGTTCTACAATTTACATGAGTATGCATATAACAATACAAACAGTAAAGACAAATACAAGACTAAACGAATAACGAAAATGAGAGAGAGAGAGAGAGGGAGAGAGAGATCGGACAATGAGAGAGATGAGAGAAAGTGAAACTAACATGTACGATCAAAGATCGATCACAGTTAGGCAAAGTCACAGGCAGGGTAACCTCGAGAGACAACAAGGAATCAAATCACCTTAAAAGTTCAATAAACTTATCTTGCAAAATGGTTCTCTTTGTTGCTGAAGAACGCCGAGTTCGTGCGTGTGTCCTAAGAGCAGCTGGGTGTGTTTCTTTAAGAAAGCAGGGCTTGCTTCGGTGTGCGCGGCCGCGGGATTTTCAAAAGAGTCTTTTTCTTTGAGTTGAAGTTGCTTGCTGCGTTTGCTTCGCTGAGTCCGAATACGAAAATAAAGAAAAGACTTAAAGAAAAGAAAAGAGAAATTCATTCACGAAAACGGTGAATGAATGCTCCCAACGGGAGCCATATGGGGCTTCTCGCTGATGAAGCGGGTTCGTAAAAGTGCTCGAACAAAACAAGACGAAAGGAAATACAGAACAGAACAGAACGCGGAGTGTAACCGCTTTTCTAGGGCACAGGAATTTCACTCCTCCCTGGGCTTGAGCCAATTGGAACGCGAAATTCCAGGCGGGAGAAAAGTTCTTTGTCTCACTATGAGTTTGATTTGCATGTTTTATGGCAGTCTTAGGATCATGCCATTTCTACGTTAAACAATTATAACTGCAGTAAAATGCATTTTATCATAATTTGGTATCCATATCTTTCCTACGGGTATATGGAGGTTCAATTCAAGACCAAATTTGGTATGTTTAAAAGCTACGGCCTAGAAGTACCTTCTTACTCTGTAAGATAAGTATTAAAAGTTCGATTAACAAACTGGGAATAAGACTAACCTAAAATGTGATGTGCATTTACAAGTGGGAATGAAAATTGGACTTTTAAAAAGACCACATGACATATACCTATGAATTCGCAACAGTGTGCACCTCTGAAACATTATTCCTTTAAGGTTTACAAGAATACAAAAACATATCACAGAGAAGAACAATCGTGGAAAAGAGAAATTACATTCAGGTTTGCATATTTCTTCAATGGTTATACATATAAAATATCTAGGATGAACACGTTAATTCTGCTCTCCTGCCAGAATCTCAGTGAGATTCCTTGCTGCTGACATTCCGTTAGGACCATAATATTTTATGGTCTGGGGGGAGTTAGGGTACAAATATAGTGTATCATTCTTAAAATACCCACTTAGAATTCAAAACTACACACTAGGGAATCACACTATAGAATAACACAAAACTAATCAACATGCATAATGGAATTGTATATCAAAAAGAATATCTCTAAGTTCTAAGTTAAATTCAAAGGATGTTTGTGTGTGTGTGGGGGTGTGATGTCACGTAGCAGGAGAAGGTTTTGTTATCTCTCTGTGGTCCAGAGAGGGGAAGGGGGCTTGGAATGTCTCTGAGGTGCAATTAGTGTCGTAAAAGTCCATTTGTCGCCGACTAGCTGGAGCCGACGTATGATATACATTTGGGAGTCAGGAGGTTACAAGCTTTAGTAAGCTTAGCAAAGAACGTTTTGGGAAGGAATGTGCTTAGAAAACACAGAGAGTCTGAATTTGTTAATTCAGGACAAACGAACGAATGATTCAAATAGCCAATGTTGTTACAACATAGAAAGGAATTACTACATGCACTTTAGTATACATTGGCTAAAGTTGACTTTACTGTTTTGCGGGATGTCATGATGGCACACTTACTTGGCCGTTTGACTGGGGATGGTATGCACTTGTGATGGCATGCTTGATGTTCAGCGCCGCAAATATGTGTGCATTAAGCTGCACAAAATTCAGACACACATGGTTATTTTCAATATTTATTGGTCTCAGAAATGACCAATGACCGCTTAAAACAGCGTGAATTGTGATGATGTCATATGTCCTGTGTGAAGGGGGTGAAAGGAGAGGGTAATAAGGACACATACCTCGTTAACAAATGCACGGCCCCTGTCAGTGATGATTTTCCGGACCATACCAAATGTGTAGAGCTTTGACACAAGTGCCTCAGCCACCTCAGTGCTGGAGCCACACTTCAAAGGCTCAGCGATAACCCACTTCGTGAAGAGGTTTGTCACCGTGAGGACGTATTGATGGTCTTTGATGGGTTTTTTTCAGGGGACCAATGAGGTCCATACCGACCACCTCCCACGGCTCTTTCACCTGTAGAGATATATAATATTACCACATCACCTAACTTGTTGCTTCAAGTGGTACACCAAGGTAAGCTCTACCTTAATAGGGTGAAGGGCAGGAGACACAGTCTTTATGGGGTTGTTCTTTTGGCATCTGTGACAGCTTTTGACCTGATGGATACATTTATTATTTAGACCAAATAATTATCTGAAGTCAAACAAAGCCACTAAATCAATTCATTGCCTGAGAGCCATAGTGTTAAATTCCATGAAAGTTCCAAAAAAGTACCCAATCTGCCACATCTGCCTTTATGTTATCCCAGTAGTACCCTACAACAACCCTGTCCATGGTCGCCCTCACGCCCCCATGGTTCCCTGTGCCAGGGTTGTTGTGGCACTCCTCCAGGACAGCCCGCCTCTGCTCATCAGACAGCACAACCAGACTCATGAATTGTGCACTGGGGCCAGTGTAGAATAATTTACTTTCTGTGATAGACAAACAATGTTTGTTACGTACGATTTTGCTGCTTTGTTTGGTATTACAATACAGCACTTATGTGCACATGTGTCCATGTGCACGTGTTAACTAAAATAATGCTAATATTATTTCAGATACACACACTCACTTACCTCTTATAACGAAATTTGCAGCCATTCGTGAGACCTTCTTCTTCAATGCCGCATCCACCAACCCGTCAACCAAATATTGCCTAACGGCAGCGTAAAGGACAAACTTCTCATTTCTTCCGCTGAACTCCATTTTCTTTCGCTGTGAGTGAATGAAAGTCTCGCGGTACAAACCGTACAAATATGCGCATGCGTGGAACAGATCGTGCAGTGTCGTAAATCGTCGCAAAACAGAATTATCAATTGCGTATGTGCGTTTTCTACTGCGTCTACTACGCATGCGTGAAACGGATCGTGCAAGTGGAACGGATTGTGTACCGACCATAGACTGTAAAAAATATGGACAAAGCGTCTGTGACGTCACCCATAGACTTCTGAAGAACGGTTTTGAGGCCGTTTATGGGGGGTATGGGCGGCGCCATATTTCAATACAAATGTTCAGAAAGGATAACTTACAGGTATGATGTGTTGTGTCAGATCATGGCCGAGACGTCAAATTTCAGGAATTCCACTCGGCGCAGCCTATGCTCGTTGTCAGCTGTCAATCAAGCTGTCAATCGCGCCCTTATTTGTCATACATTTTATATCTAAATACGATCTAAACTAACGAGTTAGAAAAAAATTCACCCCCCTCACAGTTGTCAGGCACTCGGAACCTATCGAAAAATACAATAAAAGTCCATGGGACCAACCTGTAAAAACATGAATTTATGCTGTGAAAACGGACATTTTAAATGATGTAATGATGTAATTCAGTTACTAACGCAGTTACTTTTTGTGAGAAGTAACTAGTAACTATAACTAATTACTTTTTTAAAGTAACTTAACCAACACTGTTCGTATGTTACCCCAACCTAAGGGTTTATAAAAATAGTTCCCCTCCCTTGTTTCCTCGTTCCTGACACATTCTCATAACTTCTTTCTTTATTATCGATTAAGCTTCTGATTTTCCTTCTTTGCTGTATATTGAAATATTTTGTGCTAGGGTTAGGGTTACCCTAACCCTAACCCTAATCTCACACATACATATTTGCTAAATTTGTTCATCAGTTCAGGATTCTGTCCTCCAATGACATCAGGACATTGTGTGATGAGATATGTGCTAAATCAGCATTGAATTAGGAGTCTTTACAAAAACAAAAATACACATATGATCCCACACCAACATTTTCAATATAAATCTGTAACATTTTAGGCCCTTTGGGCTCAACCCTATGTGCAAGATCCAGAGAATCATGAAGCGTGCTCTGCACCACTTGATAGTGGGTTGTAATTATACTGAATTGCTTTTAATGCTGGAAATGTGCATGCACTGAATGTGCAAGTTTGAGCACACATTCACATCCAAAATACACATTTTTCAGAAATTTCACAGTTTCTATTTCTTAATCCATATATTAAATAAATTGTAAATAATTGATTCATTTTAGAATGATTGCATAATATCAACTTAATATGCAATATCATTTGCCATTTTCATAATAATGTGATTATTATTATTTATTTTTTTTGTCAGTATTTCGTATGACTATTTGTCAAAAAACTTCTTGCATTTCTCAATGACACGTTTCAGATTTCAGATACTGAAATAGTCTTCTGTCAAAAGGAGTCCTGGCTTTCTTGCACATCCACAAACATCCACAGTAGGGTTCCTAGTCAGACGTTCGATATTAAACCAGATTTGCATGTCCACAGATGTCCAAAGGGTTCCCTAGTCAGACGTTCAGTTATTGAGCCATTTTCGCATGTCCACAGACGTCAAAAGGGGTCCCTAGTCAGACGTTCAGATTTCTAACCAGTTTTGCACATCCACAGACGTCCAAAGGGGTCCCTAGCCACACGTTCAGGTATTAAACAAGTTTTGGACATCCACAGACGTCAAAAAGAGTCCCTAGTCAGACGTTTAAATACTGAACCAGTTTTGCACGTCCACAGACGTCCAAAAGAGTCCCTAGTCAGACGTTCAGATTTTGAACCTGTTTTGCACATCCACAGACGTCCCTAAGGGGTCCTAGTCAGATGTTCAGATTTTGAACCTGTTTTGCACGTCCACAGACGTCCATAGGGGGTCCTAGTCAGACGTTCAGATTTTGAACCTGTTTTGCACGTCTTACGGCCTAAAATCTTTACGTCTGGCACCCTGTGGATGCTGCTGATAAAACAGCTTCGCTGAGACTACAAAGAGATATGCATTTGTTTGTGTGTGTTTCTTTTGTAAAAGTTTCCCCGGATATACTTCCCTATTTAATGCACAATTTTCCTTACAAATTACATTATCAGCATTACAATGTGAGTAAATGTAGCCGTGAAGGGATGATGCCCCCCTTCTAAAACAATCTGCATTTACGTTTAAATTGTAACATATTTAATGGAATTACAGTGTAATTAGTGTTAGCTCACTATCTTAGCCTTTTTCAGTGCATTAGTTCAGGTAAACGGATAATATTAGTGATTCTCATTTCTTTATCAAAACACTAAAACTGGTACCGTTTTGGAGGGAAAATAATTTTTTTTTTTAAGGGGTCATATAATGCCATTTTTGAACAAGCTAATATGATTCTTTAGGGTCTAAATTAAAAGTTTGTAATATACTTTAATTAAAAATTCTCATTAGTATTGTAAGAAAACACTCATTTTACCTGGTCAAAAACAGCTCTGTTTTCAGCACGCCGTTCAAGTGCATGTGTCTTTAAATGATAATGAGCTTTGCTCACCCCGCCCCTCTGTTCTGTGCGTACGGCTCTGACCGTTTGTAACACAATAACACAATAACCATAACGCGTTGTTCATTATAAACGTGGGATTATGAATTATATCGAGAACGTCGTACATAGAAAACATGCCGTAATGTACCCTGAGTGTAAACCTTAGCCGCATTCATTGTGAAGCGTGCAAGCGATTTGCAAAGATTACCGTATTTTCCGGACTATAAGTCGCACTTTTTTTCATAGTTTGGCTGGTCCTGCGAC
Source organism: Leuciscus leuciscus (assembly GCF_965113295.1). Taxonomy (NCBI): domain Eukaryota; kingdom Metazoa; phylum Chordata; class Actinopteri; order Cypriniformes; family Leuciscidae; genus Leuciscus; species Leuciscus leuciscus. Next base: position 52,719,330 of record NC_138727.1, on the reverse strand, counting down.
TTATAGTCAGGTGCGACTTATATATCAAAATTAATTCAGACTGAGATGAACCAAGAGAAAACATTACCGTCTACAGCCGCGAGGGGGCGCTCTAGTTGGCGGAGTTGTTCAGAAGCGACACGGATGATGAAGAAAATGATGAGGAATGAGATCGCGGGAGCTTGGTGAACTTGTTTACTGGTAACTTGCTTGTTGGACTCGCTGGCTTATGTTAATTTAGCTTATTCAGCCTCCCAGATATTTGTTCTTTATGCTATTGTGTAGCTGAATAACGTGTGCAGTGCGTGTGCGGTGCGTGTTGCGGTGCATATGCTGTATGGCAAGCCAAGAGGCTCAGAAATACGCCATAGATTAATCGCGTTTAAAGCCAAACGCCGTCAAATACGGCGTTTTAAACCGTATTGGACGCCGTAAAATACGCAGTTGTAATTACAAACGCCGTAAAAGACGGGCGAAATACGTCAATGACGCCGTATTTGACGGCGTTTTAGTGTGCATGGAAAGCGGCGCTTTTTACGCCGTTCATCTCGCCATATGACGCCGTAAAAAACGCAGTTTTGGTTGCACAGAGCGCGCGCTATTTTACGGCGTTTTGCTTATAGTATAATGAGACACGCCCGCTGATTTCCACAGCCAGTAAGTTTGAACTGTTCTCTCCCAATCAATGATGAACTGAGTCAGACCAGACGAATTCAGCATGGATCATTTGTGGTAATCCAATTCGTATGCTCCCAAGGAATTATTAATTTTATGTATTAAAATAATCCAAGCTAAATAATAAACTGAAATTAAAGAAAATATTAAAGAACATTCAAATCAATAAAGCAAAATTAATAGGATTTTCACATTTTAAAAGGGTGTCACACAGGGCTTAATTTGAGCCGGAACATGTGAACATGGGTGACACATGACTTGCCCGCTTGTTGTGCTAGTTGAGATTGCTGCTAGTTGAGATTGCTGTTAGCCTCGATCGTTTCACTCAGGGGAAAAATGTCAAAAAGACAGCAAAGTTTGCTTAACTTTTTCAAATACGCTGGCCAGTCAGATCCCAAACATGCAAAAATCGTTTCCGCTGATCAAGAATGTGGAGACCATGGTGGACACAGCAGTAGTATCGACATAATATCTCGTTATTTCGACATAATAAGGGGACATTCTAATCTGCAATAAGCCACATTAAGCGTTTTTATAATGGTTTTCTATGGGGGGGAAATACTTAACGTGTAATTGCGTTCTGGGCTCATCTGATTTTTATTTATTTTTTGTACATAGCATAGCCCACTTTGTTATGATTTTTTTTTTTTCATTTATGTTGATTTATGAAAAGTGAACAGCACCAGTAAGATAGGATATGCAATATGAGACATGGAGTGGTTCAGACATGATTTTGACCACTTTAAGTTTTGTTTTGTAGAAAACCTTTCTTTAAAGTGAATTTCGTTTTGTATAAATTGTATCTTAATTTTAATAAATTTTTCATCAACCAATTGCCTGGATTTAATGAATAAGAAGCAAATATAACGCACAATATAATCATGGAGGCGCTCGCGCGGTCACTTGCATTGCACGTGAACTGGAGCGCATCTCATCCTAACTTAACGAAACTCAGTGTATGCCTCACACAGACATGAGAAATACATCAAATACACAAAGCTTGAAATGTCTTTAAACGAAATAATAAAAAAAAAGAAAAAAAAGAAAAAGGCTAGGCCTACTCTCTGATTATGTAATCCATTATTTGTATTTCTCTCTAGGTGCGTTTACTACGAAAATGGCGATCGTCAACTTCATGTTTGCAGCAGACAGTCAGAAACACTAGTTTATTAATAAAAATCAATGCACGCGTCACCGGATTTACAAATGCACATCTTGCTTGTTGCACGCACACATATTATGTCGAAATAACGAGATATTATGTTGATATAACATTATTATTAATAATATAGCCTACATCTTTTAGAATATTTGATTGTGCTGAATGCTGAATGTTGCGCTTGTTCAATTTAATAAAACTTTAATTGTGATCATTGAAATAATTAAATATTAAATATTTAGTGGCCAAGTTTTGCGCTGGTTCCGTTACCTCCAACCCCCGTTTTGAGTCGCCGGATACGCCCGAAATGAATCCAGTTTGTTGATAAAAAAAATCATAATTCTCATTTCCGTTTAGTTTAAGTTTTTCAACTAATAGTTATATTTTCCTTTATTTCAGGTTTATTTCGATTAGCATTTAAATGTTTTTAATAGTTTTAGTTTTACTTTACTAACCCTGCCTGGGCAAAACATCGACAGAACTGTCAATTTTCCAACTCTTTCAAGCCACGAATTTTTACAAATATTCACGAATTATTTAATGCCGGTCTGGGACACAATATTAGGCCAATCACACTCATCCAGGCCAATTAACCTACAGCTATTGTTGCAAGCATAATTTACATTTCTTTTAAGAATAATGACTCAAATGTGGGAAAGAAATAACTAGGCTATGTTATTTTTATTTATTTATTTATTGTCATTTGCTGAGTTTGCTCCCCTTGCACCTTATGTTTTATCTTTTAAAATGACGGAAATTATTTCAAAATTCGTATTTTAAAAACGGCTTTACTCACTGAACTTCTATACCCACAAACGGTTGACTTTTTCCCCCAAGTCGTTTATTTCACTATGAACTGGACGATCGAAAGGGCAAAATATTTGAATCTTCATTTTACAAAAATATATAGGATATAACGAAATGTAATAATGCTATTTAATGAATATATAATCAATGTAATATGAATAAAACACGAATTTAATTAGCCTACAAAAATCGGAACACTATTTAATTCTGGAAGGAGAAGCTTATAGACATACCAACAAACCTGCAACATTTTTTAGAAATAGCAAAAAATACATTCGTCTTATTTTTTTCAAATAGGCCTATTTAAAACACAAATTCATAGGGCATTTTATGGGTTATAATATTTTGTGTTATTCAGCACTTAGATGGAAATGTGCCGAGTTAAGCCAATACGACCTGGATCCTTTTCCTTGTTTAATAACTCCTCATATATGAGCATAAGAATTGGATTAAATGATCCGTGCTGAATTCGTCTGGTCTGACTCAGTTCATCATTGATTGGGAGAGAACAGTTCAAACTTACTGGCTGTGGAAATCAGCGGGCGTGTCTCATTATACTATAAGCAAAACAAAATAGCGCGCGCTCTGTGCAACCAAAACGGCGTTTTTTACGGCGTCATATGGCGAGATGAACGGCGTAAAAAGCGGCGCTTTCCATGCACACTAAAACGCCGTCAAATACGGCGTCATTGACGTATTTCGCGCGTCTTTTACGGCGTTTGTAATTACAACGGCGTATTTTACGGCGTCCAATACGGTTTAAAACGCCGTATTTGACGGCGTTTGGCTTTAAACGCGATTCATCTATGCCGTATTTCTGAGCCTCTTGGCTTGCCATAATGCTGTGCAGGAGCAGCACGCGCTAAAGTGCTTTCACATAAGCTGCGTTTGCAGTGCGTAACTGACCCACGGCTGTCACATTGTATTTCAAATCCAGAAGTTATCAGCAAATTTTATTTTAAAAAAAGAAAAAGTTTTTTGTCAGCATTGCGATTCTCTTTATACGTATACTCTTTAATAGACGAATTCACGTTTAAACACAATTTAAACACTATTATTCAATGCATTACTTCTATATAATTATATATTAAGTTGCTCAAGCAAGTGGTAAAATATTTAACCATGCACTTATATTAAAATTGCATACATTTTAAATTAAAACTTAAAATTGACAAAAACAGCAGACTCATACCCTTTCTTTTGCATAATTTAAATCTTTATACAATAAATCTTGCATGTCACAAATAACTTGTTTTTCCACCTCCACGAATGAGACGAGTGTTGTTCATTATGTCGCCTTGTTGAAGTAAATTGTAGTTTTCCTTGATTTACCAACGCTTGAAGTAAAAAGATGACTGTGAAAAATAGTAGGCTAGTATTTAATTAAATGCATTTATGATGAAATTACTACATTTTCATGTCAATCTGTATTCATTTTGACCACAAACCATGTGCTGTCACTTTAATTCAGCGCGTGCAGCACAGCAAAAATAGACTCGGTGCGGAAACGATCGCTGCACTGCTGTATACGCACCGCACCTGGAACGGATCGACGGACTGCAACCGCGTGCAGTGTGAAAGCTCTGACCTGTTAACAAGGGTACGGAAAAATATACGCACTACAAACGGAGTATGTGTGAAACGGGCGTTAATGTGTTACGTTAACATACTGGACACCTATTCAGCCTGTTGTTCTGTGTGCTACTGTGTAGTTGAATAACTTGCCTTTCCTGATTAAATGTCTGTTCTTGGTCTTGGATTTTGTGAAATAAATTTCTAAATAAATGCGACTTATAGTCCAGTGCGACTTATATATGTTTTTTTTCACTTCATGAGGCATTTTTTGACTGATGCGACTTATACTCCGGAGCGACTTATAGTCCGAAAAATACGGTAATATAAAGATTAATATAAAGGTTAATAAAACGTTACACTCACTTCAGTTCTTCTGGAGGTGCAGCAGGAACACGAATAGTTGGTACCGATCCTTTTTTCAGGAGCAGCTTCTTAGCAAAACCAGCTTTATAACGTTACTGACCTCGTTTGTAAAGCAGTCTTGTGTGTGAAATGATTCGCTCAAACATGAAAGCATTGCTGTTGATCGTGGGGAATATTCCCTTCGAAAACAAACTCAGCCACTGCGTCTTCAGCGGTTCGGATTTAGGGACATCAAAATGACTGCTGTGTTCGTTATTACACCCAAGAGCAGAACACCACAATCGCTTAGACGCCATTCTGCTCATAGACAGTGCTCCAGCGTATCAACAATGACCGCGCCGGTCGGGTCTGTGTTGAAACGCTGCTGTCAATCAACAATCGTGGGAGGGGCGTCCGACCGTGTGACATCACACGGTCGAACAGCTTGATTTGAGACGGGGGAAAACATATAAGAAGATAAAAATAAAAAAAAACACTGGATGGATTTTGATCATTTTATGCTGGTTGTGTACAGGCACTGCCAACACACATTTCAGTACAATCAACTTGTAAAAGTGCATGTACCATTAAATGACCCCTTTAAACAATATGATTTAAATGATAAATGTACTGTTTTGATGCATTTTTAAAAGATGGATGATAGATATTCTTCAATCTTTCTGACAAAGAACAAAAGATAATATGAATTACAGTATGTACAATGTTTTTTATTTACTTTATTAATCGTAGTGCACAGTGTTAATTATAAGGGGGTAGAATCCGCAGCTCAGTACTCACTCACTACTCGAGTACTTTTAAATAAGCTACTTTTTACTCTTACTCAAGTAGTTTTTTGGACGACTACTTTTTACTCTACTCACACTACATTTTTTGGAATGTAATGGTACTTTTACTTGTTTTTTCAGTACTCTTTCCTCCACTGTTTACAATAGATACAAATGTTTATGTTTATTGAAAGGAAATACCAGTTTTTTCATATTCAACGAGGAGAAGAGCTGGTCTGAGAGCAGGCAGTTCTGCAGAGATCGAGGAGCTGATCTGGTCATTATCAACACTGAAGAGAAACAGGTGAGTTCAGTGGCAAATATATCTAGTTTACGGTAATTCTGTTGTGAATGAACATACTTAAATATATTTTGTCATACGTACAAACAACCAACAAAAAGTCACACCAGAGCCTCATGTTTTAACACTGCTTGGAAAATAAATTCTACAATGATATAACAAACGTCTTAAATAATTTATATGTTCTTGCTGTTGAATATTCATTTTTAATGCTGGTAATTGTCTTTATCTTTTGTCCAACAAATAATACCAGATGAAGATCTAAAATGTAATGATGATTCTCACTGTTTAATGTTTGTTTTTTTCACACACAGAGGCACATATCTTCATTAGTAAAGGAGAGTGTTTGGATTGGTTTGTCTGACATTGAGACTGAGGGGATCATGAAATGGGTGGATAATTCAACACTGAATCAAGGGTAAGTGATAAAACACACTGTGTATCTTTTGCGTTTGTTTTTAAAAGCATATATATATATATTTTTTTATAGCATGTTTGAGTAAATGCTTTTAGAGCTCTTCAGGAACTGAATCTGATTGTATTTCATTCAGGTTTTGGGAAAGTAATGAGCCAAATGACTCGGGTGGAAATGAGGATTGTATTTTACTAAATCCTGCCGAACCCGTCCTGAACAACTGGAATGACATGCCGTGCTCAACAATGATAAAATGGATTTGTGAGAAATAACATCAATTCCTTCATCTTCATGATAGCTTGGACTCATATCTTTCAACTTCATTAATTCATTAGTAGTCATCTTTTCTGATAGTTGCTGTCAGCGTTTCATAAAATAACTATATCAAACCACAAAAATGCGTCACCATTTTTGAATAAGAAACAATATCAAGACTATAAAACTCGTCAAAACTCCGCGAATCACAAGCGTATCAGTGAGAACACTCGTTCATACAGTGCACACACTCAAACGTGACTGCATATCACATTGACTTTATTGATTCTGCTTTAATTTGTAATGCAATGGACCGGTCAACAGGACATAAATGAAGCCTCAAACTGTATTCACTTTATAGCCCTTAATTCTGTAATTGTGGACAAATGTGGGCACAGAGGACTCAGATGTGACCCTATTTTTTATTTATTATAAATGTTATATCACTGTCTTCGATAAAATTTTGTCTATCCATTTATGGTGTGTTTTTTTTATTTTGGGGGTATTTTTGAATTTATTTACTTCAAAAAGTACCATATTTTCTATGTAAATTATGCTTATTTTTTTGAGTGTGAGTTTTTGGCATGATGAGAATGTTGTACAGGATCAGCCCTTCATTTGTGTGTATGTTAGATATGCATTGTATTGGATCTATTGATTTATTTTTACAAAAAAACAAGAAGAATGCTCTAAATTACAGTTTTTGCTCTAAATTACATTACTTTCACTTTCACCTTCACCTTCACTGTCACTTTCACTTTCACTTTCACTTTTTCCCATTCATTTCTATGGGTGCCCATTTTTGACCCAAATACAAGATTAAGGTTTTTTTTTTTTTCACCCACTTAACATTGTAGAATTGAGTCCAAAAAAATTGTGTGTGTTCAGGAGGCAAACTTAGGAAAAGTGGCCAAGTCTTGTACCGCTCAGATCAAGGGAAGTATTTTTTTAAAATAAATCAACATTATTTTGCCCACATTTGTCCAGAATACGGTTTTAGGGTTAAAGAAAAGGGTTATTGGGCTGAACTTACACAACACTGACAGTGGACTTGCGCTCAGGAGTAACTCTGGATTATTATTTTTTTGAGCGGCTGCGGACAAATTCTTTCGATGCACACACAATATTACGTAACACTCTGCGCGTATGTTTTAACAGGGGTGGAAATGAGGATTGTATTTTACTAAATCCTGCCAAACCCGTCCTGAACAACTGGAATGACATGCCGTGCTCAGCAATGAGAAAATGGATTTGTGAGAAATAACATCCATTTCTTCATCCTCATGATATTTAATAATCCTTTGACTCATATTTTTTCAGCTTTATTATTTTAATTGCATCATTTCTGGATGTTACTGTCAGCAAAACTTGTCACCAAATAATTATATCTAATTTTATGCTTTCATTTTTTTTAAATAATTTTGTGTAATATCCAAAATTTAGCTTTAATCTTTTTGAAGAAAATAGTAAATCATAAAACAGCATCCTGGTTTTTTTTTTAAATAGATGGTCTGTAGAGCAACTGATTTTTTCCCCCACTTACATTATTTAATTGTTTTATGAAAACACTTTAATCACAACATTTCTGATAATGTGTGTCTTTGAAACTTTCTCTTTGAATAAAATTGTCAATTGTTGTTATTATAACAGACATTTTGTTTTTATTTCATTCTTGTGGTTGTGCTTTATTGCACTATAGAGACAGAGCGCAACGCATCATAATCTGAAGACCACGCCCACCAAGGGGGAAAACAAACCAACTGTCTCCATTGACTTTGCATTGCGAGAGGCTGCCTCCTTGTCATTTCTTGCTTCTAAGAAAAGACAGAATAATGCCTAAAAGCTGCTGTGTGACAAGGTGTACAGCAAACAAGCTAAAAAACCCAGAAATAAGTTTTCATAAGCTGTCGACCCCAAAAAACGAGCGTTTGAGGGCATAAAAGTGGATACAGGCTGGAACGAATGGGTAAATTGTGGGATCCTGACACTCAGTATGCACTAAAATACCAACCCGTTCTCATCTCAGGGCGTCATATAAGGCCGTTTTGTCACGTCCTTCGGCGTTTTCTGCCCACGCATATAGCACCCTTTTGCGTATAGATGACACGCACATGGCTTTCAACCAACTTCAATGTAAAACCATCCGCGATGTAATTACACGCTCAGGGCTTCGCCAGTCGTCAATTCACCTCAACATTGACCGACTGCACAGACTAAAGACGTTTTCAGCAACGACTTATGTTTGCTCTATGATTAGGATTGCCTACACCTAATATAGGAGGTCATTGTTTTCCATTATTTATCTTTTGAGAGGAGATATTCGCCATTTTCAACACCCTTATCGTCTGTGAGAGACGCTCGCGGCTTAACCACCTCCAATGCAACCCACCCGCGTTTTACAGGACGCAGTTGGACTTTGCTAGCCAATCCAAGTGCGTGATATCAGACGCTTTCAGCAACAGTAGCATGCGTAGGCTACAATTTCGTTAAGTTTTAAATAAGCCTGTGGTAGCCTACTCAATTTAAACGTGAATGTGTGCTAGGTATCCTAAATAAAAACACGACAATATAGGTTCCATCATCCCTTAATTGCCCGCAGGAGTATATTGGCCGAATTCAACACACACCCTTTATCGTGTGTGAGAGACGCTCATGGCTTTCAACCATCAATGCAACCCACGGGCGTTTTACAGGACGCAGTTGGACTCGTTAAATATGGACGCTTGGCCAGGACCCCTTGGCGTCACACTTTAACGCACTGGGTATACCTTTGGCGTCATTTTTCAACGTGTAGGGTAGTCTTGTTTGACTTCTATAGAACTCTGAACCGGAGCCTGCGGCGTTGAAATTTGACGTCTTGGGTAACACCGCAACCCGTCTGCTGTGCTGTGTATGGGTCGAGGCTACAATAAATAAAAATAAAAAGGAATAGACTACAATGAATGATCTATGCCAGGGCTAGTAAAATGGCGGCCCCCAGATGATATTTATCTGGCCCTCCAACTGGTTTTTGATGTTTAAAAACCCTCGCAATCTGATATCAAAGTGCCCTCTCTGCGCAAAGGTTTAGCGCGTTCGGCAACCGCATTCAGCGGTGAGTTTAACAACGCACATGGTGTGCAACCGCATTCAACGGTGAGTTTAACAACGCTCAACTGCAGGTAAAACGGCATTCAGAGGTGAGTTTAACCAAAACAACGCTCAACTGCAGGTAAAACTGCATTCAAAGGTGAGTTTAACAACGCTCCACGGCGTGCAAGTAAGCAGTTTAAGCGTTTTCTTGTCATAGGAACTGGTACATAGGTAGGCTACACTGCTTTAACTAGAGCATGCTGGGTAACGTATTTTTATCGGAGGTTTGTTGATGTTAATAAATATATAATATGCTACGATTGTGTTCAATTAATATTTTATTTTTTATTTTATTTTTTATTGATTAAATCCTCTAAATTAATAACGCTGACGTCACTGTATGGGGCGATCCCAAGGTCCATTGCGATTTCCCACTTGGTAAGTAGAAGAGTTAATTAATAGAGATGGATACTATTCTTAAATTTACACATCTAAAAACTGTTGAATCAGGACAAGAAGTTGTGTTTATAACCTTTAGATGTGTAAGGTGGCAATTTCGTATGACGGTAAATAATAGAAGGCATTATAAAAATATAGTTTGCTGCACCAAATGTGCAGGCTAGCAAAGTTAGCTAATTGAATTCAGGTTCATTTTTGTCGCATATAATCATGTATCATACTGGGGAATGTAATATTTTCAGTATTACATTAGCCCACAACTATTATCCAATATTAGAAATGTTCAGATGAAGAACAGTTGCCAGATTGGTTTGTTTTACAGCCTAATTGTTTAAAATCCACGCAAAATTATATAATTAACACCCAAATAAATCTATAATTAACAATACAAATTAATTTATAACTACAACATTATTGTGGCTCATCACAATATGAAATGATAAATAATTTGTGTGTTCTTTCAGAGGCTATTTAAGGCTACTACAGTGAACAGTGCAACTGTAAAATTATTTTCCATTTCTGTCCTTTGCCTTAAAATAAAAAAAAATTCCACTTTCCCAAGCCTTTTTTTATCACACATAGATCAACCCAAAACCAACCAAATGGCTGGGAAACTATCCAATCTGGCAACATGAAGAATACTGGTGTAAAATATAAGGTGTTTGATTCTGAATTGCTGAATTGCAGGTCCTTCAATTTTGCCTGCTCTTTATTCTAATCCCCCACCACACATACACACACAGAAACACACACAATAAAGGCACTTTTAAGAGCCACGTCTGTCTTGTGTTTTTCTGTCAAGTATTACTGTAAGTCATGATGGCAATGGCAGAAACTGCAGAGTACCTCTGGCCTTATCTGAAACTGGCCATTGATTGCATACAGTTGAAGAGGAATGTTTCTTGCATTGTACTCTTGCATTGCATTGATGTTTCTAATAATTCAGTGGATTTAACTAATGTCTGATAACTGCTTTTGTTCATTTCAGGTGAGTAAACTTGAAGCTGTATGATACAAGCCAATTTTATTTATTGGCAAGCCAGATAAAAGGGCTTCGAATAAATGGATTGCAGAAATAATAACCCATCTGCACCCCACTCCTGTCACTAAAATTATTTTGGAGAAGATGCGGAGGGCCTATGAATTTATCTTGACAAAATGTAAGTAATGTTTTGATTTAGAAATTATGAATGTTTAAAATGTATATTTCTTTGTTAATATGTAAAGATTTTAAATGAAAGTAAACTTGTATTATAGCAACCTCCACAGCACAGCAACCGGAGAGTCAAATGGTGCAGCAGGCGGAGAGTCAAGCGGCGGCGGAGAGTCAAACCAAGGAGTCTGAGACTGTATTTGTTCTTAACCTTGTTCCTCTGTCTTCCCCACTCTCTCCAACCTCTCTCTTCTACTTCTTCTACTTGTACAACTATTCTTCCTTCACTTTCTTCCAAACTTCCACTGCCATGCTCTAAGTCTTTGCAACAAATGAAAAGGACAAACACCTCTGCCTCTTCACACTATTCTCCCTCTGTCTCTCTTCCATCTCCGTCTGCCTCTTACATTTCCACGTCTTTGTGTCAGGAAGGGCCACGTGTGAAGAACAGAAGAAAAGGTAACCTTTTGCATGGTACATCTTACCCCACACTGGTAATAAATTTGCTCCCAGTCAGAGTTGACTTCATGTAAATTTGATTCATTGGGCTAACCGGGTCATTGGTAGCCAGTTCACAGTATTTAGTTATTTAGCTGTGGCCAATGTCCAAGGCCTGTGGTTAATGTCAGTCCCTGACTTAAGGTCCTTCCACACTGAGTCTGAAATTTTCGTATGCGTTTTTCCGTATTCGTCATTCGGTGGCTCTGAATTGTCAAAACACCATTCCAAATTCTTGCTACTGATCCGAAAAACGCAGAAAATCGAACCCGATCCTATTTTTTTATGACGGCAGTGTGTAAACGTGATTGACAAAACATATTTATTCGTCGATTTCAGAGTCAGTGTGCAAGGACCATTAAGCTAAGAGGACTTTGGGAAAGCCAATCCTGTACATTTTGCTTTCAAAAACAGGGACAAATTTACTTTGACATAAATGAAAAGTACTGCATATTACCTCACATGTGAAATTATAAATTTGAACTGATTTAGCTACAAAGCATGGCATCATGGCTTAATAAACTTTCCGTGTCTTTTCATCATTTCAGGTTGCCGAAAATGTAGTAGGCAGAAGGTTTTCCTCTTTGATCGAATAACTGGGGAACGGATAAATGAGGTAAAATGTGTTCTGTTAGGCTGCTTTCTTGTCTAAATTACTGATTCTGACCTTTCAAAGATAATAAAACAATATGTTATGCCCTAATCAGTGATTGCTAAAACAGTTCAAATAATTATTATTCGTGTTTTTGTGTGTAGGGGAAAGCCGAGTTGAAAGTCCACTGGTTGCCATGCACTGTGTGGTAAGTCATATTTTATTTATTATTTAATTCTCAGTACTCAAGCAAATAGCGATGAGGTGGAGGCATTTGGAAGAGCTAGATCCGGCAGGTAGGCCCTTGTAACCTTTAGGACATGCATTCCGATGATGAAAAATTATGGAATAGTCTTCCGAGCATTCCAAAATCAGACACACTCTCTCAGTCCAGACTAAAGACAAATATCTGGACTGTCTTTAGTCTGGACTGAGAGAGTGTGTCTGAATTTGGAATGCTCGGAAGACTATTCCATAATTTTAAAGACAAATGGGCGAATGATCTACCTCCTTGTCTTTATTTAGAATATTCTGTTTGTAAGATCCTGGAATTTTGTGATTAACACAATGGATTGTAGGTAATGAGGAGCTGAACCATTCAGTACTTGCTGAGTAATTAATAGAACTCTAAAATTAGCTGACAGACAGCCAATGTATGGACAATAAAATGGTCCTGATGTGATCTGGTTTTACTGTTTCTAGTAAGTTCTCTAGTGGCTAGCTCTAGCTCTGAAATATCTTATTTATTGAGCCTACAGCAGGACATCCACTTGGTAATGCATTACAAAAGTAGCAGTGTTTCATGCACACATAAATTAATCTTTCAGCATCTGAAACACTTATGTGTCATAATTTAGTTGTTTCCTGTTGTACATGTGTTGGAAATGTGATTTTCCTCTTCCCACTAATGACAACTTCATCCCTCAGTTTATCAGAAACATTTTGAAATCCGTAAATTGAGATACATGGCTTTCAATGTACAGGAACTGTGTGGAACATTGTGTAACTAGAGCTGCCAGACAATTGTAGTTTAGTAAAAAGTACAATAGTTTCCTGTGAGATGCAATGTTGTATAAAAATGTGTAAAATGAAAAAACACCGTAAATTGAGTGAATGTACTCAGTTGCATTCCACCACTGGGCTTAACCAGGGTTAAAGCTACTTTAACAAACATAAATACATTTCAATGAACTCTCTAAATTTAACCCAACAGGTTTTTTTTTCTTTTTTTTTTTTTTTTTTTTTCTCTGTGTTCTAATGAATTTTTTTGCACTTATGATATTTTACAGTGGCAAAACCTGGGATGACACATGGGAGCCTGCCAGTGAATTCCTGCATGTTATGCCTAATTCCCCACATCCCAACCAGCTTTCAGCATGACAGCCTAGTCACCTGGACTCAAGCACCCTTAATTTCTTTTCTTTTTTTTTGTGAGTTTTTTCTTTTCTTTTCTTTTTCTTTTTCTCTTGCTTTTGTTCATTAAAGTTTTTTGCACAATACCCAGTCTCTTTTTGTGTTTATTTTCTTAATGGTGTGTAAAAAAAAAAAAACTTTTGCATTTTCAATAACTGCACAACAGCCAGGAAGTGTGCCATGGAGATCATAAGGGAGAAAATGAGTGCTGTTTGGCATAATGGCATTCCCAAAGGCATTATTTGTACTTAAAAAAAAAAAATTATATAGTTTAGGTAAGTCTACTTGAACTATTTGTTTGGTATGCCAGCCATGAATACATACCACAGAATACTCCTAAAGATATTAAAATGTTGTAATCCTACAATTTCCGATATTAATTCCTTTAACATTTATAATTGTAATTACCTATTTATATTTGCCTTTTTACAAAATAATGTAAAATTAATCATGTAAATATATATATTGTTTTTATTTTGGGGGGCAAAGTGTTCTTCAAAGGGAAGAAAATAATGTATTTTCTGGTGGCAGCCTTGCATCTCCTGGGTTTTTTTTTTTTTTTTTAAGAAAAGAAAAATTAAAGTCTTTAAATAGTTTGGCATATCAATACATTTTGGGAAATTAGTACAAAGTGTGAGCGCAATCATCTTTAAATGTTACAGACGCATTTTATTTGATTAAGAGATTAACTTACATCTGTTTAAAACAAATACTGCATGCTAGAATAACTATCAAGAGTAATTTTCTTTCTGTAAGATCCCTGTAGGGTTACATAACATAGGTTACATAGCCTATCTTCAGTCAGAACTGGGAAGAGTCTGTTTTTTTATTTTTTTATTTTTATTGCAGAACTTATACATAAATGATCATGGAAATAAAGCGTTGTTGTATATCTTTCAATGAAAAATAACAACAAAATAAATAAATATCCTGGATTTGCGTACATCAAAAGTCGGAAGAGCCTGTAAATACCATATATGGACAAGTGTGACGAGGCTTTGACGTTTCCATGGCCCCAGAAGGACAAGCTGTGGTTGGACTAACGTTTAGGTCAGAATAAAAAGCGCTCCATATCGCAAACTATGTTTTGCTTGCGTTATGTTGTCAGTAATACTGTCAGTTAACAATAAGGTATTGCTATATTGAAAGAAATTACACGTTTACCGAGATCCTAACCCTAACCCTATAGTGTAACTACACACTTCAATGAACTACAATTTACAGCGCCCGTCCCATGGACACAATGATAGAGGCTTATGGGTAATGTAGTTTAAAAACGTTTAGTAATGGAATTAAATAAATACAATCTTTAATGAACAAAGGGACATCCAAATATGTTCATTATACATACCTCTTTGACATATTTGAGAGCCAGACTGAAATTTGGTATTTTACTGTGAGCACTTTTTAAAATGCTTTTTTAACACCTTTCCATGTATGCCAGACATCTCTGTCCAACATTATGTATTAAACATAGCATAAATAATTGTCCTACCAATTTTCACTTTTATACACTTATCAGACTTTGCATTTGCAGACTTTGTAGAATGTGCAGTTTTTTGCTCTTCCAGGGGTGCTACGGGACCCCTGGGGGAGGAAGGGCAGTAAAACCTACACATATGTACTCTCTTCATCATGAACAACAAACTGTATTGAGTCACATTTATATCTGAACATTATTTTGCTTTCCCACCTTTTCTATATTTACATCATGCTTGTGTTAGGTTTTGATTATATTGCAAGACTCTGAACTCGGAATACAAAAATACAGTAATATTTTACAAATGTTGTAAAATAGACCTTTTCTGAATTGCTAAAACACTAAACCTCCCAAATTATCAATAGCCTAATCGAATTTGTCGAGTAAATCACTCTTTCTGTAAAACATTAAACAAGTTCAGGTAGTTAAAACACTGTTTGCAAATCTCATGCACTCTTTTGGCAAAACTCTAAACACATTCTCACTCACTAAAACACATTTCGCACTGACACATTTATGTTTCAAAACACTAAACACGGGCAGGCAAAAGTTAAACAACTACAACACAGTGTCATCGTTAACACACAACTACTCAAAATTGTTCACTTATTTCTAATGATGAGACCAAACCAACTGTACATCATACAAGTCAGTTAAGAGTGCCAAAACTGACTCAAAATGTTACACTGAATGTTACCAACAATGGATGGAAACAATATAAGAGGGAGAGGAGGAAGAAGAGTATGTGAAATAGGTGGTGAACAAAGAGGAAGAGGAGGAGGATGAGAAAGAGCAAGGTGTGAAGAATGTTGTCAAGGCTGGATCTGCTTTAGGGATTTTCCCTTTTCCTGAGATGACATTGTTATGTGGAAGAAGTCATCAGGCCGGACCAACATGAAGACATGATGCTGAAGCAGAATAAAATCTCTCTCACTGACCTTGATTCCTCTAGTTGCACAACTCTTCTGAGTGACTGTAACGCTTTTCATTTAGAGTTTTTTACTGTAACCTTTTTGTCTTTTGCAGTTGGGTCACTGTATTTTCACAGTATAAAAAGTGCTGAATATACAGACCTTCAATACTATACAATATTCAGTACAATACTATACTTGCAGTGCAGTGCAGTATACAATTTATTCACCTTACTACTGTAAGTTGTCATTACTATACTTTTTTTACGCAATTGCAAAATTTGTTTACTTAGTTACGATATACTTTTATTTCGGTAACTGCGTGTTTCGGATTCTGCTCTTCGTTTTTCTCTGTAGTGTCTAACGGTTGATCTGTAGTGTTTATAATATTGACTGATGTGTGTATGATCTGAAAGCATTGTTTGATTTGAGCACAGATAAAATGGTTTTGAGGCAATTGTTTGATTTTGCCATAAGAGTCAGATGTTCTCTGAATGTGGTTTGAAAATTTGGTTTTGTGTTTAAGGTTTTGAGAATGTGAGTTTCAAGAAATGTGTTTTAGCAATCCAGAAAACTGTAACATTATACTGTTAATCAGGTCACAGCTGATAAATCTACACAATTGAGTGGTGAAATGTTCTGAGTACCACAGAATCACATCAGTTGACTATGAAACCTGTACTAGATTACACAGAAAGCACATTGAATATTATGTTGGGGAGAAAATTATTCCTCATCATTATGGTGTTCTTCCTTATAATCTGCTTCTTCCATGTCTCTTAACAGGTTTCAATTGTTATACAGCACCCTACAGTTCAACTAATGAAAGTTACTGTACCACACAGTGCATGCATGCATGCACACATTTCTATGTATGTGAAAGAAGAGGTAACACTTTGGTTATATTTATGGTGATAAAAAGCAGATTTTATTACATGCTTTATATTCATAGTTAAGGTCATTGTCCAGAAGTATGAAAGGTGTTACTGTCTTGTAGATTACAGTCCATCATCAGATATTTCGTAGTCACTGTCGTACTCATCAGCTGAAGCACTGTACAAGAAGTTGATGTCCTCTGCTCCAGACAAAACTTGCAGGTAACAGTCTCTTGCTTGCACCTTCATTTCTCTGATTTGATGCCACTTTCTGAGGATGATGCTCTGCAGACCTTTCAAACCTTCTTCACTTAGGCCACATTGCGAATCTTAAAAGAGGAACACAAGAATATAAGACCAGCATTAGAAACTTTATAAACAGTCATCATTGTTGTGTATATTTATTAGGGCTGCCCCCTAATAGTAATCTTTGGTCGGGGCAACCCTATGTTTATGTAATTTATTACAAATACATACTTTTCATTGTCTCACTGGAAAACAAGCAGGACAGCTCTCTGAGGGTATCGGAACGAGTTGAAAGAGATTTCCAATGGTGGTCCATCTCTGCAACAAGAATCTTCTGCTCCTCCTCAAGTCTCCTTACTGACATGATGATGTCAAACGCCTTTCTCTTTGTCCTTAGATCGACAGAGTCTGGAATGCATTTATGATAAATAAATAAATAATTTGTATTAAACATCAACCTTCAAAGAATCTCTGAAATAGTATGGGGTTACAGAATGACATTTGAAGCATTGTGGGTTATGTGTCATTATGTATCAGATTTGTCAGAAGCAGTCAACAAACAGTAACAATTACAATTATTTGTGACTAAATGTATTACAAGTAATCATTTCCTCACCGTCAGCCCAATCCTTTACATCATTCTTCCAATTGGCTCGCTGTCACTGTCAATTGCGCTTTCATGGACTCTAGGTTTTGTAACTGGCTTTGCAGAGCTTTTGTGGTCTACAATAACAAACAGTGGTAAGAAACAAAAAACAAATGCTCAATGCACAGCTTCATACACTGCTAACATGCAGTACTGAACATCTAAAATTAATTCTACTGATGTCATTACCTTTTGATATCGGCAGGTCAGTGAGATAGCCAAATTGTTGAACTTTTGCTGATTCCAGCGCATGGCCATGAGAGTCAGCAAGTCTGTGCATCCTGAAAAACAAAGAAAATATGATGTTACCATATTCCTCCTACGTATTATGTAAGGATGTAACTAGTGCAGTATGTGGTAATCTTACCTGCTTTTGACATATGCTTACTGGTTACTGCAATCCTAGATAGGAAGGCATTGCACTGTTCCACCTCCTCCCCTAGTGTTAAACCAGCACCGTCCTGATATGCCCCACTCCATTTTACCTGGTTAAGAATAAAAAAATAAAAATAAACAGATGTTTGCAGATGTTCAGTTTAGATAATACGATTCTATCACATAGCAACACTTCCTTACCTCGTATTTAAAATCATGGGCTTTGGCATGAAATACCGAAAGGAATGGCTTCATGTTAAGAAGGTGCTGGAGCTCTGGAGCAGGACTCTGTGCCGACACACCACAAGCTCCAATCCCTCCTCGTCTACCTTGCTGGCAGATCTTTATGAGGTATCTCTGGCTGCTGACCACTCCCCTCCACAAACACTTCTTCCACTGAACTACAATATGGAAAATTGTTGATGAAAATAAGACTCTCCTAAACAAACTCTTCAGAAAGAGGTTATTATAGTGCTGTAGTCTAATTATCATCTAGAATTTTACATGTTTGGTTGTGTTGTGAATGTGGTCTACAAATCTTTTTACGTCTTCATCCTTGGCTATGAAGACGCCTTCAAAGATGGCCTGTTCCTCAGATCTAAAAAAACAAAAAAACAACAATTGATGATTGACAACAATTTATAACTTAAAATCTGAGATTTCTTAGTTCACATTAAAGAGCTATGTTTTCTTATTAATACAAACACTGTGATACACAGTTTGGAGTAGCTAGCAGCATTCTTGAAACGGTAATGCTTGCGGTTTCCATCAACTGAAACTGCAAGCATATCTAGGGTGCATGCAGGACAGTTGAAGGGCTCTTCCTTGCATATGTTGTCCACCTCAAATCTCACAGCCTCCCACTCAAAAAAACTTTTCAGAAAACTGTCTGCTGAGATCTTGCTTATCAACCAACAACTCAAAGATATCAACAACACTGCAGGATAGATAAATTCAATACTCACACGACCAAAGCGGACCGTTGGCTGATTCAGTATTCTTAAAAATGCTTGGCAGGACAGTCCTGGTGCCGCCATCTTCATTTCTTCAAATGAAAAAAAGACATCTGTGGCATAAACTGTGGCAAATTGAAGGGTTGCAGGCCAGTAGTCACTTCTGTTTAGGGCATCGACTCCAGCAGTCCAAGTGGATTGGCATGCCTCACAAATTAACTCAGGCATGGTTCGATCATGTCATCCTGGAAATATCAAAAACACATCCACTGTAATGTAAACCAGGGTTTGGGTTCTTTGTACTATTTATATATTACTTTGTATACTTCATATATTTTTAGTTTTATATCTATGTCAAACTTGTAGGGAGTCGCGTATGGATATATATTTATTTTAAAGATGCTTCTCAAACAGGACAAAATAAAGTTCTTCACATTCTTACCATTCATTGTGACCACAGCAACAATCTTTCCTGGACTAACCCTCAATAACTAACCCTCAATAAAGATTTTGTCAGGCATCTCCACAGGTACAAGCCGGACTGAAAAAGATCATACAGTACACTTGAATTATGTTAAGGGGGTAAGGCTAAAAATAATTTTTGAAGCTGCCGAAGAGGGACCTAAAGAAAAAAACAAAAAAAAACAGAATTGAACATTTTACACCAGTATTCTCTTCATCTGTGTTGCCAGAATGGGCTAAATTGTATGTGATATTCCTTTTCAATAAACAAGAAGTGAATATTGTTAATTACATTTAAGATAGAAATTAGACAAAAATTGTCAATAAATGTAAGTTTTGCTCTATTTCAAAAAAAAAAAAAAAAAAAATTCCAAACAAAGCCACATCAGAACTTCTAATATATATATATATATATATATATATATATATATATATATATATATATATATAAATCAGTCAATAAGTTATGAAAGCATTACTTGTTACATTAATTATACACATTAATTGTTTTATTTCATATTGAAAAATTGTGATGAGCCACAATTTAGTAGTTATGAATTAATTTGTATTGTTAATTATAGATTTATTTGGGTGTTAATTATATAATTTTGCGTGGATTTTAAACAATTAGGCTGTAAAACAAACCAATCTGGCAACTGTTCTTCATCTGAACATTTCTAATATTGGATAATAGTTGTGGGCTAATGTAATACTGAAAATATTACATTCCCCTACGATACATGATGATTATATGCGACAAAAATGAACTTGAATTCAATTAGCTAACTTTGCTAGCCTGCACATTTGGTGCAGCAAGCTATATTTTTATAATGCCTTCTATTATTTACCGTCATACGAAATTGCCACCTTACACATCTAAAGGTTCTAAACACAACTTCTTGTCCTGATTCAACAGTTTTTAGATGTGTAAATTTAAGAATAGTATCAATCTCTATTAATTAACTCTTCTACTTACCAAGTGGGAAATCGCAATGGACCCTGGGATCGCCCCATACAGTGACGTCAGCGTTATTCATTTAGAGGATTTAATCAATAAAAAATAAAATAAAAAATAAAATATTAATTGAACACAATCGTAGCATATTATATATATTTATTAACATCAACAAACCTCCGATAAAAATACGTTACCCAGCATGCTCTAGTTAAAGCAGTGTACCTATGTACCAGTTCCTATGACAAGAAAACGCTTAAACTGCTTACTTGCACGCCGTGGAGCGTTGTTAAACTCACCTTTGAATGCAGTTTTACCTGCAGTTGAGCGTTGTTTTGGTTAAACTCACCTCTGAATGCCGTTTTACCTGCAGTTGAGCGTTGTTAAACTCACCGCTGAATGCGGTTGCACACCATGTGCGTTGTTAAACTCACCGCTGAATGCGGTTGCCGAACGCGCTAAACCTTTGCGCAGAGAGGGCACTTTGATATCAGATTGCGAGGGTTTTTAAACATCAAAAACCAGTTGGAGGGCCAGAT
Source organism: Leuciscus leuciscus (assembly GCF_965113295.1). NCBI lineage: Eukaryota > Metazoa > Chordata > Actinopteri > Cypriniformes > Leuciscidae > Leuciscus > Leuciscus leuciscus. The sequence continues at coordinate 52,698,408 of NC_138727.1, read as the reverse complement.
AAATATCATCTGGGGGCCGCCATTTGACTAGCCCTGGCATAGATCATTTATTGTAGTCTATTCCTTTTTATTTGTATTTATTGTAGCCTCGACCCATACACAGCAGACGGGTTGCGGTGTTACCCAAGACGTCAAATTTCAACGCCGCAGGCTCCGGTTCAGAGTTCTATAGAAGTCAAACAGACTACCCTGCACGTTGAAAAATGACGCCAAAGGTATACCCAGTGCGTTAAAAAGTGACGCCAAGGGGTCCTGGCCAAGCGTCCATATTCAACGAGTCCAACTGCGTCCTGTAAAACGCCCGTGGGTTGCATTGATGGTTGAAAGCCATGAGCGTCTCTCACACACGATAAAGGGTGCGTGTTGAATTCGGCCAATATACTCCTGCGGGCAATTAAGGGATGATGGAACCTATATTGTCGTGTTTTTAGTTAGGATACCTAGCACACATTCACGTTTAAATTGAGTAGGCTACCACAGGCTTATTTAAAACTTAACGAAATTGTAGCCTACGCATGCTACTGTTGCTGAAAGCATCTGATATCACGCACTTGGATTGGCTAGCAAAGTCCAACTGCGTCCTGTAAAACGCGGGTGGGTTGCATTGGAGGTGGTTAAGCCGCGAGCGTCTCTCACAGACGATAAGGGTGTTGAAAATGGCGAATATCTCCTCTCAAAAGATAAATAATGGAAAACAATGACCTCCTATATTAGGTGTAGGCAATCCTAATCATAGAGCAAACATAAGTCGTTGCTGAAAACGTCTTTAGTCTGTGCAGTCGGTCAATGTTGAGGTGAATTGACGACTGGCGAAGCCCTGAGCGTGTAATTACATCGCGGATGGTTTTACATTGAAGTTGGTTGAAAGCCATGTGCGTGTCATCTATACGCAAAAGGGTGCTATATGCGTGGGAAGAAAACGCCGAAGGACGTGACAAAACGGCCTTATATGACGCCCTGAGATGAGAACGGGTTGAAAATACACTACGTGTGCAGTAAGTTAAACATTTGGTCACTGGTGAGTCAAATATCCGAATGTCAGTTTTATATATTATATTTCTGTAAGATAAACTATCCTGTGTTGCCGATTACGGTCTCCTCCAGCGGGCGTACGTTAGTTCTCAGAGTAATGAGACACGTGACGCTCTGTCTCAACTGCCTGTATCCACTTTTATGTCCCAAACACTCGTTTTTTGGGGTCGAGAACTAATAAAAACTTATTTCTGGGTTTTTTAGCTTCTTTGCTGTACACCTTGTCACACAGCAGCTTTTAGCCATTTTTCTGTCTTTTGTTAGAAGCAAGGAATGACAAGGAGGCAGCCTCTCGCAATGCAAAGTCAATGGGGACGGTTGGTTTGTTTTCCCCCTGGGTGTGGGCGTGGCCTAAATACGCTCTGTCTCTATGGCCATATTTGCTCCAGTCCAGCAGGGGCAGCAGAGAGCAGGTTTATCAGTGATCAGAGAGGAGCAGAAACATCAGATTCAGGCACTTTCTGCTAGAGGTGGGCGATACTCCAAATTTCGGCATCGATCCGATACCAAGTATCGCCGATATCGATACCGATACCAATACTTTTTCGTTTTAAAAGCATGCACTTGAACTTATGCACTTTCCTGTGCTAGAGCAGTGTGTCATGATTTATGAGGTGAATGCATCATTAATATCGTCGCTGTCGGGCGGAAACCTCGTATGTCCAAATTTGGTCAATTTCATATTTTTTCACAAATCGATGCTATTGGTCAGTCCCCACGTGGTTCTGTTATTTTTACAAATTATTAACCAATCTAAAGTGTTGAAAATAGCTTGAGAGCAAATCTCGTAACTCCATTGGACACTTCAACTGTCTGAGAATCCTCGTAACTCCACCTCTTCTTCACTCCGCGGGGGGCGGGAGCCTCGCGGCATTTTGTCTCCTCAGGATTGAAACTCGCAACGATTAAGACACCCTCGTCGAGCAACACGTAAAGCAAGCCTTAACTCTGATTTTATCTGTGTTAAACTATGATATCAGTTATTGATGCATTTTAAATGTCTACGTATTACTAGGCTTATTATTAGGCTTATTATACTTGTGCATTGAAGTTTTAAAATTTATCTAATATAGCCTAATACTTGAATTGAATTAAATGTTTTGGATACCAGCTTTAAATGATTGTTTTTATTATTATTTTACTGACTCGAAGTTGGCACTGTGCATGTAAAATACCCCAAGTAGCAGGTTTTATTTATGGGAGAAAAAGGGTCTGTCTACTGGTGCCAGTAAGTTAAGCCTATTTTTGCATAACTCTGTCTGTTTTTTAGACAATAACGAGTGAAAATAGTTAGGTTAGATACATTTGAGTTGGCTTGTTTTGTTAAAAATCGATAGCTGTAATGCTTCGGTGCAGAAGGAAGCCCGTGAGCCACGGAGGTAAGTTTGCGTGCAGATTAGGCAAATTTCCACCTATTAGACAACGTTAGGCAGCTCATCATTTTTTGTTCTGCTTCACTTATAGCTCTTAAACCTTTAAAATGGAGTTTAGGAAGATGTATGTAACCACGGTCGTTAGCTTTGATTAACTATTGAAGCCTTTTCTCTTGTCAAAAGGCTCAACGCGACCGCCGATTTTGTTTGCGTGCAGATTAATTTCCGCCTATTTTAGACAGCCTAATATTTTGGTATTGTGTAACTGGTCTTTATTGTCCCTCTGCGTTGTGTTGTGTTGTTAATAAAACTCGTGCTTCAATAATCAGGTCCAATCAATTTTATTCTCCTGAAAAACATCGTGTAACCAGGGTGAGTGAGTCAAAATAATTCAGCCTGCGTCACACCACTCTGGCGCGCTGGCTTTACACATGTGAACTGGTCTGGTACGACACAGTTTAACAAATTCACAAAATAAACCATGTTTCAAATGAATTAATTCTCTCATATCAAAAATATAACAATTTACCTGAAAAACATCGTGTAACCAGGGTGAGTGAGTCAAAATAATTCAGCCTGCGTCACACCACTCTGGCGCTATAATAAGACACATTTTTCACTCTTCACTAATATATAACACTTTTCTTGGTCTCAAAATAAGTAGGCTATTGCTCATGATATATCACACATATAATTGACAGATCATTTACAGACAGAATTCAGAGCTCTCAATCACACGACTTACCGCTGGCTTTACACATGTGAACTGGTAGTTACGACACAGGACGCACGCAGCAAAGAGAACCAGCCAGCCAATAGGAAACCATGTCACTCATATATTCTATCCAATCATCCCCAAGTGTGATAATTTAACAGAACATTACCCGCAAGTGGAGACACACACACACACATTTATATACAACTCCGTTACATTCTCCCCTTCTGAACTCCACTTGCAAATAAACAAAAATAAAGTATCATGGCATAATACATCACCCACGACTAATCAGGTAACACTCAGGTACAAACAACATCAGTAATCATAACAGATCTGTATACTTAAACACTTGTAAAATAACAAAAAAAACATGGAATGCAATGCAAATACATCTCGCAGAAAAAAAAAAATGTAGATGAGTATTCCAGTTCATAGACTATTCTTACGAAGAATTAGAGGAAGGAAAGGTTAGCTACGCCCCTCCAAACTCATAGGTCAACATGCCTGTTACATGTTTAGTACACTCACTCAACATATATGCATTCCTTTCAATGACATCTCGGTATACTGACTAAATATAGTAGCGACTCAAACACAAAAGAAAAAAAAGAAACCAAACAGAAGAAAATAGATTAGATCCACATAGGCGCATTAACCTGGTTATCTATTCTTTGTACTTGCATTGTTTCAATAAGCCTTACAACTGGTCTGATAAACCTTCCCGCTCTTGATCTGACTGAAGTCATCAACCCTCCAACATCATTTTGGTTAACTGATTGAACTGTTACCACAGTAGCTACATCACTTTGACAGTCAACGTCTGAAGACAGCTGGTCCAATGCAGTCAAATTTGAATTAATGTCCAGATCAATTTCATCATCAGCTGAATGTGGAAGTATAACAGAGTCCTCTAACCCACCCAATACCACTGAGTCACTGGAACCATCATGACTTCCAATCCTTTCTTGTCTACCAACCTCTTCTTCCAACATTTCTGGCCCCTTTTCAGAACCACTTGAACTGTCAAGCTCTGAAACCCATACAACAGTTCTCTCACCAGCTGCAGGCTGAGGCAAGTGATCTAGAGTCTGGGTTTCTTCACTCCCAACACACCCTTCCACACTCAAAGGTCCTTCTGGAACCTCATCGGGAAGAGGCAGAAAATTAACAGGCATTATCAAGTTGCGGTGAACAATCTTCACTTGGCCTGTGGAAGAATTCTCAATTTTGAAAGTATTGGTTTCAGCATTCTTGTCAACTACAATGTATAGACTGCTCTCCCAGCGGTCGGACAATTTTCGTTTCCCACGCTCTCCCTTGTTCGCCAACAGGACCCTATCCCCGACATCTACAGGAGCACCCTTAACCTTTCTGTTATACAGAGCAGCATGTCGTTTCAGCTGTTTTCCTGCAGTCATTCCCGCAATTGTCACCGCTTGTTTGAGGTCTTTTAACAAATCCCTAACGTACTCATCATAGTCAACTATGTCATTGTCACGCAAAACTGACCCAAAAACCACATCAACAGGTAGTCTTGGAGTCCTGCCAAACATCAGTTGAAAAGGCGCATATCCAGTCGTTTCATGAATTGTACAATTGTACGCAAATGTCAGTGACTTCAACTTTCTAGGCCACCTTTGCTTCGCTGTAGGGGGGAGAGCTCGAATCATGTTACCGAGAGTCCTATTAAATCTTTCTACCCCTCCATTGCCCATTGGGTGATACGGGGTGGTGTGTGACTTTTCCACACCTGCAACAGACAACAGCTCAGAAATTAAAGCGCTTTCAAAATTTGCTCCTTGATCAGAGTGAATTCGTTTGGGGAAACCATATATACAAAAAAAATTGTCCCATAACTGTTTGGCAACAGCTTTGGCTGACTGATTTGGGCAGTGAAAAGCATGTGCCAACTTCGTAAAATGATCAGTGACAACAAGAACATCTACTGACTTATTCCTACTGTCCTCAGCTGACCAAAAATCAACACACACAAGCTCCAAGGGATCAGATGTGACAATGTTTTCAAGGGGAGCTCTAGCCTCTGGCTCAGGGGACTTACCAAAGACGCATCTCTTACAGCATTTAACATAATCTCTCACACTCTGCTCAAGTTTATGCCAAAAAAATCTTTGTCTCACCAGATACAATGTCCTTTGTTGGCCCTGATGACCAGCATCATCATGAACCCCCCTCAAAACTGTCCCCACCAACAGTTTCGGAACGACATACTGGAAAGTCTTTTTCTTTGACACTACATCCCTTGAAACTCTGTAAAGAATCCCTGCTCTCATCTCAAACTTACTCCAGGATCTAAGCAGCCTCACCACTTCCACTAGCTCCCGTTTACACTCACGATTAGACGGTTTCTTACCCCTCTCAACATAGAAAATCACTCTAGCCAATATGTTGTCAGTCTGCTGCTTCTCAGCCAACTCTTCGTAAGACAGGCCCTTCAGTTTTGGTTGATCTGTGGGAACAACATGATGAATCAACTGTGGTAACAAAAGGTCACAATGTGGTGTAACCAAATGAGACCTCTTTGCCTCCATGACCGCAGACACTTCCATTGCGGACCAAGAACTAGATGACCCATTTACAGCTGTTTGAGAATTAACTGCCAACATGCCATGACTTGGCTCAATGCCAGACTCCGTGCCAGGTTCAAAAGGGTGTGCGGACCATCTGAAAACTTCTTGAACCTGCTCTCCTTGGACTGCTGATGCTTCCTTCAACAGTGAGTTATAAGGTACCCTAGTAAGACGATGCAAGGCGCTCTGTTTCACAAATGGCTCTCTGCTAAGAGCATCCGCCACAACATTCCTTGAACCAGGTATGTACCTAATATCGAACTGATATGGAGCCAACTTGGCAACCCACCTATGCTCGCAAGCATCCAGTTTCGGCTTTGTCAAAATATATGTCAGTGGGTTGTTATCAGTCCATACTGTGAAGGGCCGACCTCTTAACCAGTGACTGAATTTGTCACATACCGCCCACTTCAATGCAAAAAATTCTAGCCGATGTGCTGGATATTTCGACTGGGCGAACGAAAGTGACTTACTGGCGAAATAAACTGGCTTTGCTGTACCCCCCTCCTCTGGCACTTGTGAAAGTACAGCACCCAGGCCACTACTGGAAGCATCCACCGAAACTAAAAATGGCCTGTTGAAATCCGGATGAGCCAATAAAACACTGTCAATCAGGGCCTGTTTAAGATGACTAAATGCCTGCCTACAATCGTCAGACCAATCCTCTGCAGTGAGTGTTCTTTTCAACGTGGTCTTCCTACCTTTTTTTCTTCTCTGAGCCTTAGGACCCGCAATCAACTGAAAAAGTGGCCTTGCAATCACTGAACACTGTTCTATAAACTGCTGGTAATATACAACCATCCCAAGAAAAGAACGTATCTTCTGTTGAGATGGGACACCAGTTTTTCCATCCATGAGGTCTGACTCAGTCATTTCAATAATCACCTTGATTTTATCAGGGTCTGAAGCCACCCCTGCCTCGCTGACCACATGACCAAGGAACTTAACTGACCGTTGCAAAAAATGACATTTCTTTGGAGCTAATTTCAAATTATGAGATTTCAGGCGCTCAAAAACCAACTCCAATCTCTTCAATCCCAACTCTTCATTTGGGGCAAAAACAAGTACATCATCCAAGTAACAGAGAAGACTCAGGAAATTCTGATCTCCAAAAATTCCGAGCATCATTCTCATAAAAGTCGCCGGACTGTTACAAAGGCCCTGAGGAAGGCGATTATACTCATATAGCCCAAAAGGAGATGTGAAAGCAGTGTATTTGCGGTCTTCCATATGTACTGCAACGTTGTAGTAACCAGATGTCAGATCCATAGTAGAAAAGAAAACATTTCCACCCAGCGCAGCTAAAGCGTCGGCTTGATGAGGCAGTGGATGGGCATCCTTTATTGTTCGAGCATTGAGCCACCTAAAATCAGTACAGAGTCTCAAATCTCCATTTCTCTTCCAAACAATCACCAGAGGGGAAGCATACTCACTACTGGATCTTCTGATAATTTCCCTCTCCTCCATTTCATCCAAAGCTTGCCTGAGCTTATCATACTGATTAGGCGGAAGTCGTCTGTACGGCAGTCTAAATGGATGTTCATCACTGAGCCTTATCCGATGTACATAACCCTCAGCCTTGCCACAATCAAGTCTGTGTCTAGAGAAGATACATTCGTACTTTGCAAGTAGATCAACAAGTTTTTCCTTCCATTCTAAAGACAACTGACAAGAACTCAAATCAACATCTGCAAGTCCCAGGTTCATTAACCTATCACTGAACTCACAGCCTTCCTTGGGTGCACTGATATCCGACAAACTGTCAGCACTTGAATTGTCAGGAAACTCTACATTGTTTGTATGTTGTTTGATTGTGTACGGCAACCCTATGTTTGTGACACTCGCATCAGGATCAAAATCCTCCAATGCCAAACACGGATAAATGTCAGCCAATTTTGCATTACGTCTGAGAGTAACGGACACCGGTGAAGGGTTAATTACTTTAACAGGCACCCATCCATCGGCCCACAACCTCGCCACTGTGCGACCAATAAGGATATTTCTGGGCCTTGAGCGAGCACTGCACGGCTCTGCAATGATGGCACTGCCAGCTGACAAATTGTTTAGATTAGAGAGTCTTGCCCAGACTAAATGCTCCTGTAAAGGTTCAAGTGTGACTGAATTCTTCAGTTTAACCGTTCCAACCTTCTCAGGGACAACTGTTCCATTCCATCTCTCAACGTTAGCCAGCAACTGAATAAGATTGCTATCCTCAGAATTCGTATCGACATTGGACCTCATTTTCTCCATTAATCCTCCATGCTTTTTCAACTCTTTGATTAGGTGTTTTATCACGTTACTGCCCACAATGAGGTCATCAACCTGGCCGTCTACAACTAAGGTAGGAACCTGAACAGTACACCCATAAACAGTCATGTTTAAGTCACACATACCGATCGGTTTTGTTTTTGACCCACCACAGCCGACCAGTACTACATCAGATGGCGACACCGAACCATTCAAGGCTATACCAGCACCCTTCAATTTAGACACAGCCACAGAACTCAAAGTGCAAGCCATAGAACCACAATCGATCATACCTTTAACAGTCACTGTGTTCTCCAGCAAAACGTCAGTATAGAACAATCCCTCATGCATCAACAGTTTTTGTGTGTTTTGCACTATGACAGTCACGTTTTGGTCGATTTCCTCACATACAGTAGAGTACAATGATTCGAGATCGACATCATATATTTGGGGAGTTTCATAAGGCCCATCATTCCCCCCCACCGCATGCGGGCCTTTCAGTTTCCCTGCTGGCCAGGGGGGCATGCTGCAGACGCAGCCCCAACACCACCCTCAGTAACAGCATTTGGGCACTCAAAACGTGTGTGATTTGGGGCATAGCATTCAAAACAGAGCCCTTTTGCCCGACAATGGTTAGAGGTGGAATGGTTAAGGTCCCCACAAACTCTACACGCACCCCGTCCATCCCCTCTATATCTGGCCCTTGGTCGCACAGAGTTTTCAGCAGGTTTTGTTGGACCACTCGGAACTTTTTCCAACACATGTTCCAGTCGTGTAATTAGGCGCTCTAAGGTTTCAACAGAACTGCAAGCAAAAGACTGCTGAACTTGAGGAGCGTTACATTTAATTGCTGCCACCTCATAATCGCTAGCCACGTCGTGAGACAGGTTAGTTTTACCCTACTGATGTCCGTGTCGTTGCAATAGTAATCCTGCTCAGTACGAGAGGAACCGCAGGTTCAGACATTTGGTGCGTGTGCTTGGCTGAGGAGCCACTGGTGCGAAGCTACCATCTGCGGGATTATGACTGAACGCCTCTAAGTCAGAATCCCGCCTAGAAGGAACGATACCGCAGCAACCCCGGTTCGAATCCGGGTCACGGCACCAATGTAACTGGTCTTTATTGTCCCTCTGCGTTGTGTTGTGTTGTTAATAAAACTCGTGCTTCAATAATCAGGTCCAATCAATTTTATTCTCCTGAAAAACATCGTGTAACCAGGGTGAGTGAGTCAAAATAATTCAGCCTGCGTCACACCACTCTGGCGCGCTGGCTTTACACATGTGAACTGGTCTGGTACGACACAGTTTAACAAATTCACAAAATAAACCATGTTTCAAATGAATTAATTCTCTCATATCAAAAATATAACAATTTACCTGAAAAACATCGTGTAACCAGGGTGAGTGAGTCAAAATAATTCAGCCTGCGTCACACCACTCTGGCGCTATAATAAGACACATTTTTCACTCTTCACTAATATATAACACTTTTCTTGGTCTCAAAATAAGTAGGCTATTGCTCATGATATATCACACATATAATTGACAGATCATTTACAGACAGAATTCAGAGCTCTCAATCACACGACTTACCGCTGGCTTTACACATGTGAACTGGTAGTTACGACACAGGACGCACGCAGCAAAGAGAACCAGCCAGCCAATAGGAAACCATGTCACTCATATATTCTATCCAATCATCCCCAAGTGTGATAATTTAACAGAACATTACCCGCAAGTGGAGACACACACACACACATTTATATACAACTCCGTTACAATTTAGGAGTTTAGGAAGATGTATGTAACCACAATCATTAGATTTGAATAGCTCTTAAAGCCTTATCTCTTATCAAAAGGCTGAACGCGACCGCAGACTGTGATAAACACTGCTGGCAGCAGCGACGTCTGTGTCCGTTCCATTCTAATCAATGACAGCGTAACCTCGTATCTCCCCGCTCCCAAGTCATAAATCTCGTATCTCCGATTAAACATGATTTTAGGGAAATGATGTGTTAATGTTGGTATACAACAGTATATGATAGCAATATAAGGTATAATACCAACTTTAACGATACAATGTTTAATAACTCAAAAAATATGCAGTTTTTTTAATTTCCTGAAAAATAATGGTTTTGGAGATACGAGGATTCCGCCCGACAGCGACGATATGCTAAATCTGAATACGTTTTCATGACTACTAAATATTTTGTGATTTGTGCTCTCAACTCGCCTGTAATTATTAGTCAGTGACTTTTACAAAACTACCATAATTGTAGTAAAAGTACTATTGTACACTAGCCTACTGTTTAAAAGTTTGGGGTCTGTAAGATTTTTTATTCTCTTCTGCATTTATTTGATCAAAAATACAGTAAAAACTGTAATATTACAATTTAACATAGGCTATCTGTTTTCTATATCATACTAAACTGTAATTTATTCAAGTGATCAAAGCTGAATTTTCGGCATCATTACTCTAGTCATGATGATAATTCATTTTAATATGCTGATTTACAGCTCAGGAAACATTTCTTATTATTATCAATGTTGAAAACAGTTTCATATTTTTTGTGGAAACCATGATGCAGAATTATTTGATGAACAAAGTTGAAAGAACAGCATTTATGAAGTAGTTTTTTTTTAACAGTGAAAAACCCTTGACTGTCACTTTTGATCAATTGAATGCATTGCTCCTTGTTGAATAAAAATATTAATTTCATTAAAAAAATCTTACTAACGTCAACATTTTGAACCGTTATATACACTTTTGCTTTGTTTATTAAAAAAAAATACCCGATTGTTTCTCTGTCATCTAAGCAAGGCTTTGTTTCCGAAACGCACTGGTCCTGTGAGCTCAGTAAAGCACCAGCATCGAACGCTCTGTGATTGATTGGTTTCGTCTTGTATCCAGATGACTAGGAGAAAAAGTTCTAGCCTACACAATTATCCGCTAACATTCGCTTATTTTTCCACTTAGAAGCTTATTTTACGCACTGAATTGCGTGCTAAATTAATAAAAATTACTGGTAAAAAACACACACATTTGGATCGATATTTTTATGTGAGGATCGATCCTTTTCGATACCACGTCAGTATCGATATATCGATACTCAAGGATCGATCTGCCCACCTCTACTTTCTGCTGTTTCCTGCATCATCAATACAAAGGTCCAGTTTGGCCTGTTAAGTGTGTTTGAGTTCGTTTGAGTTCATTTGAGTGTTCACAGATTCCTCTTGTTGACTTTTGAAGTGGATAACATGTGGTTGAATGTACAATACACAAACACAGTAGTATGAGTCTGCAGGGAGTTTTTAAGTTGGACTGAAAGTTTTTATTCTTGTCGAAGGCCAGTGTGAAATGAACAAACTTTCTGTACTCTAAAATCCAACAGTGATTCTAACTAACAATTTTTGTTAAGTTTACTTAATTTAACTTAATTGTACAAATCTAGTAGTCTGTACTATTCACATACTACGCCCTTTTTTTGCCCAAACCCTAGTTCAGAATAATTGTTTCGTTTGAATGCCATTCTGTCAACTGTAACCGGCCTAATTCTGCCCACTGTTATGATCTGCGTTGTGCTGTTTTATTGAGAGAAGACACCGGACACTGGAACTGCTGCCCATGGAGAATTTATTATCATGGAGGATGTGGATGATACTGGATGGATTAAAGAGAAAATACAGCAATGAAAAGTGTTTTCTCTGTGATTTTATCACCTCTCCTCAACTCACTCAAAGCAGACTCAACGCACATCACAATGATAATAACATATCAAAAATACTATGAATGAAACATGTTGCAAACAAGTGCAAAATGAATTGTCACAATTTATCCAAACATACCATTATATTCTTTTGCAGCTAATTTTAAGTCAATCATGAATTAGTAAAGAAACAAATTGATACAAAATGAATACATTGGAAAATTGAACAGAAATAAACCATACCTGGATGGATTAAAGAGAAAATACAGCAATGAAAAGTGTTTTCTCTGTGATTTTATCACCTGCAGATTAAAGACCAGTAAATGAATCAGTTAAAATCACCACGTTCTATTGACGCACACACATACTCAAAATCGCTGTACTCAGTAATAAAACTATCGAATCCTATCCATCCATTCATAAAACACTTCCTAAGACATTTATAACAGTCTTAACAATAATATTACCGCATATTATGAACTTAATCAACCTTCTGAGAACTTTTATAAACTTAAATCGGAAGAGCACCTCTAACTGCGTACCTCTCCTCTACTCACTCAAAGCAGACTGAGGTAGAGATGGGGAGTCGACTCCAAAAGAGTCGATTCCTCGACTCTCACTAGCCCTAGTGTCGGAATCGACTCCAGGTCAGGAATCGACTCCCAGTGTCGAGTGTTTTTTTCAAGTTCAACACAGCAACAGTTCATTATAACGAAAAGATTATAATGAATGTAAAGATACGGAAATTAAAATAAAAAGATAAAGAAATGAGAGGGAAAAAAAAGTAATGCCAGGAAAACAAAGAACAATAATGTATAGATAGATAGGCTACCTTATACGCTGAGTTTTGGTTCATTTATGAGACGCGCTTCAGTTCACTCGCCGGCGCCTACGTGTCGTGATTATCTATTTTCTACTATATTTACTTATTTATTAAATCCTGGATGAAACATTGATTAAAATTAAGATACAATTAATACAAAACGAAATTCACTTTAAAAAAAGGCTTTGTGCTTTCTGTTTGAGGTCTCAGTGAAAGTTTTAAAGTCGCTTTCAGAGCGGTCATGTCCGTAACAGAGAACTGTCACGTCTTTTGTTTTTTCCTCATAAATGGGAACACGAAAAATAAGTTCTGTGGAGAGCCAACCCTTCTTCATCCGGTGGGTATTACTTTTGGTTTGCGCAGTGTAATTCACAGAATTAGGTACAAAAAAATATTTTGCTACCTAAAAGTGAAAGATTTTTTGTGTCCCGTAACGCATGTGTAGCCTAGGCTATTTCCCATTAAATATAAAACGCATACTGATATTTTTCAATATGTATTAAATGCATTTTCTGAGAATTTATATTTCAAGTTTTTACTGCAAATGTCCCGTTTACAACGATGGAATTGCCCAATATTAAATAATTTACCCTCAACTAGTTTTGTGGTGTAGGTCTACGTATTGTAGGCTATAATGTTAACTTCAAAAAAGGTGTGTGTCGCGATTCTGCCTTCTCACACCGCGACACAGGTTCGTAGATCTGAGTGTAGCGATTTCGGATTCATATTGCATATTGTTACAGCCCTAATTATTAGAATATAGACATTAAGAGAATAAATTGTTATGCAAGTACTTTTACTTTTAATACTTAAAGTACATTTAAAATCAGGTAGGCTACTTTTTACTTTTTACTTAAGTAGGGTTTTCATTGTGGTACTTCTACTTTTACTAAAGTAAATATGTCTCTGGTTATTTGTACTTTTACTTAAGTACTGAGATTCAGTACTTCCTCCACCACTGGTAATAATATAACTAATATTTTTCAATGTTAAACAAAAAAAGTTAAAAAATAAAGTTAAACATGCTTAAGTTAAAGTTCATAGCTTCACTACATTAAAATTATATAAAATAATATACAAAATAAATAGATAAATACACTGTCTAAAACAAGTCTGCTTTTACAAGTTTAATGATTAATACTAACATATTGCACACTTAAATATGATTTGAAGAAGCTGCGATGTGAAAAGGAGGGGGATTTATAAGGTTTAGTTGATTAAACATTTTAGTATAGGAAACATTTGTATCCTCGCTCTTGACTCCTCAGGAAGCCTCCTCGTTCCTCGCCCCCCTCCCGGTGGAATTAAAGAATTTAGATGTCCTACATGAGAGCGGAGCTCGATCGGTTTCAGGGTCGTAGGACATACGAGCGAGAAACGAGGAAGCATATTGAGACGCACCTTCTGAATCCTGACCCTATTTTAATTCAAAGTAAATGGAGTCGAGGAGTCGATTCCACCGACTCCAAAATTAGGAGTCGGGAGTCGGAGTCGACTCCAAAAAAACCGGAACCGAACACCCCTAGACTGAGGAGGACGCAGCGCGAGGTGAACGGTAATGACGTCACGACGTCAGCAATAATACAACGTAAAACTTCTTTCCCAAATTAATACTAATGATATTAAAAACCAAATTATAGCCTTTTCTTAGACAAATAAGTATAAAGTAAATAAACAAAAATTGACAGGAAGGATCATTAGTGAAATACATTCATTCTTATTTTGAATATTTACTCATGAATATTAACATCCGTCACATTCACCCCTCCTGAATTTCACTAATATCCTGACCAAATGACACAAAATTGGTCTAACAGAACCACATTTGCAACGAATCTCATTCGCAGTTCAACATAGTAAGTTACCTGCTTTACAGGTTAAGAAAAATCCAAGGTTGATCAAGTCTCAGACATTCTTAGAACAGTATGCTGCCTTGTACAACATCCAAAAATCTGGTCTGTATTACACTTTATGAAATTCACATCTTGTACACATTTTCAAAGTATTTTCATAGAAACAAATACCTTTTTAAAATAAAGAAAGAAATGATCCTGATTTTCTCGCTAAAGATGAACCCATTCTCTGAACATAAAATGGTCTCTGTGCCATTGACTCAATTAAACTATTAACTTTCTTGACCACCCTTCCTGCACAGGTCCTAACACCCAATGTGTCAGTTGGAATTTGTGCATGCATGTCAGTAATACTGTTATCGTGTGTCATTCACAGTTTCTGTCAATGAGTCAAGATTACTAGCTGAAGATTCGGTCTCTATGGTAGGTACTTGATCAGAACCCCCAACAGCCTCATTTTCACTAGGATTTTGTTCGCAGACACTTCTTTGACCAGGGCTGCCAACTCTCACGCATTGAGCGTGAGACTCACGCAATTGACACTTTTCACACGCTCTCACGCCACACATCCATTTTCTCACGCACAGAAAAATTGCGGAGCAAAGAGGTACTTCTAATATTAAACTAATTATAAGCTCTTAGATTCCGTCAATTTTATTACAAAATTCAGACAAAAAATACGTTTGGCGCTTGTAAATGTGACGTGACAGATCTATGGCGGCAAATCAATGCCAATAATAAACGAGCGCACAACTGATGCGGGCGCGCGCGGTAAATGACATACGCGAGAGGATAACAGATCTACACGCGAAGAAACGGGAACTCGCGAGCTCATTCAAACCCTGCGCGCGCGCATGACATCATCTCTGCACGCAATACAAGCCCTCGCGTGCGCGCATGATCATTCCCCACGCGCTCGCGCTTGATCTGCTCTCGCCTGCTGCTTTTGCTCGCTCGAACACTTTTATTTTTGGCAGTCGAGGGGCGGGACTTACTGTTTTAATAACCTCAAATGTCATTGGTTACTTTTCCCCTTTTCCAGAAGTCAGTTGCGATTGGACGCCTGTCCAATGACTCGTAATTCACTTGACTTGAGACATGAGACATCACTTCATTTGTTTTATTTATTGTGTGTAATGTGATTTAATGCATTGTTAATATAGAATAGATTCTTACCAGATACTTTATTAACAGAAAGTCTTATTGCATTGTGTTGTTAAGAGATATTTAGGCTACAGACTATGACGCATTTCCATGGTTATTAGCATTGCAAATTGACCCAAATTTGTATAAATTTTTACATTTTATATTTATAACACTGTGATTTGTGATATTGGCATTAAAATATCTAAAATAAATTGGAGAAAAATGGGAATATAAAGTCATACAGGTGAAACTCGAAAAATTAGAATAAGTTCATGTGCAAAAGTTTATTTATTTCAGTAATTCAACTTACAAGGTGAAACTAATATATAGACTTGTTACATGCAAAGTGATATATTTCAAGCCTTTATTTGTTATAATTTTGATGATTATGGCTTACAGTTTATGAAAACCTTTTCACATTATTCTAATTTTGAATTTGTTTCTATTTTTGAACTTTTGCACGATGTTCTAACTTTTCGAGTTTCACCTGTATTTGCTGTATATCACCACTACATTACCACGATACTCTCATTCACCACTATTTACGTTTACCCAACCAAAATTATATTGGTTCTGAGAACCTCAGAAATGTAAAACGTGTCCATTAAATAGTTGCAAATATAACAAGGGCTTTGGGTGAAAGATACATTACTTGTTTATCAATATTCAAGAGTTGTTGTGTAAGCTTTTGTTATCATCCTGTGTATTACTATTATGTCAATTTTGAGTGGTTTATTATATTTTCTATTAAATGTAAAAGGGATTCTGGCTTCTCAAGTTAAGATACAGTACACAGCATAAATGATTACACCCCTCTGAAACCCAAACAAATTCAGATTTTTTTCTTTATCTAGGGCTTTTTTTTTTTTGGAAGATATGTTATGTTCAGATGGGGTGTAATCATTTATACGGTGTACTGTACTTGCCTCATACTTTCTCTTATTAGGTTATTAGCTTACAAAAAGTTAGATGGTTAAGATCACTATATAATATTTTAATATCTAATTTGCTGGGTTTAATTTTGTTCCTCTATATTTTGTAGCAAATTCTGAAAAGGCATTTGTAAGCTAATTCATGCTGTGTACTGTATCTTAACTTTGAGAAGCCAGAACCCCTTTTGCATTTAATAGAAAACATAATTAACCACTTATATTACCTAAAAATGTATAAAAGATTTGGTCAATTTGCAATGCTAATAACCATGGAAATGCGTCATAGTCTGTAGCCTAAATATCTTTTAACGACACAATGCAATACGACTTTCTGTTAATAAAGTATCTGGTAAGAATCTATTCTATATTAACAATGCATTAAATCACATTACACACAATAAATAAAACAAATGAAGTGATGTCTCATGTCTCAAGTCAAGTGAATTACGAGTCATTGGACAGGCGTCCAATCGCAACTGACTTCTGGAAAAGGGGAAAAGTAACCAATGACATTTGAGGTTATTAAAACAGTAAGTCCCGCCCCTCGACTGCCAAAAATAAAAGTGTTCGAGCGAGCAAAAGCAGCAGGCGAGAGCAGATCAAGCGCGAGCGCGTGGGGAATGATCATGCGCGCACGCTAGGGCTTGTATTGCGTGCAGAGATGATGTCATGCGCGCGCGCAGGGTTTGAATGAGCTCGCGAGTTCCCGTTTCTTCGCGTGTAGATCTGTTATCCTCTCGCGTATGTCATTTACCGCGCGCGCCCGCATCAGTTGTGCGCTCGTTTATTATTGGCATTGATTTGCCGCCATACAGATCGCTGAGCGCCTCAGTTCAAGTGCACGTGAACCGATCAGCTGTTACTTTTTTATTTAAAGATGCAGTACAACTTACCGAAATTATACATAATATCGACCAATTAGTGTTTTTCAACCACGGAAAGAGGTCAATATATAATAGCAGGAGAACAATTATGTCACATAACGTTACATTTACCTCAGGAAAGCCATTTAATGACCATAGCATGTTAATTGAATAGAAAAAATAGCTAGAGAGGAGATTTTGCTGAGCACTATATTACATATTTATTATATTTTTACTTATGTCATTAAATAATTGTTATTATAACAAAAACTGAATTATATTTAATTTCATTTGTTATTTTTAACCTTTAATAATACCAGCAGATTGGGCCCTCTATGTTAACAGCATTAGGTGAGATTATTTTTTTAAATAAAATTTAAAATAAACATGTATCCAAAGTAGTCAATACTGAATCAAAATCGGAATCAAATCACAAGAATGGAATTGAAATCTTGACATTTTTGTCAAGCAATAATAAAAACTGTATCCTACCAGTCATTGTACAATGTAAACATTGTAACATGTTGTCACTAAACTTCATAAAATTCTATTTAGTTACCAAATGTTTTGACAAGCAATTGTGATGCAATATTTGTTTTTAACCCTACCCACCCCCCCCCCCCCCCCACCCCCAAACAAAAATCTCACTCCAAGCTAAACTCAAAAGTTGGCAGCCCTGTCTTTGACTGTGGACTGAATGATCAGATTCCAGAACATCATCATTCATAAACTCTTCACCTTCAATCTGTCATCTTGAGGTGGTTCAACGGGTAGGAAGCTGATATCCAGAATCAGATTTCGATGCACCACTTTGGATTTTCCTTACTCGTCAATCAGTTTGTATATGTTTGTTTGAAGGTTCCGGTCCTTTACAGTATAGACGGTTGGGTCCCACTTATCGGCAAGCTTTCTTTTTCCTCTTTCACTCTTGTTTGCAAGGAGCACTCTGTCTCCGATGTTCAAACTTGTGCCCTTGATCTTCCGATTGTAACCTTTGGCCTGCTTTTTTTGTTCTTTTTCAGTGTGTTTCTGAGCAATCCGAGCTGCTTCATGCAGGTAAGACATAAGGGTTTTCACATAGCTGCCATGGTCAACAATCACCTGGTCATGTAACACCTGCCCAAACATGACATCAACAGGTAGCTTTGGGATGCGACCAGTGTTGGTCAAGTTACTTGGAAAAAGTAATTAGTTACTGATTACTGATTACTTCTCCAAGAAAGTAATCCAGTTACTTTACTGATTACTTATTTTCAAAAGTAATTAGTTACTTTACTAGTTACTTTAGTTACTTTTCAAAAACATGATGCACGAAATGAATACGCTATAAAGCAATAGACCTTTCAGCCTAATTCTATTATTTCTGCATATTCCATCATCTAAAATTGAATCAAATGAAACATTCTTTTTTAAAACTTGTTTTATTAGTGTCAGTATTTTAACTTTATGCACATTGCATCAATGACTCACTCATTAAGATGGTCGCCTGCCGCCTCCTACTGGCGGTTTATAAATATTATTTCTATGCACAAATAATATTTCTTATTTGTATATTCAAAAAATATTTTAAATAATCTCATTACATTATTTAATGTAGTTTATTTGATTGGTAACAGCCCTTTAGCATCTTATTATTCTATTTTAATTTATTGATCAAATTTGAGAATTTTAAATGAAAGATGAAGCAAACGATTAGGGAAAAATGCCCTTTATAAAGGTTAAAATATCATACATATGCCGATTTATATATGTTAAAACTGACTGAACTGATGAGAATACTGATTCGGAATAAATTATATTTACAACACACACACACAAAATCACATTTTTTTCCTGTTCAAACAAATGTTTTTACTCAGACAAGTGAATGACCGACCGAAGGACAAATAAAAAGGCTTAAATGTTGAGCCCTGGTAGCCTATATATTTTTTATTATTATTCATTTATTTACCCATAAACCTGTCTTTAGGAAGCCATAAGTTACAGTGGCAAGAATAACTTTGTGAAACCTTTGGGGGTGGTGGACAGGGTTTAAATTAAGACAGGAGTTTACCTTAATCTAGTTGATCATGCATTTCTTTTCTTTTATTCCACAGCTGATGTGTGCAGTTTTTTATTGCTTGCATTCAAATCATTTTCTCTTGTTTTGTTTTTTAATTGCAGTCTTTTTCTTCTGCCATTCATGCTTATCAGCTCCATGCAATCTTAAGCTTTTCTTGGTTCAGCTGTACACAATCTGAAAATGTTTTTTGGAGGTTTGATAAAATAAAAGAGCCATTCTAAGAGCTGTTGACTTTTCTACCTTGAGAAAGAACATTAAACGAACAACTTAAAAAGGCATGACAAATCATGACATAAGACTGACATCACTCACAACGTACCAATGCATTATCCCTCATGAACAAATATAATGTCTGATGTTTGCATGCGTGCATACCAGTTTACCATTACGACATCGTTCATGAATAAACATGACGTCTGAACACGGACAAACGGTGCGTGTTGACGCGTCAAAATTCACGCGTTTCGTTTAAAGACTTTTGAACGCGATCGCTTGCCATAGTGTTTACTAGAGTTGAGCCGGATACTCGGCTGAAACGAGTATCCGGTACGGATAAAGCACTTTTGTCGAGTACGAGTATTATACGAGTAATACGAGTCAATATCTGTGCTCGGATTTAAAAAAAAAGAAAGTTTTGTTGAGATTAGGGCTGGGCGATATATCGATATAAAGAATATATATATATATATATATATATATATATATTTTAAATGCGATATGGAATTAGACCATATCGCATATATCGATATAATTCAAATTTGCGCTGTGATCCTTGCTCCAAGCCAGCTGACCCGGAGCTCTCTGCACTGCTCCCCGCGCCCCCGCCCCTCCTTTTCCACTTTGCGTGCGTGTTTAGAGCATGTTATGTTATAACATGAAATAAAGTCTTTCACCTCAGAAAAATTGACTTTCTTGTCCTGTCAGCCGTTATACTGTAGTCGTAGCGCACACTCAATTGCACGCGCAAATGCGGCAGCGCGCGCGCTGTATCGCCTCACTGTATATAAAGTGCAAAAGAAACTACACAGCAAAATCCCCAGTGTTAAATTAACACTCCTCAGTGTACATATGTGTCCACACTACAGGGTGTTAATTAACACTTCAATTAACACTGAAGCAGTGTTGAAGCTAATGAGATAATTAAGTTAACACTGAAGCAGTGTTGAAGTTAATGAGATAATTAAGTGATTAATTAAGTGATGATTGGCCATTAGTGGTGACACCTGATGTTAATAAGCAGAATCATTGACGGAAAGAGAAAAAACAATAACAGAAAAAAGAGAAACACAAGAACTACAACTGACTTCGAGTCATTACACATTGTTGCACTTATTATTACCAGTTTGACTTTATTTCTGTCATACATCGACAAAAGTTCTCGAGATTCAACAGAAGTTTAGACGGTAATGTTTTATGGAATTTTTCTTTTCAAGTTACCATTATGGTGGTCAGTGGTTGCTTTAGTTGGGCTCTTGACCCTTCTCATTTTTTAATATTAGTTTTTCTCTGGTTGCTACAACTCTGTGTTTATAAAGCACATTTGTTACTGCAAGAGAAAACATGACCTGCTCACAATATGTTTTGATGATAAAAACATTATCATGTAGTGACCTGATTCACTGATGTCATTCATAGTCTACATTTTTGACTATATGCATAATGTCTTGTTTTAGTATTGTTAATTGTAGCTCTGAGATTCTACAGTTTGAGATCCAACAGCAATATGAAAATTTTTGAAAATACTTTGAGCAAAGAAGTTATTGTGTTTAAACACACAGACATCAAGAATCAGCATATGAATCTCAACAATGGTGACAATAAACAAACTAGTGACAAACAGATCAACTCTGAACATCACAAAACAAGCTACTAAAGTCAGAACAAAACAATAGCAAAATAAAAGCAAACAGGAAAAACAATTAAAATTACAGGACAATTCAGCTGCATAATTTATTCATGCTGCAATGCATGATGTCAGCCATTGATGCGTTCTGATTGGTGGCTCCCATCATGCACTGCAACATTAAGCGTTTGTTTGATTGTCACCATTGTTGAGATTCATATGTAGATTCTTGATGTCTGTGTGTGATTTTAAATTCTTCAGATCTCTAAACATTGCTGGAAGTAACTACTGTAGTGAAAAAATAATAGAACATTTGGATAATCAGTTTATATTGATGGGTGCCATTAGTAAAGCAGGTCACTAGTAATATCATCATCAAGACATAACCAGGGCTGCAGTTCCAATAGCATCTTAAGCCTAACTTGATCACAGACCAACTGCAACAAATGGTCTATACAATCAAATTAGGCTTGCAATGCTTTCAGGAAACACATATGCTGTATAAACACAGAGTTGAAGCAGCCAGAGAAATACTAATGTTAAATAGTAAAGGGTCAAGAGCCCAACTAAAGCAACCACTGGTCACCATAATGGTGACATGAAACGAAACATTCCATAAAACATTACCATCTAAACTTCTGTTAAATCTAAATAAGACCGTGTGTAGATGTATGACAGAAATAAAGTCAAACTGGTAAAATAATAAGTGCAATAATGGTTCAAAGTCAGTAGTTTCTCTTTTTTTCTGTTCTTGTTTCTCTTTCCTTCAGTGAGTCTGCTTGTTATCATCAGGTGTCACCACTAATGGCCAATCATCACTTAATTAATCACTTAACTATCTCATTAACTTCAACACTGCTTCAGTGTTAACTTAATTACCTCATTAACTTCAACACTGCTCCAGTGTTAATTTTTAACACCCTGTAGTGTGGACACATATGTACACTGAGGAGTGTTAATTTAACACTGGGGATTTTACTGTGTACGAGCATGCAACGCCGTTACGTTGTAAATTACACGAAATAAAAGTAATGCAGGTATGATTTTCATTCTATTCACCAGGAGCAGTTTCCATGTTTCATTAACAGTTCTTGTTAGTATTGTGTATTCACCATGGTAACTGTCGTTTCCATATTAACCCCAAAATGCCACTATTTTTCTTTGTGTAATTTTTTTTACATTTTTAAATGACTGTGGTGGCTCATACCAACATTGTATTAACAAAAACTAGTTTGGGACTGCTATTTAATACCTTTAGCATAGGCCTAATGTTTATTAGTACTAGTCTTTACTATTAGTCATATTCTTACAATTTATGTTAAGTAAAGGGGGACAGTATGTGTGTGTGTTAACAAATTTTGAAAAAAATAAAACATGAAAAATAAAAAATATCAGGATATATATATCGTATATCGAAATTCAGCCTAAATATATCGGGATATGACTTTTGGTCCATATCACCCAGCCCTAGTTGAGATGAAAACTGTTGTTCATTACATTTTACTTCATAATTGCAACCGCATGTGTTGTATTCATTGTTGCAAAACTTGTTCTGTAGTTCGTTTGTTATCGTGATCAAAACCATTGATCTGAAGCTCAATGCTGATGCTGTCATGTAAATAGTTTTCTAATCAGCAATAAATATAACAATCTCTGATCAACCCATATCAATTGCATGCTTAAAATAACATACCGGTTAAAGCCCCGCCCATTTCAAGACAACCCAACCCACTTCCGGGTTAAATCCAGCCCACTTCCGGGTTAGGCCCCGCCCAGTCCGAGTACAGATACAGATACAGATAATTCATACGGTTAACAGATACAGATAATGCTGTACTCGCTCATCCCTAGTGTTTACCACTGACTTCGCGGCGCTCATGTCATTGTCACTCACGAGTCACGGCTCACGTCACGAGACAGTCTCGCAGTATAACGCAGTAACGCAGCCTGCTTACGGGGAAGTAACAGTAATCCCTTACTTTACTCGTTACTTGAAAAAAGTAATCGGATTACAGTAACGCGTTACTTTTAACGCGTTACTGCCCATCAGTGGATGCGACCAAACATCAGCTGGAATGGGGCATAACCAGTGGTCTCATGTACTGTGGCATTATATGCGAATGTCAGAGTCTGTATCTGCTCGGGCCACTTGTTTTTCTCCTTGAGAGGCAAAGAACGAAGCATACTGCCCAGGGTCCGATTAAACCGCTCAGTCCCACCGTTTCCCATCGGGTGGTATGCTGTAGTGTGGGATTTCTCAATACCTGTCAGCTTGAGCAATTCTGCTATGAGGGTACTTTCAAAGTTGGTCCCTTGATCCGTATGAATGCGTGTTGGAAAACCATAAACACAAAAGACTTGATCCCACAGCTTCTTCGCAATTTGTTTTGCTTTCTGGTTTACACGGAAAGGCATGGGCCAACTTTGTGAAGTGATCAGTCACCACTAATACATCTACAGAACGCTGCTTGCTGTCCTCAGCACTCCGAAAATCCAAACACACTAACTCCATAGGGGCAGAGGTTCTAATGCTCTCAAGTGGGGCTCGTGCAGATGGCTCTGGTGTTTTGGCCAATATACATCTCTGACAACACTTGACATAGTCCCTTATGTCACGCTCCATTCTAGGCCAGAAAAAGCGTTGTCGAGTTAGCTGGAGAGTTCTTGACTGTCCCTGATGTCCAGCAAGATTGTGTACACCATTTAAGGCTTTAATCTTAAGACTAGAAGGAAGCACAAGTTGAAACCTCTTGTGCTTGCTTAGAGGATCTTTAGAAACACGATAGACTACTCCATCTTGAATCTTCAGCCGATCCCATTGCTTAAGAAGAACTAGAGCCCTGGAATCCATTCCAGCCCTCTCTCGCCTTGATGGTCGCTTCTTCTGACTCAGGTAGGGCATCATTTTTGAAATTACTGGATCTGACTCTTGGCCATGTTGAATCTCCTCAAGGGGGATTGTTGAGATTGTGTCATACCCAAGCGGTACTGCACTCTGAATGGCCTGAATTGCCTGAATAGCCCTCAGCTCAGTTACAGTCTCCCACTGATTATGAAGGTTCAATTGCGTTCCGACTACTGTGTGATCATAGGACACTGCAGAATTCGGCTGAAGCAACGCATGAAGACTGTTCACTTGCAAACGAAAAGTGTCTTGAATTCCATCTTCAGTTACACCTGCAGCTTCAGTGAGTAAGCTGCCATATCGCTCTGTGATGAGCCTGTGACTAATTGTTTTTGCGAAAGGATCTCGGCTCAAAGCGTCAGCCACAGTGTTCTTCTTTCCGGCAACATGTTTGAGGTCGAAGGTGTAAGCAGCAAGCTTAGACACCCAGCGCTGTTCACAAGCATCAAGTTTAGCCTTGGTTAGAATATAAGTGAGCGGGTTATTGTCCGTCCATACAGTGAACGTGTGGCCCTTTAGCCAATGACTGGATTTCTCACACACGCTCCACTTTAAGGCTAAAAACTCGAGTTAGTGTGCCGGATATCTCCTCTGAGAGTTACTTAGGGACTTGCTTGCGAATGCAATGGGACGAGCTTTCTCCTCGCTTGCTGGTATTTGTGATAACACAGCCCCAAGTCCATCCAGAGAAGCATCGATTGACAAGATTAATGGAAGAGAAAAGTCGGGATGTGCTAAGACCTGCCTTAGCCTCATTTTTTACCTTTGTCCTCTTCTTATGTCCAGCTGTTAGGGAGAAGAGCGGTTTGGCTACGGAGGAGCAATTTGGGATGAAGTGCTTGTAATTGAGGATCATTCCCAAAACAGACTTAATCCTCCTCACAGATGGAGTACACCCATCTTCTTCCATGAGATCAGCTTTTGACAGCTTGACTATGGCCTCAACCTTTGAAGGATCCACAGAAACACCATTTCCATCAATGATGTGGCCTAAAAACTTAACAGATGCCCGCATCAGATGGCACTTTTTTGGACTTAACTTGAGATTGTGGCTCCTCAATCTTTGGAATACTACCTCTAACCGCTCCAGAGCTGCATTTTCGTCAGGCGCAAACACCAGTAGGTCGTCCAAGTAACACAGCAGACTACTAAAATTCAGGTCTCCAAAGATGCTCAACATCATGCGCATAAACGATGCTGGGCTATTGCACAACCCTTGAGGCATCCTGTTGTACTCATGAAGTCCTACTGGAGTAGTAAACGCTGTGTACTTTTTATCTTCTTCAGCCATGGGGATGTTATAAAAACCGGAAGTTAAATCCATAGTACTGAAGAGAGTGTTTCCACCCAAGGCAACAAGACAGTCAGACTGATGTGGGAGCGGATGTGCGTCCTTCATGGTCCTGGCGTTCAGCCATCTAAAGTCCGTACAAATCCTCAAGCCGCCGTCTTTCTTCCAAACTAGAACTAAAGGCGAAGCATACTCGCTCACTGATTTTCGAATTATGCCTTGCTCTTCCATTTCTGAGAGAACTTGGCATAATTTTTGATAGTGAGCAGGTGGTACTCGACGGTATGGCAGTCGGAATGGACACTCGTCTGTCAAGCGGATGCGATGGACAAAACCACTGACCTCCCCGCAATCCAGAGAATGTTTAGAAAATACATCATGGTTATTCTCAAGCAGCCGAACAAGCTTTTCTCTTGCTGCATCCTTGACAGAGCATGTATCAATGTCGATGTCTCTGAGGCCTACGGCCTTTAGTCTTTGTTTAAGATCAGCTGTGCTCGGTGCGAGTTGACAAGAATTCCCGGACGTGGGCAACTGTACTTGACTGAAACCCTGCAACAGCTCAAAATCTTCCACAGCTAGGCATGGGAACACATCCGCAAGCTTACAATTTCTTTTTGGTGACTGGTTTGTCTAAAAGGTTGGTAACTTTTAGAGGAGCCCAACGATCTCCCCACAATGGTGTAACAACTCGGCCAATGATGATGTCCCGTGGCATGGATCTGGAAGAAGTGGCCTCCACAATTATAGTACTCCCTGGTGACATAGCAGTATTACTCGGCAGCCTTCCCCAAACAAGGTGCTCTTTTTTGGCCATAAGTGTAACTGACTGCTGAAGCTTTACAGTCCCAACCTTGTCGGGTGGATCTCCACCTCTCCAACGACAAGTATTTGCCATGACATCCAAGAATTGTTCACACGATGAAGATGGCTCTGAGACGCCGTTAGACACAATCCTGCAGTAATCATCACTGATCTTCATCCTGTGCATGAGGAACTTAATCAAGTTGGTGCCAATGATCAAGTCGTCCCTTTGTCCTGGCACAACTAGAACAGGTACTAAACATCTCTCGCCATACACCTTCAGCTCAACTTCATACATGCATTTTGGCTTAGTTGCTTTACCTCCACAGCCTATTAACATTATTTCCTGCAACAATGGTGTGGGCTTTGGCAACACATCCTCACTCAGCATTCTGCTCTCTACTGCTTCACTGAAAGTACATGCCATGGATCCGGAGTCCAACATTCCCATCATATGGAATTTGTCGTTGACACAGACGGGTGCATAAAACAATTCATCAAACACTTAAAGGGTTTGCATATTCTGTGCAATCACTTTAACTTCAACAGGAGCTTGTGCACAGACACTTTCGTAAACTTGCATAAGATCAACATTTTCGAGGGTTTGTTCAACTCTACCCACACGTCCCCTCTCCAGGTGTGGGCCGACTATTTTAAAGTCGGTGAACCTTGAGGAGGCTGTGCGAACTGATTGCGATCGCGGGGTGGTAGCGCTAATTATGAAGTGAAATGTCCAGTTCAGCAAAAATTAACCCATTTGTGTTACTGTTCATTGAAACCTTGAGTGAACCGCAGCGTCCACCGGTAATCAAACGGCATTGATCCTTGGACGAAGATCCTGGAAGATGAGCTGATCTTCATCCGGGTCACGGCACCACTGTAACCGGCCTAATTCTGCCCACTGTTATGATCTGCGTTGTGTTGTTTTATTGAGAGAAGACACCGGACACTGGAACTGCTGCCCATGGGGAATTTATTATCATGGAGGATGTGGATGGTACTGGATGGATTAAAGAGAAAATACAGCAATGAAAAGTGTTTTCTCTGTGATTTTATCACCTCTCCTCAACTCACTCAAAGCAGACTCAACACACATCACAATGATAATAACATATAAAAAATACTATGAATGAAACATGTTGCAAACAAGTGCAAAATGAATTGTCACAATTTATCCAAACATACCATTATATTCTTTTGCAGCTAATTTTAAGTCATTCATGAATTAGTAAAGAAACAAATTGATACAAAATGAATACATTGGAAAATTGAACAGAAATAAACCATACCTGGATGGATTAAAGAGAAAATACAGCAATGAAAAGTGTTTTCTCTGTGATTTTATCACCTGCAGATTAAAGACCAGTAAATGAATCAGTTAAAATCACCTCGTTCTATTGACGCACACACATACTCAAAATCGCTGTACTCAGTAATAAAACTATCGAATCCTATCCATCCATTCATAAAACACTTCCTAAGACATTTATAACAGTCTTAACAATAATATTACCGCATATTATGAACTTAATCAACCTTCTGAGAACTTTTATAAACTTAAATCGGAAGAGCACCTCTAACTGCTTACCTCTCCTCAACTCACTCAAAGCAGACTGAGGAGGACGCAGCGCGAGGTGAACGGTAATGACGTCACGACGTCGGCAAAAATACAACGCAAAACTTCTTTCCCAAATTAATACTAATGATATTAAAAACCAAATTATAGCCTTTTCTTAGACAAATAAGTATAAAGTAAATAAACAAAAATTGACAGGAAGGATCATTAGTGAAATACATTAATTCTTATTTTGAATATTTACTCATGAATATTAGCATCCGTCACACAAGCAAAAAAAATAAATTCTTAATAGACTTTTCTCTAAGACTCTTTTCTCTTAAACTCTGTTTGCATTCACTTATTTCCCAAAGTCACCTTAAATGTTTAATTGTCAATACAACAGAAAAATTTGAGAGAACATCACATAAGCTGATTTGTGATGATCACCATAATGGTGAGTTCAAACAAAAACCTTTTAGGAAAATCTAGATCAATTTATGAAGTTGTTGAGAATTGAACATTTAAGGGGATACTTCAGGATTTAGCATTAAGCTTTGTATTAGTAGAAAATCTTCATTTTGCGTCATCGGAGGATTTTTTGGCCAGAGGCTAAAGACTACAGCCAGTAGGAGGGGCTGTCCCGCATGTCTTCAACCCGCCCATAGGAGGTGGGATCTCACTCACAGAATGTACACACAGTATCAGCCGTCTTTCTTTGGAAGCTAAGCTAGCAGGCTCTTGTTCTGTGGAGAAAGCTGAGTAGTAGGGGTTACCATCCTCTTTTTCCCGGACATGTCCGGCCATCGAGATCGTCCAAAATGTCCGGGATTCGGCTTTTGCTTTCTGCAGTCGCCATTCATTGTTTACATGCACAGCTTTTGTTTCAATCTAACTGAATTCATTCCGATTGGTGAATCTGAATGTAAAGTTTACATGAACGCTAAACAAGTGATCGGTTGATGTGCTTTTTAACATTGCTAAGAAAATTCCCGCTCCTCCGTTGCTCATCAGTAATCACGCCACCGGCCTCGCGCCGTTCTCCCACGGCCCTCAGTCTCGTCCTGCTCGCCACAGTAAACATAATGAATGGCGAGTGTAGAACGCAAAAGCTGAATCCCGGACATTTTGGGCGATCTCGAAATCCCGGGCAAACTCGTCACGGAGTCTCACTAGTAGCCTGGCCTTGTTGTTTAACTGCACGCTCTTACTGGTAGGCGTGGCTTGGGAGTGGCCTCCTAGGGCAGCGAAGCAAGTGCATTCTGGGAGTTGTTGTCTTTTTATCCACATAAGCCAAAAATACATTTTCTGGCTTTTCTCAGTCTAGAAAGCGCCAAATTCAAAATTAATTTCACATTTCTACTACAAAAATTACCCATTTTAAATACACATTCATCTTTCCAGAGGTGAAGTATCCCTTTAAGATGACTTTGGGAAATCAGTGCACAGTAAAATCCCTGGTGTTAAATTTATATGGGAACCACCAGCAGGGTGTTAAAATTAACACTGAAGCAGTGTTAGAGTTAATTAGATAATTAAGTGATTAATTGAGCGTTGATTGAGCATTGAAGACACCTGATGATAACAAGCAGAATCACTGAAGAAAAGAGAAACAAGAACTACAACTGACTTCTGGAGATTAAATCAACTAAAAATAAAAGACAACATTAAATCTCTCAAGATCTCAGCAGAGGAGGATCAAACAACTCCACAAACATCATTGCCAGCTTCATGTATTACCAAATAGTTGTTGAGAATAAATTTAGGTGTAGATGTTGATGTTTTATTGAACATAATAGGTTTTGTAAAGTCACTATTATGGTGATTAGTGTTTCCTTTAGTTGGTCAGTTTGACTGTTGGCTTTTGTGATCTATGTAACAGTGTTAATCAAAAAACATAATTTGTTACAAAGGATGTCAGAAACGAAGATGATCACATGATATCGTTTGAACCATCACGAAGTAGAATGATTCACTAATTTCGTCACTGACTAAAAATTGTTATTTGTTGTTAATAGATTTTGATCACTAATGAAAACTTCTTGCCACAGATCTGTGTAGTGATTTATAAATTTAATGAGTGGAAAAATATTTTAGACACACACAGACATCAAGAATTAGCATATGAATTTCAACAACGGTGACATGCTTCATGCATTAATGCATGCTGGGAGCCACCATATTATAAAACGCTCTCGGTTACTAACGTAACCTCGGTTCTCTCTAGATGAGGGAACGAGTGTTGCGTAAGCTAGCTTACGCTACGGGAAAAACCCTTTTCTCGAGAATACTGAAGCCAAAAAATTATCCTTAATTTTTGCATAAGTTTAAAACGCATTGCTGCATAAGCAGACCTAGGCAGAGCGGCTCGCGCCTATTGGTTGCTCAGCAGCAACTGCTGCAACCTATCCAGGACCTGCTCGTGACGAAGCACCAATGAGGGCACCAATCCATCTGGACAGGCTCTGTTTCGATGTGGCTAAGCCCTTAGTGCGGCCACCGAACGAAACGAAGAGCTGCTCTGACTGCCTGAAAGCATCAGACCGTTCGACATATATTCTCAGCGCCCTGACGGGGCAGAGAAAATTCACATCGTCCTCACCCTCAGATCTCGGAAGAGCTGACAGTGAAATGATCTGTGATCTGAAGGAGAGGTCCCAGGCTGGAACCAGAGGGGGTTGAGGAGGATTTAACCTCCTAGCTCCTCTTAGGAACCTAACAATGAGGTCGTCTCTACCCAGTGACCGGCCATGCAAAGGTTTTGTAAACGCCGCAATGGCCGCCACGTACACTTTGAGCGTGGAGGGGGACCTGCCCTCGTCCAAAAGCTCTTGCAGAAAGGAGAGAACCTCTGCAACGCTACAGCGCTGTGGGTCTAAGTTTCGGGCCGAGCACCAGCCGGAAAACACTGACCATTTAGAGGCATAGAGCCTTCTCGTAGAGGGTGCTCTAGCCTGAGTAATTGTGTTCAACACTGCCGCTGGGAGGTCAGCGGGTACCCGTTGATGGCCCATGCATGCAGGGCCCATAAGTCGGGGCGCGGGTGCCAGATCGTGCCCCTGGCCTGGGAGAGGAGATCTTTCCTCACCGGAATCGGCCACGGGGTCATGCTCGTCAATTGCATCAGCTCTGAGAACCACACTTGATTCCTCCAGAGCGGCGCCACGAGGAGCACAGAGCATTTGCTCTCCCTGATGCGCTTGATTACCTGTGGTAACATCGCGATCGGGGGAAACGCATAGAGCGGACGGCTGGGCCAGTCGTGGGCCAGCGCATCTCTCTGTTTCATGAAGAATACTGGGCAGTGCGCGTTCTCCGTCGACGCAAAGAGGTCGACATCCGCTCTGCCGAAGATGTCCCATAGTAACTGGGCTATCTGAGGGTGCAGGGACCATTCCCCGGGGGGAACGTTGTCCCTGGACAGCATGTCTGGGCCCACATTTTGGGAGCCCGGGACATGTGACGCTCTCAGTGAGCGCAGGTTGTGATGGGCCCAAAAGAGGAGGCGTTCCGCCA
This sequence comes from Leuciscus leuciscus, assembly GCF_965113295.1. Classification (NCBI taxonomy): domain Eukaryota; kingdom Metazoa; phylum Chordata; class Actinopteri; order Cypriniformes; family Leuciscidae; genus Leuciscus; species Leuciscus leuciscus. The sequence continues at coordinate 52,667,151 of NC_138727.1, read as the reverse complement.
GCTTGTGAAGGCTCCGTGACCTGAGACCGCCCTGGCGGTTGATGTATGACACCACTGACATGTTGTCCGTGCGGACCAAAACGTTGTGGCCTTTGAGGAGGGGGAGAAAGTATCTCAAGGCATTTTCGACCGCTTTCATCTCCAGACAGTTTATGTGTAGGCGCCTTTCTGAGGCTGCCCACAGACCAAACACTGGTCTGCCCTCGTAGAGGGCGCCCCAACCTGAGTTGGATGCGTCTGTCGAGATTACTTTTCGTCTCGAAGCCATGCCCAGATCCACTCCTGACTGATACCAGTCTGCCGCCTTCCAGAGATTCAGTGCTGTGACACAGTTCTGAGTTACCCTGAGGCGAACGCGGCCAGCGGACCATGCTCGCAGCGGGACCCGCGTCTTCAGCCAGTGCTGCAGCGGGCGCATGAAAAGCAAGCCCAGCTGAAGCACTGCCGAGGCCGAAGCCATAAGACCCAGCATCCTCTGAAAACGTCTGAGAGGAAAAATGCTGCCGGTCCTGAAAGCTGCAGCTGAGCATTGACACAGAGTCTAAGTCTGTTCCCAGAAAAGAGATTCTCTGGCTGGGAGACAGTAAACTCTTGGTCCAGTTGATTTGGAGACCCAAATCCCGTAAATGGTCGAGTAATAGAGCCCTGTGCGCTATTAACTCTGACTCTGACTGGGCTAGAATAAGCCAGTCGTCCAGATAGTTCAGTATTCGCATCCCCCGTTGTCTCAGGGGAGCAAGCGCTGCATCCATGCACTTCGTGAATGTACGGGGTGCTAAGGACAGACCGAACGGTAGGACGGTGTACTGATAGCTCAGCCCCTCGAAGGCGAATCGCAAGAAAGGCCTGTGATGGGGCGCTATTTGAATCTGAAAATATGCGTCTTTCAGATCCACAGAGATAAACCAGTCCCTCGGGCGAATTTGCGCGGTCGTGAGCATTTTGAACGATCTCTGCATAAGGGCTCTGTTCAGCCGTCTGAGACCGCCATCCTTCTTTGGAACGAGGAAATATCTGCTGTAAAAACCTGCCTCGCTCAGTGTGTGAGGGACGACTTCTACGGCTCGTTTCTCTAACAGTTTCGCAATCTCGGCGCGAAGTAGGTGTGCTACTTCGCTGTTCACCGTGGTTTCGACCCTGGCTCGAAAGCGAGGGGGTCTGCGAGCGAACTGTAGTGAATAGCCTCGTTCTACCGTGTTCAGTACCCATTCTGACACGCCCGGCAGCTCCCTCCATGCCTTTATGTGAAAAGCTAGAGGGAGAATAACGCGCGGGCTGTTGTCGCTGTGTGTGTGTGGCACATATCTCACAGCGCCCGAGAGAGAGCGCGCGCTCATGGAGGCGCGCGCGCTTCGCACACACATAACACAGCTCGTGTCTGGTAGAGGGTGATTTACACACGGGACATGTTTTGTGTTTATTGACGGGGGCTCTGAATGAGTTCTTATCACAGAGCAGCCCGTGTTTGTGTGTAGGGATGAGCGCTGTACAGCGGGCACCTTTCCCACATTCAAAACACACACGGCGCGAGCCGAGTTTATGGATATGGGCCGTGAATGAGTGTGAGTCACTGAGTCGGCCGTGTTTGTATGTAGGCGCGAACACTGTGGAGTGGGCACATGACCTACATTTATAACACCATCGGCGTGAGCCGGATAAACAGACAGAATGCTCTTTCTGTGATTTATTTGGGCGGCCGTAAAAACGGCCTTTGGGTACAGGCGAGCGTGTTGTGTAACGGGTTTCTTTGGCTGTGAAATACACATCTCCAGTCACCTCTGCTGAGGGAACTGTGAGAGCGAGGCGCGCTGATTTTGATGGCGGTCCGGCCGCAGCGGGACTCGACCATCTTCGTCTTCCTAACGCGGTCAGGAAGACTTTGAGGGCTCTGCCTTCAGCACAATCTTGGACCGGGGTCCCCGAGGGGGAGGCGGTCTGTGGCGGCTGGAAGAGCGTGAGCGCTGGGAATCCCTCGGCTGACGGCGCTGTGAGGCTGACGGCGGGGGAGGCTGTGGCGCTGATTTCCGGTTGGGCGGCTGTTTAGAGCGACCCGTAGCGGAACTGGAGCGCTTCGGCAAGAAATGCCGCATAGCCTGGGAGGTTTTCTGAACCTCTGAGTACCGTTCCGAAAACCCCTTGACAGCCGGGCCGAAGAGACCGGATGGCGCCACGGGCGCGTCGAGGAAAGTGGCTCTGTCGGACTCCTTCATGTCGGACAGCGTTAACCACAAGTGTCTCTCGGTGACAGTGAGAGATGCCATATTCCTCCCGATGGCCTGAGCAGCGGACTTAGTGGCTCGTAGCGCTAAGTCGGTCGCGCTCCTGAGGTCCTGAAAATTCTCAGGGTTCGGGCCCGCCTCGTCCATTTTACGGAGAAGGTCGGCCTGATAGACCTGAAGCACGGCCATAGTGTGAAGTGCGGACGCGGCTTGACCGGCGGCGGTGTAGGCGCGACCGATCAAAGCCGAAGTAGTCCTGCAGGCTTTGGAAGGCAGTGAAGGATGAGACTGCCATCCAGCGGAAGGCGGGCAGAGGTGCGTGGCTACCGGTTCCTCGACCGGAGGAATGCAGAGGTAGCCCTTGTCTTTCGCGCCGTCTACTAGAGAGAGCGTCGAAGAGACAGTAGAACGCAGCCTGGCAGAAAATGGCGCCTTCCAGCTCTTAGTGAGCTCCTCGTGGAGCTCCGGAAGAAAGGGGGCAGGCCTCGTGTGAGGCGTCGAGCGGCGGCCTGGCAGAAAGCAACCGTCCAGCCTGCTGGGTGCAGGCTCGTCAGGAAGCGACCAATCGAGGCCGAGGTCCTCCACGGCCTTGGTAAGCAGGCGAAGAAGCTCAGCGTCGAACGTAGACCGCACACCGCTCGATTCCTGAAGAGAAGGGGCGGGGTCCGGAATGGAGCCCGACCAGCCTTCGCAGTCAGAAGCCAGGATAGAGCAGCTGTCCCCTTCTGCGTCATCTCCCCCCGACTCGATATCCACAGCGGGCGGCTGGCCGGCCGTGATAGAGGTGGGGGATGCAGAGAGCGATGCACACGGGGAGAGATCCGGCATGCAAGCGCTCGCGGCAGATGCCTCCGGTGTTCTCTGTGAACGGCGCTTTTTACGGCGCGGCCCAGAAGAGAGAAGCGGAGGGGCGGGATCCACGCTGAAAGATGCTAGGCGAGCCCGCAGGGTCGCCATAGACATTACTTCGCATTCCGGGCAGCCGCCTAGGGAAAGCGCGTGGTCCGCGTGTGTCTGTCCCAGGCAGGAAACGCACAGGATGTGGCGGTCCCCGTCGCTGAGATCGGCTCGGCAGGAGCCGCATTTCTTGAAAAGAGGCATTTGCAACAACGCCTCGCTCTTTTAGATGCAAGCGTGTGTAACGTAACACGCGGTAAGAAAAGGATATTCGGCGCCGGATAGCGCAGCAGGAACGGCAGAGGAAGCGGCGAGATGGCCGGCTTGAAGCTCGTCCCGCTGAAGGCTCTTCGACGGCGCAGCTTCTCCGGAGAACAGCGAGGTGAGTGTCCACTTCGCTGAAGAGTTGAAAAATCAGAGAACAACCTCACGGGCCTGCTTTTATAGTCTGTAGCCACGCCCATTCTGGCGGGACGTGACGCGCACGGGCGCCCGCGCCCTCATTGGTGCTTCGTCACGAGCAGGTCCTGGATAGGTTGCAGCAGTTGCTGCTGAGCAACCAATAGGCGCGCGAGCCGCTCTGCCTAGGTCTGCTTATGCAGCAATGCGTTTTAAACTTATGCAAAAATTAAGGATAATTTTTTGGCTTCAGTATTCTCGAGAAAAGGGTTTTTCCCGTAGCGTAAGCTAGCTTACGCAACACGAGAGTACTCTCGTAAGAGAACTAATGGCTCCCAGCATGCATTGCAGCATGAAGCATGTCACCATTGTTGAGATTCATAATCTGAGTCTTGGATGTTAGGGTTTGTGTGGAGAAGTTGAGAAACTGAGTGAAAAGTCTATTAAAAATAGCACTGCTGCAAAACTTTTTGTTGCTTGATTAATTAATTGCCAATTAATTAATCTTAACTTGGGTTTTCGGAGTAAAAAAGGCATAGTATCTGAATAGTACAGATTACTAGATTTTTACATTTAAGATACGTTTCATATGTGTCAGTAGGAAATATTAGTTTAAATTTCCAAATATTCCTTTTGCCATTAATTGTAAAAAATCCAGTGAGATTTGTGTATGTACAAGGAGTCTGACAACAGCCGGTATGATCTGATCTCACCATCATTGAGTCTGTCTGTGATTACATGAAGAAACAGAAAAAACTGAGAAAGAACTGTGGCAACATCTCTAAGACACTTGAAGAAACCTTCCTGCAACCGACCATGTGTGTTTATCCGGGGGAAAGAGGCTAATGAAGAGGAATGCTGCCATCAAAGGCTTTGAGTGAGTATACTACAAAATGAATAAACTATTTATAAGTTGTAGTTTATTTTAATCATTGTAATTTCAAACAGAGTTATTACAGCACTTTTCTTATTCTTGATTTCTGTGCATTTTGGTGCAGAGATTGTGTGGTGGAGCAGCTTGGGCCTGCAAGGACAGAAAAAATCTGGGAAAATCTGAAAAAAAAAAATATAAAATAAGATTCTGCTTGTTAACAGGCTTATTAAAGCTTAGATGACTCCATCTTTAATATACACAGATTTTGTGGCTCAGATAAGATCCAGTTGTGGTTTATTTCTTTGCTCTTGGCTGACATGTGGCATTGCTATGGCCTGCTTGTGGCCCAGATCTGGCAAACAGGAGCGAGCTGCCCAAGGGCCGTCATTCCACGCTGCATGTGGTGGGCCAGATCATCGTTCCACGTGTGCCAGATGTGGGCTGAAACAATGATGCTATCTGGGTTTAAGCCACTTTTGTTGCTTGTGGAGGAATTTGTTTTGCATAAAATAATAAAGAAATTAACTACGATTTTGGGTTTTCGTAACAAAAAATAATATCTTTAAGGATAAAACTGTGGATTGTAGACCCACATAAAAATAAAAATAAGTATATTATAGTAAAATTACTCTACTGTAGTGTTTTTATATATATATATATATATATATATATATATATATATATATATATATATATATAAATCAACCCAAAATGTATTGGTTATACTACAGTCACAGCTGTTTCTTCAACAAGACCACAAAATGTGCAAGTTTCATCAATATCAATACATTTACAGATTAATTAAACCTGTCATTCATATCTTTTTAGCTATTTTTCTTGTGATAGCGTAAAATGTGATTTGCTCCAGCATTTTTTCATTTTGGACTACATTTCTCTTAATGCTCGATAAATAATTATTTAATTGAAATTAAGTACCTACTCGATGAGTATGAATTTTTGAATGCTGCCGAAGAAGAAGAATGTTAGCCTAAGTATTGTAATGTTGTTTGTATGAAGCGAACCTGAGGCTGCTTACTCCAATTGGATTTGCTCCAACATTTTTTCCTTTTGGATAATTTTTTGTCCTTTTTTTTCTTCATATTTTCGACTACCTTGTTTGTATATGTTGTTATATTTTGCTTTAGGACCTAAGCCATTATCAGGAATGCATTTTGCCAGCACTTTTTCATTTGTTTTGTGGATTGCCATTCATGTAGGATCTTCTAAGCTTCTACCATTCATATTTGAACTCAAAGTTAAAGGATTATTTATTTACTTATTTTATTTATTTATTTATAACATCATAGTGAAAATGGCAGAACAGTGACATCTACTGAGAAAAGGGAAATGTGAATCTCCTGTTGTCACTCGTGTTTAATAACAGGAAGTCCTCATCCCACAATCTCTATTTCCCATCATCCTCTCTGTTCCTGAACACGACAGCGATGCAAATCATCCTTCACTTCCAGTTTATGGTCATCAACACACAGGTCCAGTTTGGCCTGTTTTAGGGTGTTTGACTCAGTTTAGGTGATCACAGATTCCTCTTGTTTGACGTTGTAGATGCTAACTTGATCACAGGGAAAACTCCACAATGCTTTGACTATATGAGGTTGAATATGCAATATATATTCAATCATACAGTAGTATAAGCATACAGAGTTTTAGAGTGAGAATGAAATCTAGATTTATCTGTGTCTGATCTAATAAAAACCACTTCCTGTGTTGGTACTATTTAAAAACACGGCACACATCTTAAAGACCACACCTCATCTGTGAACACACACTGTAAGACTGTAAGACTGTAAGTTTGAGAAAATAATGGAATCAGGGACATTTTATGTGTGCAGAAATATTACTAACAGATCGAGACCTCCAACACAGAGTCGCAGCAATGATGAAGGAAAAGATCGAAAGCAAAGTAAGCAGAAAGTTTCGTTTGTCGCAGAGACGGTGTCGCTAATGTTTGAGCAGATGAGAAATATTCCAAATGTTTCTCATTATAAAAGAACGTACTCTTTAATTTAGCAAAATCGCTTGATTACTTACAAAGGTTGATTTGAAATGTTATCTAATAATATTGCGTGAATTGTTGTTAACTGATATGTGTGTGTTTTGTCTCTGTTTGTAAGGAGGACGCAGGTGTTTGGTGTTGAAGACAGTGTGTCTCGGGCTCATTTGTGTTCTTCTGCTGGTCTTCATCACACTGTACATCACCATCACAGCAGAGAGAGACCTGTTAAAGAGTTACAAGAGCACAGTTGAAGAGTTCAATCACACTATCATCAGCTTACAGGACAAGAACAATGATCTAATGACTGAAAAAGACCAACTGAAGAACAACTTCAACTCTTTGAGTCAGAAAAACCTGGAGTTAGAGACCAGAGTCAGTAATCTCACTGCTGAGAAAAGTCAGTTACAGGGAAGTGTTGATGCTTTGAATCAGAAGAAACTGGAGTTAGAGACCAGAATCACGTCTTTGAATGAAGAACTGAAGAAGGAAAAATCTAAACAAGGTCAGTACCAATCTGTTTTTAAGTAGATTATTTTTCCATAATTTTCTTTATCTTTATCCAATTAAAAAAAATGGATCTTAAACAATCTCTTAGGAAATCTGTGTGGTCCTGTTTGTTTGTTCAAATCCAATGAGTCGAAGAGCTGGTCTGAGAGCAGGCATTACTGCAGAGATCGAGGAGCTGATCTGATCATTATCAACACTGAAGAGAAGCAGGTGAGATTGTGTGACTGTTAATCAATGAGAGGAATCTCACTCTTTACACGACACACCGTTTTCAACTAAAATCGGGAAACTTATTATGCATTGTGGCCGTTTATTTACATGACAACGGCTTTTTGTGGGCCAGAAAACGCAAACTTTTGCAAACAGGTTTCAAAGTGCAAGTTTTGTAGTTTGTGTAAACTACAAAAACGCAAATTTGTGAAAATGTGCAAATACGCCTACGTATTACTTGTCTATAGGTGTGTAGTATTTCTTCACAAAGTGACATCGCCAATACATACAGCGATACAGCTTTTTAGTCGTTTTTGCTTATCCGTGTGAACAGGGATTGTTTTGACAACGCTGTGGCCTGTACATGATAAACAGATCAGATCATTGCTTTTTCATTTTTAGTACATCATTGCGGTGTAAATGTATGTATATTCTACATTTATATTCACACACAGAAGCACTTAACTTCATTCATCAAGGAGAGAGTGTGGATTGGTTTGTCTGACATTGAGAACGAGGGGATCATGAAATGGGTGGATAATTCAACACTGAATCAAGGGTAAGAGATAAAACCAGTGCAAATGTATTTCAAAAATGAGACTCACAACCTCTAAAAAATAACTGAAGACACAACTCTTCCACAAACACCACAACCAATGAATTTTTGCAAAACAAAACTCTTCTCTCTGTTAAAGGGATACTCCACCGTTTTTTCATATTAAACTATGTTATTCCCTTAACTAAGACGAGTTGATACATACCTCTCTCATCTCAGTGCGTGCACTTAATCGCTCTGGCGCGCGCCGACACTTTGATAGCAGTCAGTTTAGCCCAGTATATTCAATGGTATCTGACAGCAATGCATTTTGAAGTGACCAAACACATCAACGTTTTCCCTATTTAAAAACAGTTACAAGAGTAGTTATACGATCAAGTATGGTGACACAAAATAAAACGTGGCGCTTTTCTAAGCGGGTTAAAAAGGATAACTATAATGTATGGCGGAATAGCACTTTCGGGAGTAATTCGACTCGGCGCAGTAAAAAGTCACGCCTGATCCTCTTCCCACTATAGAGCGCATTTAGGCCACGCCCACACCGGGGGGGGGGGGAACAAACCAACCGTCCCCATTGACTTTGCATTGCGAGAGGTTGCCTCCTTGTCATTTCTTGCTTCTAACAAAAGACAGAAAAATGCCTAAAAGCTGCTGTGTGACAAGGTGTACAGCAAACAAGCTAAAAAACCCAGAAATAAGTTTTTATTAGCTCTCGACCCCAAAAAACGAGTGTTTAGGACATAAAAGTGGATACAGGCAGTTGAGACAGAGCGTCACGTGTCTCATTACTCTGAGAACTAACGTACGCCCGCCGGAGGAGACTGTAATCGGCAACACAGGATAGTTTATCTTACAGAAATATAATATATAAAACTGACATTCGGATATTTGACTCACCAGTGACCAAATGTTTAACTTACTGCACACGTAGTGTATTTTAGTGCATACTGAGTGTCAGGATCCCACAATTTACCCATTCGTTCCAGCCTGTATCCACTTTTATGTCCTCAAACGCTCGTTTTTTGGGGTCGACAGCTTATGAAAACTTATTTCTGGGTTTCTTAGCTTGTTTGCTGTACACCTTGTTACACAGCAGCTTTTAGGCATTATTCTGTCTTTTGTTAGAAGCAAGAAATGACAAGGAGGCAGCCTCTCGCAATGCAAAGTCAATGGAGACAGTTGGTTTGTTTTCCCCCTTGGTGGGCGTGGTCTTCAGATTATGATGCGTTGCGCTCTGTCTCTATTGACAGAAGTGCACGCACTGAGATGAGAGAGGTATGTATCAACTCGTCTTAGTTAAGGGAATAACATAGTTTAATATGAAAAAACGGTGGAGTATCCCTTTAAGTTTTTGCACTTTCTCTTTTGCTCTTGCTTCTGTGCTAAATGTACTCTTTTTGCCACATGTTATTCAGGTTTTGGAATGAAGGGGAGCCAAATAATGCAGGAGACGAGGACTGTGTTGAACTGATTCCTTCAGACTCCATCCAGAACTGGAATGATCTCCCATGCTCTGAGAAGAGGAAAGGGGTTTGTGAAAAATAGGGTTAATCCTGTATTGTCATGTTTCTAATTGTATTATTTTATGGAATCAATCTTATTGTGATTATAAAATTTCTGATTGGGGTTCCTATCTTTTAAAACAGTCTGCTAACAGTCTGCTAATTTAATTTTATTCAAACTGGTATCAATTTAATTTTATAATCTTCTATCACATAAAAAATCACAAATTGAAATGCATAAAAGAAAAATGTAAAACTGTCCACATTTTTTTATTGCTTTAATAAACTTATAACATTAGATTGGGTAAACCTCTAATGTGTTCATGTCTTCCCAGACATCAACAGTGTCGGCCCAGATCCGGCCCACATCTGTGTGGAATACACGTGTACCAGATCTGGGCCGACATATGTTGCTGTCTGGGTTGCTGTAAATATGATCTTATTCTAGCTTTTATCATGAGCCAATAAACTACAGAAGTCTGAAGTGTCCCAGATTGCAATAATTCACCGTATTATGCTGTTGTATGCCTTTGGAACTTTTGAGTTGAATTGTTTTCTCTTTAAATGATCAATATAATCTAAATATAATAAAATGAAAATAATAAAAATAATTTTAAAAAAGGTTTTTTTTTTTCATATTGCGTTCTTACATTTACTGCCTGATGTGTGATTATGGCGAGATATTTCCTCCAGCCCAGCGCAATGCAGCAGAGAGACATTTTATACAATTTATTTATAGTATATAAATAGTATAATACAGTATTTCTAATGTATAGATGTACAGTACTTGTGTTCAAGTTCAAGCACTAACATTTACACCTATGTTGATGTTTGACAGTTGAATAACAGTCCTTCCAAACGAATCTGAAAGTGAGCAACGAATCCACAAAGTGCCTCTCTCAGGACTGTTAGTGAAGGGTACATGCTCACTTTGAGGAAATCACCATTTATGAGCATGTGACACTGAGTGTTCGTTTGAAAGATAGATGGCAGGAGATTTCAAATTTACCTTGAATATAAACAGAATAATTCAAGTTTGTTCAATTGTTGAGATACATTTTTGTCTTTGCATGAACCGTATTTATATTTCTGTAGGAAATGAATGGGTTTAATTGTACACGTGTTTGAATCTAAAGAAGAAATGCTACATTTATGAAGTCAGTAATTTGTTGTTTCTTCTTTTGGGAAATTTTTGGGCTGTTGATTGTTTTGTTGTAGTTTCCCAGACAGCAACATAGTGTCAGCCAGATCCGGCCCACATCTGGTACACTTGGATTCTGCACAGTCCAGATGTGGTCCGGATCTGGGCCGGAACTATATGTTGCTGTCTTTCTTATCTGTGTTTAATAGATGTACACATGAAGGCATCCATTCAATGTCTCTGTTCTTCTGATCATCATCCTCTCTGTCACTGAACACCACAGTACTGTCTCATAAAAGAAACAATGTAAAATCTTAATGACAGAAAGTGTCCTTATGTTTATACACTAGAGGGGGCTAAAGATCATTCTCACACTGAGACAGTTTGTCTCTTCACCATACAATACATTTCAGACAATATGCACATATATATACATACTGGCATATAATCCTGCTGTGCTGTACATAAAGCAAGATTGATTTGATATTGTTTCAATGTTGATTCAATGTAAAATAAGTGATTTAATTTAAAGCTGCAGTCTGTAGTTTTTCCTCTCTGTCCGAAATCTGAAATTGCAGTTATTTGCGGAATTATCAACTTTATGTAACGGGACTGTAAGTCTCGCCTCGTAGGGGAAAATTAAAACATTACCCTGGAAGCCTTAAAAGCGAAAGGATCCAGTGCTTTGAGCCTCAATATACATATTATGTGTATATGTTTTACCTTACACTATTTTAGGATATACTGCAGGAATAGGTATTGTAGGCTTCAGGTGAGTATGTCGATACGGTGGCTTCCTGAAGTGCATGTGATGAAAAAACTCAAATTCACATCCCCACCACCCTAATCCCAATAGTGCAAGTGAGGCGCCCATACCCCAAGGTAAGTTAAAAAATAACTGTCAAATGTCTTAATTTTAACAATTAGTAATTTATTTTTCTTCGCTTAGGAAATGATATTCCTCCTGGAAGGGTATATTTCAATAGAATAAAATAACAAAAAGTAACACAAATAAAATAGTTATTCGGGATTTCTTGTAAAACCTTCGAATGGTTAACACTTAAAAAAAAATGATTTTAACACATCAGAAATGTTTCCTGAAAATTAATTTCAGTATTAGGGCACAAACTGATTTACAAACAACAATGGATGTTGATGACTCTTAGTTCAATCTCTTATAGTTCAATCCAAGTGATTCACTTCAAATAACTCATTACATTCAAATGACTCACTTCGAATAACTCATTTCAAATACGTAGATGCATAGATATCATATAATAAAGGCTAGATGTCTCGTCTGCGCTGCTGGCCAATGGAGGTCGACGTCCGCACACGGTGGCCATCTTGCCACAGGGAGCTCGCTCACTCGTAACATTGTGTTTTAATCAGCCCGATCTCATCCCAAGTCGTCATATACTGATGCTTTTGACATTTCGTCTACATCAAACGCACATCGCACCCTTTAGCGTCAATATGAGACGCAGATAGATATGGGCCAGAAGGCGCCTCCTAGCGGTCTAACCCTAACCCTACCCCAGACCTAAACCTACCCATAACCGAACAAAGCTCTGTGCGTCTCATATTGACACTAAAGGGTGCCATGTGCGTTTGATGTAGACGAAATGTCAGAAGCGTCAGTATATGACGCTCTAGGATGAGAATGCGTTGGTTTTAATGGTGCATGTACTTTTAAATAACCATAACTTGCTCAATTTTCTACCGATTTTCAAACGGTTTGGTTTGTTATAAACATCAGAGATGTAGTTATGACACTGCATACATATGAATAATTAAGAAAATCTGCAATTTCAACATGTTCCAGCGTTCAGAATTATAGCCACGTTAATAACGTTTGTAAGAAACCAAACCGTTTGTAAATCCGTCAAGATTTCAGCGAGATAAGAGGATTTGTGTTCGTGCTGATCACTCACCTTACTTCAGATACCACAGAGCTCGCCAGAAAGCTTCCCTGTGACAAGATGGCCGCCGGTGATGCGGTTCGAGACTCCGCCTTAAGACATCTATATAGCCTTATATGGATATCTATGCGTAGATGACCTTGAAATCACTTTTATGATTCAGTTTCCAATCGACTCACAGTTCCAATCGACAACACAGTTCAAATTGACAGTTGAAACCCTCAGTTCATTCAAACACTCAGTTGCTGTGGCAACGACAACTTTGATGTGATGACTTGTGATGACTTAATAAACAGCTGAGACAGGACAGTGAGATGTCGTAAGGATGGCAGAGTAATAAACAAAAAAAAACCACAAGAAAAGTTTCAGTGCTCGGCCCAGGAAAAAACTCAGGAACTTTCTGGAACAAAAGAAAAGTCGCACGCGGCACGCATAGATCGAATTATCTGAATCACCCAAAAAAATGTCTCTCAAAAACAAATCTTGATCATGGACTATCGTCAGTCTCTTAATAAAAAAATAAAAAAACGAATCACTCCTTCAAAACTGATCGTTCAGCTCACAGACGCATTCTCGCGTATTAAGTGCACTTAAATGATAGCAGAAAAAAAATCAATGTCTCTCGCTCCGACACAGTTTATGAATGACTCAGAAAAACAGTAGGACGCTCAAAAATTCATACTGTCAGAATAACGCCAACAAACAACAACAGTGTTCTGAATGAAACTCACGGCTCCAGCAACTCCCTCTCGTGCTCTCCAACACCATTCTCTGTCCGATGACGCAATCAACCAAATTTCTGCATGTAAAACTATTTACAAGTCCAGAATTGAACTGCCATTAGCCATAACTGAGGTGGTAAAATGTGGTTTAGTCTGAAATAAACAAATAAATATATCTGAATCTGTCTGAATACAGTAAACATAAAGATTCACCTCAGTATACATCATCTATACATGCTAATATTGTCCACAGCGCGGTAAATGGCACTAAACGTGCACATGAATTACACTAAACTGAAACTGAAAGTAAACAGAAACCGCTCTGGCGGAACTGCCGCGCTGAAGTATACACAGCAAAATCCCAAATCAACACTTCTCAGAGTACATATGGTCCCACTATACAGAGTGTTAAAGTAACTCTAAATCAGAGTTAAAGTTAATGAGATAATTAAGTGAATAATTAAGTGATGATCAAGCATTAGTGATGAACACCTGCTGTTAACAAGCAGAATCACTGAAGGAAAGAGGATCAACAAGAACAGAAAAAAGAGAAACACAAGAACTACAACTGACTTCAGCCACAGCTTTAGATGAAATCAACTGAAGAGAAAAGAAGACATTAAATCTGTGAAGATCTCAGCAGAGGAGGATTAAACAACTCCACAAACAGCATTTCCAGCTTCTCTTAGTACTAACCTTTATTTCTGTCCGACGTCTAAAGAAGCTCTTATTGATAATTATCAGAGGTATAGATGTTGATATTTTATTGAAAATATTTGGTCACTGTTATGGTGATCAGTATTTGTTTTTGTTGGGCAGTTTGACTCTTAGCTTTTTATGTGAGTTGGTGGTTATTGTATCAGTGTTTATTATTGTGATGTCCCAGATCCAGAGATTATTAGGTGATTATCAAGTGATTTAGTTTTTATCATCATAGTAGAATGATTCACTAATATTATCACTAGTGGTTACCCAGATGTTTCGGCCCACATCTGGCACACGTGGAAAGATGATCTGGCCCACATGCAGCGTGGAATGACGGCCCTTGGGCGGCTCACTCCTGTTTGCCAGATCTGGGCCACAATCAGGCCATAGCAATGCCACATGTCTGCCAAGAGCAAAGAAATAAACCAGAACTGGACCTTATCTGAGCCACAAAATCTGTGTATATTAAATATGGAGTCATCTCAGCCTTAATAAGCCTGTTAACAAGCAGAATCACTGAAGGAAAGAAGAGAACAGAAAAAGAGACGAGCAGAAACACAAGAACTACAATTAAATCTGTGAAGATCTCAGCAGAGGAGGATTAAACAACTCCACAAACAGCATTACCTGTTCTCTTCTTTCCTTCAGTACACAACTTTCAAAAGCTGCATTACGTCGCTATAGTGTGGACTGGTGACCGAGGGATTAGGGTTTCATTTGGGACAGAGTCTTAGAGATGGTGTGGATTTAGTGTGCGTGAAGTGTACTGCACTATGGACAGTCTTGCACACTTACTTCCCGTCATGTGCACACGCTCTCAAGTGACCAAGACCGCAAGTGTGGGTATTTGGACAGACCCAGAAAACATCCCCATCACAGAAGAGAGAGAAAGAGAGACCTGTTTAAGAGTTTGATAATCTTTCTCTGACACAGATCTGCAAACTTTACCGTCATGGTTCTCATTTGTTCTGAAGTGCACGTTCACATAAAGCAATGCTGATCCTTACGCTTCAAAGGAGAAAAAATGGTTAGGATTAAAACACCAGTGATTACATCATCTGTCACCACTTCTTCATCATGATTTTGTAACCCGTTTTGTCAGAGAAATCACTTCCTGTGTTCCTTTTTAGTGTTAGCACTATTTGTGAAACCATGACTATCATTCAATCACAGCTCATCTGTGAACACTTGCTGTCACACATAAGAGTGAATAATGGATTTAGAGGACATTTATGTAAATGTTGAAAATGATGATATGAAGGACATAACTGGACCTCGAACACAGAATCACAGCCAGGATGAAGGAAAAGATCAAAAGTGCAGTAAGTAGAAAGTTTCATTTGAAGAAGAAATGTGTTGTTAACTTTTGAGGAATCTTTTTTTCAAAGAACAACGTGTCCATATTTCTGCATTTATTAACATGAAGTTGCATATTTAACTGTAGATATTCCGCTATGATTATTAAAGAATAAGTTTTTGTTAAAAAGGCCTGTGTATTGTCTAAAGATAAAGGTGGATTTATTTGAGCCTGTATTTCTAATAATATGAATTCTAAGTGAATTGTTGTTAACTGATGTGTGTGTGTTTTGTCTCTGTTTGTCAGGAGGACGCAGGTGTTTGGTGTTGATGACAGTGTGTCTCGGGCTCATTTGTGTTCTTCTGCTGGTCTTCATCACACTTCAGCACATCACCATTACAGATTTAAAAGAGACCAATGAGAAACTGAAGAAAGATTATGGACAAGGTCAGAACAAATCTGTTTTTGTCCAAGTGGTTTCTTTTAAGATACAGTTTTGAAAAGTGTTTATGTACAAAAATCTGCGTGGTCCAGTTTTTTTTTCCATGTCCAACGAGGAGATGAGCTGGAATGACAGCAGGCAGTACTGCAGAGATCGAGGAGCTGATCTGGTCATTATCAACACTGAAGAGAAGCAGGTGAGTTTGTGTGAGTGACTGTTAAAAGGAGTAGTTTACTTTAAAATGAAAATTAGCCCATGATTTACTCACCCTCAAGCCCATCCTAGGTGTATATGATTTTCTTCTTTCCGACGAATACAATCAGAGTTATGATAAACAAATGTTCTGGCTCTTCCAAGCTTTATAATGGCAGTGCATTGCAACCAACAGTTTGAAGCTGAAAAAAAAAAGTGAATCCATCCATCATAAAAGTGCTCCACACTGCTCTGGGGGGTTAATAAAGGACTTTTTTTTTGTGTATGAAAAATATTCATATTTAACATGTTACAAGGGAAAATTCTAGCTTCCGGCCAAACGAACATACTCAGTCTACTTACGCCTAAAGCGCAACTTACGCAACTTAATATAACTCCGATTATTCGTCTGAAAGAAGAATGTTGTATACACCTAGGATGGGCTTGAGGGTGAGTAAATCATGGGCTAATTTTCATTTTAAAGTGATCTACTCCTTTAATCAATGAGTGAGAGCAATCACACTTATTCCTGTTTTTATTCACACACAGAAGTTCATATCTTCATTCATCAAGCATAGAGTGTGGATTGGTTTGTCTGACGAGAACAAGGTCAACTTGACATGGGTGGACAATTCACCACTGAAACAAGGGTAAGACTTAAAACACTTGCATAAAACCACTGCTTAGTTTTAGTCATCATAAAATGGATTATACTCTTCTTCTCTGCTCTTTCACTTCTGGTTCATCTTCTGTACAAGTTTAGGACATGAATTGCTTGTTATGCTCATAATTTGTCATATGTTTGTTAAAACGATTAATTAAACATTTCTTAATAATTCTGACACATTTTATTCAGGTTTTGGGTGACAGGTGAGCCGAATAGTTCTGATGAGAACTGCATTGAACTGGATCCTGGAAGAGACCCGGTGAACAACTGGAATGATCTGCCATGTTCATGGAAGATAAAATGTATTTGTGAGAAATAGGTTTCATGCAGTCTTGTCATGCTTTTACTTCTATTATCTTATGGAATCAATCTTATTTTGATCACATGATTCATTTTTAAGTGTCATGTCTTTCAAAACTGTCAGTTTATTTCATCATGAACTGTTTTCATGTGAAATTCTGCACTTTATCTGACGTGTTCATGTCTTGCTCCATCACAAGCAGCTCTATATTAATATGACCATATTCTAGCTGTTATCGTGATGAGCCTCCTTTGTTAGTCAGAAATGTTGAGGTAAATATCACTTTACAGAAGGTAAAGTCTCCCAGATTGCCCTGATTCTATTCTGATATTGAGTGTCTGCGAAACTGTTTTTGAATTGCCTCTGTTTTAATAAAATGTTCACTTGCCGATTATCACCGCATTTTTGTTTTTATTTCATATTGAATTATTGTGTAGGATCTGCTTTATTGTGCTGTAGAGATTTCCTCCAGTCCAGCAGGGCGCAATAAAGAGCAGATTTATTCCACTAAAGTGATCAGAGAGGAAGAAGAAGACATCAGATCCACAGCACTTGCTTCTGTCATTCAGTGTCTTTGCTGCATCTAGAGACGTTTTTTCCCTCAGGATTCTGGGGAAAGGACGGATTTTGATTCTTTCATTTGGTTATTTAAAACCATGTTCATGCTAATCCTGCACTAAATGATATGTTCTTCAAGATGTTCCAGCAATAAGTAAAAATGGATGTATGGCGACCGTCTGATTAGTTTAAAAGAGAACTAATAACCCCACCAAGAGAAAACCCTGCTTCTTCTTCACCTGCAACAGTTGAGGTCCTTTGTGTAAAGAATCATCTTGACTCTGCTTTCACACTCCCGCTGGATTTACCTCAGACGTCCAGTGATTCGGGCAGTTTTTAAGAGGATCTCTTCCGTAAACACAAGGCCGATTTCTGTGGATCAGACCCTGTGAACCATCATGGCCAAAGTGCAGGTGCTAAACGTGGCTGTTCTGGATAACCCCAGTCCTTTTGGAAACCCGTTTCAGTTCGAGATCACGTTTGAATGCATGGAGGACCTACCTGAAGGTGAGAGATTTCACAAATTAACACTATTTAAACACGAACTTGGTAATTACTGTGTACATAGTCGAATACCGAAGGCTTTAGAAGCATTTTTTGCAGATGTATTTTTTGCAGAATCATAATTCCTTAAACAGCGCGAATAATTCGAATAGTCATGGTGATTTTTTTTACGCGGGAAAAGTCTTATTGTCAGTTGTTAATGTTCACGCGCTTAATATTTTGGCGCCGGCGGGGAGTTCGATGACAGCGCGAGTCCGCCCCTCCTTCGCTGATTGGTCTGATTGTGGACCAATGTATTTGTGCTGGTTTTGATTGGTTGGAAGCTATGACGTCACGTGTCTGGAAACGCTATGAAGATTTGCGAGTTATGATTCGTTTACTGGAAATGTTAAATTCGGTTCTATTACTGAAATACATTTGTTTTATTTTATAAACACAAATAAGCGAAGACTCTTGAAGTTATTAGTTAGACTCTTTAATTTGTTTGGTAAATTGTATATCCATATTATGCAAAAATGTACACTCTTAAACGCTAGTCTTGTAGAGTTTGAAAACATTTTTCAATCCCAGACTTGTAAATTATACCAAAGAATTTTGTTGGGCACTACAGTGATACCTAATCCGTTTTATTATTTATCTATGTATGTATATAAGTATAATGTAATGTTATTATGCCATTATATTCTGTACAAGTTTGTATTTGTTGCACGTACAATCAAAATATTGTGCAGGATTTATTTAGTTTTTTTAAAAATTTGTTTTCAATTTTAGTTATGCCTTCTGGACATTGTTACTTTTTCCTCAACATTTGCATTATCATAGTTAAAAAAGAGAAACATTGGGCATGTTTCCACAGTTTTTCACATAAAGAGAATAAAACAATTGTTTTCAGTTATAGCCACCAACTTAACAGTGATTATGACACTTAATGGCCAAATAAAATGCTCATTAAAAGTTGTTGCCATCAATTTGTAGGCCAAACCCTGAAGGCCAATTCACCTTTTAAGAATAGCAGTTTTTTTGTGAGAGTGAGATAAGGTTTGTGGTTAACATTAGGGTAAGACATTTTGTTATACAAATACAAATCCTCAAATAATACCCCTGATATCATAACTAAATATAAAACACTAAATACAAATATAATGACCACAAAGGTTGTCCAATTCGTCAAGCATGTCAACTCACATCCTTGTGGTAATTTTGCACTAAATTTTGCACAGCTTGCAGCTGTTTTTTTTGTTTTTTACCACTGAACATCCTCTCTTGAGTTCATTGTATTGGAAAGACCTTGTGCAAATGTGAGATTTGAATATTTATGATAGCTTATCCCTCTGTTTCTCTCAGATCTGGAGTGGAAGATCATCTACGTGGGCTCTGCAGAGAGCGAGGAGTACGACCAGGTTCTGGACTCGGTTCTGGTCGGCCCGGTTCCTGCAGGAAGACACATGTTTGTGTTTCAGGTGGGCTGAAATACTTCTTCCTGGTTCAGTGCAGTTTGACCATCTTCCCTCTCAGCTCTAAGCCGTATAATTATTCCTTCTTGGTAAATAAATTGCAGTGCACTCACTGCCACCTAGAGATGCATTGAGAAAATACAATGTGAATTTGCAGTAAAGTGCACAATTTGGATTAAAGAGGAATTTTGAGATTTGTCTCAGTTCCAAAAAAGTGCTAAACAATGAAACATTTTACCACTTACAATTAAAGATAGTTGTTGGCCAAATGAATATGTAAATTCAACTGTCCATATCCATGCCTAGATGAGTCCCTAAGAAGTCAGTGAGGTTGTGCTTTGTATGTGATAAGACTATCGGACAAGTTTATCTCCCCGAATACACAGGTTATTTTCTGTTATTTTTCGGGCTGTTACAATATATCGTGTCACAATATATCGCAATACAAAAATGCATTAAAATGTATTGTGTATAGTTCACCCAAAATGAAAATGACTGTGTGAAAAAATTCAAGTTTACGGAGTTTTAGTGTCAGTACTACATTAAACTGCTATATATAATGTTGAATATAATGTATAATAATGCAATAGGGGAATATATGTGGGTCCTGATAATGCCAAATGTCTTATGTTACCAGTAAAAAGTCTACATTATTTTAAATTTATCTAGTCAGTGACAGTGCGCAAGAATATTCATCTAAAATAATTCTGTGCATTGGGTTTCCAGCACCAAGTCCAAGCCTATTTATTTACACACACAATGTAAAACCAAATTTAGTATTTTAAACAACAGTACACTTTTTGTCAACCTTTTCCCATATGTCTTGGAGTATCGCAATAATATGGTATCGTGAGTTCAGTATCGTGATATGTATCGAATCGTGACATGAGGGTATCGTTACACCCCTGGTTATTTTCAGTGGTTACTGTATTGATCTTTTGGTAGCAGTTGAATGCATCATTATAATCAACTGGTAAATTTCCAGAAACTTTCCCAAAAATCCTGGAAAGTTTCAGAAAATTCTGGACAGTTTCTGTAAACTTTGCAACCCTAGACAAAGGGGCGTTTGTAGATATCATGTCATTTAATGAAGGCATCAGAGTGAAGGACGAGTTTCTCTCTCTCTTGACGTGATTGACAGGCGGACGCTCCAAACACTGGGCTGATCCCTGAGAGTGATGCGGTGGGCGTGACCGTAGTGCTGATCACATGCACCTATCGGGGACAGGAATTCATTCGCATCGGCTACTACGTCAACAATGAGTACACAGAACCCGAGCTACGGGAAAACCCACCGGTCAAACCCAACTACGCACAGGTGAGAGATTACATTCAGATTGAGCTTCAGCCGCTAATGTTACAGCACACACACACACACACACACACACACACACACACACACACATACACACACATACACACACATACAAGAGTAGGATTCCACAAATTATGGTTATAATGCTGTTGAAAAATGAATGTACACAAACTAAAGAGTCAAATTAAGACTATTATAAAATAAAGCTCTAAGCCCCTTGAAGCCGTGTTTTACAGTGAGTTTAGACCAGCTCAGGGGCGTTGTTAGACTCGACGCGGAGCGGAGTAAAACCCCCTTAGCTGTTCTAAATCCACTGTAAAACGCGGCTTCAAGGGGCTTATTGCTTTTATAAAACGGTTACTCCATAAAATATTCATTTTAATATTTATTTTATTCATAAAATAAACACCAGCAACAAAAAATGTAACGTTTTAACATATTTATTCCTCCGCCAAACAATGTAGTTCCACAGAGGTTGCTAAGCAACACATGCAGCAACACAGAATCACAAACGGCAGTTGCGCAGTAACACTAATGTGATGCGGTCACAGGTGTGTGTGTTTGTTGAGTCATTTACAACGGCTTTGAACGCAGCTCAACCAATCAGAATCAAGGACTGGAACTATCCGTTTCATAATACTGTTTTGATTTTAAATGTCTTAAAGGTTTATTGATTTGCTAAATAATGAGCCATTATCTCAGTATTTATAATAATTAGCTATGTTTTCATCCAAAGTTGCGAATTTAACTTGCAATTTCATCAAAATCATCACTTCCTGATAAACTGGCGCCAGATATCACTAAGAGAAATGTTAGTTGCTGCAGTTGGATAAGCCGCTGTTGGTCTTTTTTCATACATGAATGAAACTCAGTAGAGCGTTTGTGAGCAGACGTCACAGTTACGTCACTTGCGGCTGCGCACACATCGCGGCGGCAGAATAACTGTGGTAACAAGTGGAGGAAAATGGGCAAAATCTAGGAAAAAAGAGGATGTCAGAATCAAAATGCATAAAAAGATGGTCTTAATTATAATAATAGTACAATAATATTCACATATGCAGTTCATTGGTGGCATAATGTATTAGCCCTACATTTACAGCATGAAATAATATTTAAGCCTATCATTTTATCGCAAATTCTGACATTTTCTTGCAATTGTGGGTTTATATCTCTTAATTTGGACTTTATAACTTCATCATTTATAACAATTGTGCGTTTATATCTCTTAATTTGGACTTTATAACTTCATCATTTATAACAATTGTGCGTTTATATCTCTTAATTTGGACTTTATAACTTCATCATTTATAACAATTGTGGGTTTATATCTCTTAATTTGGACTTCATAACTTCATCATTTATAATAATTGTGCGTTTATATCACAATTTTCAGGGAAAAAAGACAGAACAACGAGTTTATATCAATTCTGATTTTTTTTCTTAGAATTGTGAGATATAAACTTGAAATTACCTGTTTTATTCTTCCATAGAGGTCATTATTCTGAACCACTTTGACGACAGATTTTGCTCAGGCTTTTCAGAACGGCCTTTTCAGATGCTCATCGAGGAGTTCATTCAGTAAATGTGTTTCCATCATAGTTTATGTGCATATTTTCTTATCCGATAACACATTTATTTATGCATATTTTATTTATTTATTTTTTATGCAATATCTCAAAATGCGCATAAAAATAGGTGGGTAGAAACCAAATATTAACAGCAAGAAGTAAAATTGAAATAAAATTATTAAAGCATATTTTACACACTGGTTTTTACCGAATGAGCACCGAATTTTTTTTATTATAATGAATTATACATCAATATAACAACACATATAGATATTATTAATACATAATATATTTATATTGAAATTATGAATTTTTACAGGAATATGGGAAGCAGGAATACAGATGTGAGTTTAGACGAGAAGACCCATTAACACTCATACACATGATGCGTGTTATATATTGAGAGTGTGTTTGTGTAACACAGATCTGCTGCATCTGAAATGTGGCAATGCCGGCCAGATCAAAGAGGCAGGTGGCGGCCGCTAATAGCCCAGTATCGTTTATAATTAATTAATTCTGCTAAACCATTCCGGATCGCTGCCATTGTGCGTGTTGTTCCCGAATCCCGTATTTCCATCAATCCCATTCTGTTGTGAATTGAGAGATTCTAAAAGCCATTCAATGAATATGTAAAACTCATTTGACACATAAAGCAGGTGAATGGGAAACAGACACCACTACTGAGATATCATTTAATAATAATATATTGGTAACGGTTTACAATTAGGTTTCCATTTGTTAACATTAGTTAAAGGGATCATGACATGGATTTTTTTTAATAATTTTTATATGTTCCTTAAGAGGTTCTAATAATGTTAAAGTTTTTGTACTAAAAACCCCAAACAAATATATATGAAAGCCTCTGTCTGAAATGATCAGTTTTTAAGGCGCGGCTCCTTTAAGGCTGGTCAGTAAACGCCCACTGTTATGATTGGCTGACGTCACTGCATAGGACACAGTATTAACGCCCACTCGCTATTGCATGTGAGTCAGTGTTTTGAAAACATGATCTATATAAAACCGTCATTTACAGACAAAGCGTTATTTAAAGGTATAGCGGAGGATGTTTTACTTCCTGGTGGGTAGTCTAAACTATTGGTCCTCCTAATTGTCAATCATTCTGGTGAATCAATCAAACTTTTCAAAAAGTGGAGAGGGCGGGTCTTATCTAAAATTTGGAAAGATCCTCCGCTATACCTTTAATGCAGCGATTACACTGTGGCTCGTTCACTAATCAAAATGCTCCGAACAAACATATAATCCTCCAATGTGATTCTGGACGCCGCTCGAATAAAGCACCCACTTGTTTCCGACGCTGGATCCTCTGAAGTCTGCACAGAGATTCAAACCAGCTGTTTAAAATGGACTCGTCAAAGCAAACGTTCTTTCACTCTTCCAGTTGACTAGTGCGTTGAGTACGTCAGAAACTGAACACACATCTAGGCAAGTATCAGCCGTTAAGCGACTGGGTGCCAGTGGGCGGGGCCTATGATGTGATGATGTAAAACTATTGGTTGATGTCTTGCTCTGGAGGCGGGCATATGCAAATATATTTGCCGCTATATCCAAACTAGCCGTTTTTTGGGGGGGATTGATCAAATATACGCTTTGTTTATAATGAGGAGGATGTTTTAAGCTTTGAAAATTGCAGGATGATTGAATGGTACAAATACCTCTATTATGGCCAATCTGATTTGTCATGACCCCTTTAACTACATTAGTTACCATGAGCTAACTTTGAAAAATAGTCTTAATGTTAATTTCAACATTTACTAATACAATATTAAAATCAAAAGTTGTATCTGTTAATATTATTTAATGGAGCTCACATTGAAATAACAGTGAATAATGTATTTTAATTATTGCTCATTGTTAATGTTAGTTAACATTAAAAAACACTGGGTTAAAAACAACCCAATTTGGGTTGTTTTCAACCCAAGGGCTGGGTAAATATAGGACAGAACATTTGTCGGGTTAATTTTACTCAGCGAATTGGGTTGTTTATTTAACCCAGCATAAGGGATTGATTCATTTTTACTATAGTTCTAGTTTTAAATTTTTTAATTTTTTTTACTTCCTCTAAACTTTAAAAAAATAAAATAAATACTCCACACAACCACTGGTTTGCATGATAATCCCTTTATTTTTTTATCATATTTTACAGTATAGCATAATTGATAATGTTGATTTGCATAAAATTAAACGATATACAGAACATTAATGAATTTCATTAACGAATAAAACTCACACAAACCTGCATTTTACCGAAGACACGCACCAATTTGACAAAGCTTTACTGCTCTCTCCTGAAGAGGTTGCAAAAAGCCTGCGATAAATAACTCAACCCCTGGGTTGTTACGTCTTGACTCAGGATCTGGGTAACACAAAAATTACCTAAACACTGAAAAAATGACCCCAAAATGCTAAAGCCAGGATTTAGGTAGAAAAAATAACCCAAGATTATTATTTTTTTAAGTGTAATGTTAACTAGTGGGACCTTACTGTAAAGTGTTACTAATATATTACATTTTAAGGAATAGTGTAAGCATTGAGTCTTTAAAATGTAACACTGACAAATCATTATTCTTTTTGATGTTTTATCATGTTTTTTTTGTGCCGATCCGCAGCTTCAAAGGAACATCTTGGCATCGAACCCTCGGGTGACCCGTTTCCACATTAACTGGGAAGCAACGATGGACAAGATGGAAGATTCGGAGAATGTAGACCCCGCCCCCAACACCATGCTCCCGCCCACTTCCATGCCCGGCAAAGCCCCGCCCCTCGGACTCATGCCCGACAACTCCATGGACTGCTTATAGAACTGACACACAACAACAACCTCATTCATAAAGTAATAAGTGTTGTCTTGTATTTATACACATACATGTTCTCTCAGTTGTGATTGGACACAGTCAGGGACTTTTCAGGCCTTTTCTTGCACTTCCTGTCTCGAACAGCAGGGGGTGGGGCCTACAACATGGGGGCGGAGCCTGCAACAGGGGGTGGAGCCTACAGCACCAGCAGACATGGACTGTTTCTTCAGTTTTCCTCTGGTGCGCATCACTAGTGGAAACATGTTCAGGTCATGAAAACATGTTTCAGTCACATTTCTCTGCGCAGTTAAAAA